>NC_064029.1:16537138-16856385 GCF_917208135.1 Athalia rosae | reverse complement strand
ATTCGCATTTTTTATCGGGTCATTTTTGTTCATCGAGAGAAGAAAAAAAAAATTGCGATTGTTCAAATTTCGTCAAGGTTACGTGATCTTTGGCGATTTCGATTAACATTTTTTGCCACTGAAAATAAAATATAAAAAGTGACGACGGTAACTTTCGAGCTTCCCATGCGAACCGACCGGGTTAATAACCACGTGCATGGTCGAGTTTCACTTTCGACAACATCTGCACAGCATGAGCGTTTCGGATTGAAATTTCTCCGGTAAAAGTATAACTCACTCGAAAATAGATAATACACTCTCGATTCCGACTATGAAAAAGAAAGGATTGGCCGCAGGACGTCGTGAAAAAAAACCTGTTCGACTTTATTATTTTATTCATATTCGTGTTTCGTTACCGGACTCACGTTGTTGAGGCGAAACCCATGATAGTTGGGGTAACGGTTGCTATGATCGGTCATTGGGATTGATATTTGGCACTGGAATAAAGTTCCGAATAAAGATTGGCCTCGGGATAAATTTTTAAAGATCTTCTGATTGACGGATCTATTTTTTGTCAGCCTCAGAAAATCATTCCCGAGAATACTCCTCGTCGATCTCGATTATCCCGCACGAACGGTATCCGCGTTCCGATCGGATCTTCTGAACATTATGGTGTTTTCGTGTCGGCGAAATTTCGAGGGGCCATTCTTTCGCTCTCGGTTTGTAATTTTAACTGTGATTTTTCTTCTCCTTTTTTTTTTCTTTTATCTGCGGTTTCTAAGTCCTTTTTCGCGTTCTTGTCGTTGACTTGACTGCCCGATCTGACACGCGGTTGACAGAATACTGAACGAGTTAGTGAATCTTTTACGGCGGGGGGTTCTCGAATCGTATCATCGGATGCTATCAGACCCGACCCCTGATCCCATTTATCTTTTCTACTCCCTGCATCCACCTCTCCGTTTGCCATGCTGCTCGTATACGTATATTACCTACCTATTTATATGTTTAGGTATTTACAACGTTGGTCCCCCTTTATACTTGCCCAACTCTTTCGGACACGCGGTCACCCTTATAAAATCAATTATGGAGATTCTACGTTCATTGACCATTTGACTATAGCTCTAGAATTACGATTTTCACTCGGTGCTAGCTCAGCGAATTTTTCGTTCTAAATAATATTTTACTGATCTTTAATTCATCATTTTATTTTATTTTTTTTTTTTTTCATAACGATGTAAACAACTTTACGACTTGCGTTTTTTATATCGTTAATATGTAGCTCGTACCTATACACAGTGGCGAGAAAATTGAGTCGATAGATACAAGAATTATATGTCTGTGCTAGAAATTGTAAGCTAAATTTATATCGATATTCAATGTTTGCCGAGATGATTAGATTGGATTCGTCGATGCCACAATATCGGGCATAAATTCTTGCAGTGCACATATGAGGTGATGCACTGAAGAATATAATGAAATATAATTATGGGAAATTTAGTGAGCAGATTTCTCGTAGTATGTATTTACAATGATTAGGGAGATCAAACGGGATGACTATAGATCGAATCTCAATTATGCATTGAGAGGAGATGATTTTCGACCTCTGAAAATCTGCAGGAGGTTGACAACTTCAATCATGTTTAATGTGTACCTCTGTAAACGTGTATCTCGATGCTGCAGCAGACATGGCGAGGAAATATGTTTGAAAACAGATCATAAGTGAATTTTGTTCCACAAGGAAAAATCAATGCATACGTCCTAGTTGAAATAATCTATGAAATATAACGAATAAACGCCAAATCTACGTAGGCTGTCATTTTGATGCATGGATTTTTGACGTTCGCATTTGAAATCATCAAAAAGCGATGAAGTTGCAGTTTCCATGCCATGGATACGTGACGTCATTATCATTAAGTTTCGAACTTCATGAGGCATTTTTTAACTTCTCTAATTTCAATGAAAAAAGAAAGTTATTGTAATCACCCCCAAAATGAAAAGTTGAGTTTTCGCCAGATGCCCACTGGGGTGGGTTGAAAGAATTGTTTTTTTTTTTATTTTCTTAGCATGGGGGCAGAATTAGTGTACCTTATAAAAAAAGCAAATTTTTCAAATGTGAAAAAAATCTTTTACTTGATATTTTGAGGTAGCCCACTCGTTTTTTGAATAAATAATTAATCAAGTGGGGTACTTTCAGCAAAAAAAATTTTTTTTTGGTCAAAAATCATAGAAAATATCTAAAAATTGTCTATTGTAATTGTTTTTTACTCGTTCACTGTTCAAAATTTTTTTCCTATCATTTTTTTAATTCAAGTATAAAATCAAAAGAAGACATGCTCTTTTTTCGACTTAAAATTGAAGTTGAGTCGGGGAGCCCGAGCTTTGCTGGAGTCAGGTAGCCAGCAGCGTAGCGCTTTGTTGTGAGACGTCACCTTCAGGGCCGAGCAGAGGTGACGCCCCACAACAAAACCCCTCGCTCGTGGCTACCTGACTCCAGCAAAACTCTGGCTTGCTGGTAAATTGAGGAATTCAAATATTTCGACCCATGCATGGATTGCGATGAACCAAAGTCGGTCTACGACTAAAACCAATCGATATGTCTTACAATTTTTCTGCTCCCAACAGCGAATAGTTGATGATTACTCGATCGATTGCATGAGTAGATGATTTTGGCTTTCGGATTTAGATTCCTGAGCTGATTATATGTGAGATTACTCTTGAAGACCGAAAAAAAATTCGATTTCTGAGCAAAAAATAAATCATTGTTTGAATTGGGTTTAATATGTTTTTCTTACGTATTTTGACCTCAGGAATCCGAATCTGAGAGAAAAATTGATCTATCTCTAAAATTGACCGAGTTATCGCCAATTTTCAGCTTTTTGGGGTCAAAAATAAAAAATTGATTTTTTAGTCTATCTTGGTGTAGTTTGAGTTCAGGAATTCGAATCTGAAAGAAGAATTGATCTATCTATAAAAAAAACCGAGTTATCGTCATTTTTTCGCTTTTTTTGGCATAAATTTGAGGATATCTCGAAGGGAAAAAATCGTAGCGCGATTTGGACAACGGATTCATGTTCCTGAGGTCAAAATACATAAGAAAAGTGCCATACGATCAATTTTAAAAAATAAAAATTTTTGGCCAAAATTTGAAAAAATCGTAAGGGGTACCCCTTGGAAAAATCTCAAATTTTGGCCAAAAATTTTTATTTTTTAAAATCGATCGTATGGCACTTTTCTTATGTATTTTGACCTCAGGAACATGAATCCGTTGTCCAAATCGCGCTACGATTTTTTCCCTTCGAGATATCCTCAAATTTATGCCAAAAAAAGCGAAAAAATGACGATAACTCGGTTATTTTCATAGATAGATCAATTCTTCTTTCAGATTCGAATTCCTGAACTCAAACTACACTAAGATAGACTAAAAAATCAATTTTTTATTTTTGACCCCAAAAAGCTGAAAATTGGCGATAACTCGGTCAATTTTAGAGATAGATCAATTTTTCTCTCAGATTCGGATTCCTGAGGTCAAAATACGTAAAAAAAACATATTAAACCCAATTCAAACAATGATTTATTTTCTGCTCAAAAATTAGATTTCGGCTATGATTGGATCCTTAATTTTATTTCATTTAGAGAAAAATATAAAAATAACATATTCGGATTCCGATGAAAATTGTATTCCTCAAGTTCTTTTGAACAATGAATTGAAAAAAAGAATTTTAATGATGAATACAGTCATAGATCTAAGGCAGGCGATCAGGATTTTCAACACGATTAATATAATTTCTTTTCTTGGTTACTCGCTTAGAATTAATCATACTGATCCAAGAACAGCACCTGAACGTTCCTCGTATGATGTGGAGAATCATGACAAGTTATCTTAATTCTTTGGTAGTTTGTAATATCTTTTAATATTTATTATGATTTCGCTAAAATAATTATTTAACTTCAAAATAGCCGCTTAAAACCGCTCGAACTTGATTGGGCGCAGTACACAAGCACCCGATCGCGCGATCGTCAAATGTCCTGGAAAGACGAGACGGAACGACGGTTAGCAGTGACGCTCTCCAATTAATGTAAGTTTTATTGTTGAAATATTCCGCAATGGACCCCGAATTGTTGGTAATTGTCGATCTAAAGCTGTGCTTGTCCGATTGTGACAAGTTTAAGCCCGCTAGAGACGTTCCATTAAGCAAAAATATGGAATTAGATATTGTCCATAGTCCCCCTTGGCCGGTCGCCATGTCGTACCCCGAAACGGTCAGGGATGAAAATTGCGTCTTATTGTTGAATACGTATCTGGAAATAAGTTGCGAACTCGAACAACGCAATGTAAAATGGATAATAATTTTTCTCTTTATGAATCGCTCATTAATTACATCGTTGTACAATATTTGAGGTCGCTAATTATTGTTCCTCCGGAAATCGAACAATCTGGAACGGATTACGTTAGATGGCGCAAAATGGCGGCTATTGAGGGTGAGACGAGCTAGCGAAATAAAAGGCGCTTACGTACAGTTTGAATTTGTAGTGACTTCCGTTAAACGTTCGTTTCTGTTTATTTGGATGAATTTTATTGTTGGAATTATCTGCAGTAATCAATAAGTCGAAGCAGAGTGATCATTATTGAATCGAGTAAAGCGGAGGTAAACTGTGAACGTGTAGAGTCATTGCAGATGCGAGTTATAAATTTGAAAAAAATATCAACCTGTAAAATTGATCTACGAAATTTGTCGATTCATGAAATCAAGTATCTCGTTTAACAGCGGGATTAAGCTTAAATCTGCATTCTGAATGCCCATATTATAGTGGCTCACGTATCTTTCGCAGTAAATGCATTGACCCGATGGCATTCTAGCCGAGTCAATCGCACAGCTTCAATATGCTAGCGGAGAGTTGTTATCGATTATTACTTCAGGATTAAATCTTGACATTCTCGGATAGTTCATAACAATAATGGGAGCATATGAATATGATTGACCACCTTAGACTTCTGAAAATTTGCAGATACGGTGTCATGCAGAAACTTGAGTGCGGAGAGGATGTTTGCGCCAGCGAGGTCTAAGCCTATGAAGAGTCACGAGAGAACTTGGGGAGCGGCTCCGGATCGCAGTGAATACAGAGGAAAATCATCAACTACTCAGAGAAGTCGATACCGAAGCTTTGGTGGATTTGTGAAAGTGGTAAGCGGATGTGAATTATTTGCACTCGACAGACTCAATTTCATTAGTCATTAACTGTTATCTGTGCTTAATCAAAAATTGTGGATGAGACCCACTAACTGACAATATTAAAGTATTGTTCATAGAGAAATATGAATTGCATTTCTGGAAATTTTCAGATAGTGTGTGGTGTGGTGTAATGTGCAAAGACTCGAGTACTGAGACTGAAGTGTTGACGTGAAACTCAAGTGTTGAAAAGACATTCATAAAAGGACCTAGAAAGCAGATATTAAGAAGAGAGAACCTGATGGGGAGTAGCTCCAGAATGCAGTGAATCCAGAAGAAGCAACTCAACTTCGGCAGAGTCTGTGAGTCGCATGCTTTGATATTGCTGTCTAACTTTCCTCAATCTTTTCTATCGCGTGGCATGGTGGTACCAATGTTTGTCATTGTATAACTTGATGTATCGATTTGAATTCTCAGAATAATCATCAATTCATTTGAAACTATAAGTTCAATGTTTGAGCTGCTTTTGCTTGTCTTAAATCATTGATTGTGAGTAACAACGTTGATCCAGTTAACATATTATTATATTATAAACAGCATAGCTTTTTCATGAAAATCATTCTCAAAGTTAAATCAAAACCTGAAACTTTGGATAGGATGTATTAACCCGTTCTTCCCGTACAGCTAAACTCAACAATGTAAGTTCCGAACCACGTTGTATGATTGATGAGTATAGAGTGATTGTGTTGGTGAGAATGCAAGTCGAATTAAATATAGGTGGATTAGGTAGGAGTGGGTAGGCCGGTTGTTGTATGTGGGCTGAGCTGTATGTTTATTATTAATAATAAAAACCCAGTGTTGAGACTGATTTGGGAACATCAAGCTCAACTTTGTGGTTCGATCGATCGTTCATTATTTTGGGAGTACATTAAAATGAGGGTAGGAAGCATTCGCGATCGGATAGGTAGGTAGTTTCTAAGCGGGTTTCTCGTTTCGTTTCACAGCGTCCTACAATCGCAGACATTTGGCTAAAAATTTTCTTATTCACAACATTTGTTCCCAATTGATTTCAACATCATTCCCTTTTTCAGTCTTGAAAATTATGAAACTCACATAATTATCTTATTAACAAACTTAGATTCTTGCTCTACTCACTTAGAATATAGAATACTCAAAGATAAAAAATAAAGCCAAGCGATTGTTTGACTGGGCAACATGCTCCCCCTTGTCTCTGTGCTAACGTGGAGCACGGAGTTGAGGAGGGTTGATGCGCCTGAAGACGTCGCGTCGAAGAGGATCGCCGACCGCCATGCCACCAAATCTCTTTGCTTACAATTTTTTCTCTTCCCTTTTCTTTGATCTATCATTAAATTACTGCATAGCGCTTTTTTTTTTTTCTTCATGCATGGGTTTGATCAGTTGAGAGTCTCGCAGCTAGCTTCTGATTAGAGCTCGGACTCGAAACTTTGCATTCTGTTTTATCACATACTAAAATTCTATTGCTGAATGTTTCAGGTCTTCCAGTGAAAGGATTTAGCCTACCAGAGATCTCCAATTAGAAAACACTCTACTCAATGAATATCTAAAACTAATCTGATCTGCTGTGTGTTTCAGGTCTTCCAGTGAGCGGGGTCTTTGGCGGCAAAGTCCTCGGATAAGACAAATTTCAGTATCTTTATTATCACCATACTAATCTGTTCTGCTTTAATTTTCAGGTCACCGCAGATAGCGACGTGTTCTCGATGAGAACACGTCGAGTGGGACGGGCGTATGCTGAGCAGTGTTCCTATTGTAATCGGAGGTACCAAAATGTTTCAGATCTTTGGGCTTATGGCATCTGTATAAGCTCCGCTGTTACAGACCTTGACGATCGTAACGAGAACGATGACAATAGGCCTACTGCACGCTGGGAACGCAGCTGCTACATGTAGGTAGTTTCGAAATTTAAAAGATATTGATAAAAAATCGAATATTTTCGAAGCGGAAGTTTCAAAGTTTTCTGTTTTACAACGCGTATATGAACTTATTACTATAGCTGTACACCATTTGGCAAACGCGACGTTAGCAAAAAAATTATCGCGTAGGAACCGATCCCCATTGTCTTTGATGGTATTCTTTTAAGAACTCTCGTTAGTTGAAATTAAAGCGATTGAAGAAAATCTTTTCGGTACTGAAGTACATCGTAAATCTGTCTATTGACTTTTGTGCAATTACTCTGCCAACTAAAAATCTCCGCAGGATACAAAGCGTTATAAAAGATGAAGTCTAACAATAAGCCCGTTGGCAGACGTCCTTCGTAGGTGTGTTTGATGATGCAGATTGCGTTGGATGTAGTCGATTGCATGGCAAAAAGAAAGGCTCCGCGATTGTGAATGACGATTGTATATTGAGGACGCAAAACAAACCTATAAATACTTGCAAATTTGCATGCAAAAGTGAGACGTGTGCATACTGTCGAGCTAATACTAACGAAAAAAAAAAAAATAAATAAGAAAAAGGATCAACTCTCCGTTCTCGAAAAAACAGCGTACAATTCAATCTTTTAGCTGACTAGACCGTATCAGGTGAAGCCAAAAAGAAATCATAATGTTCATTTCTCATAGAATTCACGAAAGATAATTAATATTGTCTGACATAGAAGTTAGAGTGACGTCCTAATTAACATTGAAATTTTTATTGTTTACACAAAACAATTCAGCTGCTGTCTACTCGAAAATTCAATTGATTTTTTTTCTGTAAAGTTAATAACGTAAAAAATGATTGACAGCGGGCCTGTTCCCACTTTGTTTCTGATCCGTCGTGGCGAATAATGACGGTGTCATCCGGTTAGTTTTTACGCGAGCCTCAACCAAGTCTCTTGATTGTGCCTGTAACCATATTCATACGCGTTATTAAAAACACACTATATTCAATTATTATTCGAATTCGAAGGCCTTGCAACAGTCGTGTATTATTACGTACGCTGTTGCAGCTAACACGGTTACCGTTAAGTTGATATATTATACAGAGGGCCATTCGACTGACCTCATATGACACGAATTTCAGCACGTGTTCACTTTGTTCGAGTTCGAGCGGGAAGTAAAATTATATGCCAAAAGCAGCGCACGTCTTTCGCTCTAAAATTAAAACGAACTTCCAGACAAGCCAAAATTATCCTCGCACGCACATTCCAAACGACATTCACATTCGCACAATTTTTACGTTACCAGAAAATTTGGGGTCAACCACGTCCCGTCATAGTTCGTCAGGTTCACCTGATCCAATTGATATCCTTGTGAAATAAATCTCCAGTTTTTTGTTCCTTTTGCAAGGATATCTGGTACGCTAGGTTCTAATAGGTAGACAGGTAGATTTTATTTTCATGGCACCTAACTTGCCAGAGTGTGTCGCTTTCTATGCAGAGGCTGTTACATAACTTGGAAAAAAAAATTCGTTCCAAATGCGTCAGACACGATCTAACAATTCCAGAGACAGAAAAGTACAGTTAATAGTATTATAACGCAGGGGAAAATATTCATCGGATATTCGATTGACACTGTTTTAAAATTGAAGAATCGATCATTGTTGGTATTTCGATCGATCGATTGATCTAATAGTCGAAGTTCTTTTCGTCCTTCACGGGACAAATTGCAATGAGATTTTGCAGTTTGAGATTTTTTTTCTTCTCGGGGGATAACTCTGTCGTAGGAGCAACGACTGACATTTTAAACACGCTAACTATCAGTTATATTATGGATAAACAAGTTGGCCCAACTTTCACTATCACAATTACGTCCGTTTATGGATAGTTATCGACGACCAACTCTCTCCGTCACTCTCACTCTTTTAAAACCAGTTTGGCAAAAGTTTAGGCGGGTGTTAACGTACGTAGCTAATATATCCCGTGATGTTTAATGCGAGATGTACGATGAGTTTAATTATCTTCTCGATATTCTGAGAATCAATTACATGAAAGTTCGACACTTTCTATATGGGTCATACCTGTATTATAACAAGCAATCGGTTTGGCGGCTCAATGTTTAATCGTCGAAAAATTTCTCCGCGTTCTGTCCGGAGTCAGAAAAAAAAGTTTAGACGTTTGCAAAGCACTGTTTGGAATTCAGATGCAGGGGAACAAAATATACCGTACAGATCTCGTGATCTTGTACCGCGATTCAATTTCGTCCTTGCGTAATTATTTTTTATTTTTTTCTATTATCAACTCGAACTCCACCTGCAATCATAATCCAGAGATACCTACAATTGATTTGAAATTGTAAGGCATGTGTAATGCGAAAGAGAACAGCGACAACATATTTTTCTTCCCTGGTTTTTCAAGGCTTCGCGACCATTTTTGTCGCTTCGTTGTGCGGTTTAGGGAGATAAGGTTCCTGAGGTTTTCTCGCACCGTAAAAAGCGGATGATAGCGATGTCTATTGGGTATGCAGGTAACGTCACGTAATTATGTAGCTACACCGCATAAAAATAAATACGAGCGATAAAATATTTCTCGAGTCACTTCGAACACGTTGTCAATCAGCTGCGGTAATAATATTCTAATATGGAAAAAATACGCAGAGTTGAAGGTTCCTAATTATGGACTGACCTTCTCGTCGTCTGCCCGCGAGATTTTTTTCATCAAAATCGAAGTCGGTGAATGCCGATCGAAAGTAATGAGCGACTGCAATGAAAGGTTTTGATTATTTTTTTGTTCCACGTACATAATTCGCGGCACAATCACCTGGAATCTGACTGTCGAAACGGAAAAACCCAGAAATCCACTTCCGGTTTGGTCTAAAATTAATCGTACGGTTTGACGTCGAATTCTTTAGAGTTTCTCTATAAAATTTATTCAAGTTTCCGTTCCAGATAGAGGAAAAAATTTGCTTTTCTATCAGATATCTTATAAACGTGTTAACGGGTGCTCGGCCTTCTTCAAAGTGAAAATAATATCAATAATAAAACCGCAAAAATTTTTGCACAGCGTTCCGCGAGATTTCGCATCCAAAAACGGCCACCGTAAGATAATTAATAACGCGGTACATCCGCCTCAGGTATTCTCAGTTGTGAACGTGTCCAGCGCGGCCAACTTTTGTCTAACTTTCAATTTCAAATCACATGCGAACACCTGTTAAAGAAAGTTACGCTGATGATATAATTGATACGTTAATTGTATTAGTATGATGCAAAAAAAAAAAAACCAATTGTTTAATTATTTATAATTACTTTGCCTAGTTAATTTGACGATTGAAGAACAAAAAAATAATCAAATCTGATCGGCGAAGGCTAACAATTCAAAATTTTATATGCGGAGCTATGACAGACCGTAGGTTCGTAACCATACGTATAACACGGACGTATTGAAATTCGAGCATGCCTAATTAGATCAAGAATTCGTTCAGTCGTAACGTCATGTTATCGAAGTCACGTGTATGTAAACTTATGACTTTGCATTAAATTTATTTTCCATGTGCATTTTTAATTTGAAATCAAGAAAAATTAACTTCTAGTATAACGTATTAATTCGTACCTGCTGTGGATGCCAGGTATGCTTGAAAAACCTCTTGAAGCATTTAATGCCTGACGGCATTTTTATTATGTATTGTTACAGCCACAAGATAACACTCGATTTTTATTTTCAATTTTTTTTCTCAAAACATTTTAAATGCCACGCGTACGCTGCTCCAAATTTTCGTGTACTCGCAACAGGATCTTTTTCTCCTTTTTTCTTATCATAAACTCCTTTCTCTTCGCACGGTATTTTTTTGCCCGCGAAATCAGGAAGAGAGGGAGGGTCCAAGTAATCTGCAATTTTCACCAATCACCATTTTTTTTTTTTTTTTCTCTTCTCGCCCAAGGATATACGTTTAGTATATAGAGTATATAGCTGCTTGATTCGCACACTTTTTTTACAACACGATGTACATGACGTGCGATGCGGTCGATTGCTCTTTGGATTAATATTTTTGAAAATAATTAAATCGACCAATCGACATAGAGGAGATAAAAGTCATTTATGTATCGAAAAAGTATAATTTTTAGAGGTTGTTATATAGTGGGAAGCAACGTTCGCTCGGTCGTATATTCTACTCAAAATAATTATAGTGACGCATTCGAACACTTTCCCTAATTCGTATCGGCCCGCGATGCAACCAACAGCTGTTTTAATATTTCGAACCGTGCCGATCGCGCTCCTGTCACGCAGTGAGCACGACTGTACGTACGTACAATACACGCTTATGCCTTCTACCTCCTCGGAGGTGGGACTTTGAAACTTGCACTACTCGCTCTACTCTCCATACCTCACTACACTCGGTACGACGAACTCTTGTAGTTCAATTTTTGGATTTCCTACAGCTCCGTAGCGATAACTCTATACCAGATTTATGCCATTCAAAACGTACAGATGAAACCCGAGACCGTTTCGGCCTCGATGCCCAGCTCGCCTGGTCCACCCCGTAACAACGGTGCCGAATTTTCTCAAAAATCTTGAGGAAAGAATCGCTTTTATGCACCGGCATGCAAAATAGCGATGGCTTATCTCAGCGTTTTGCTCGCCGAAAAAAATTTAAATCTTTTTGGCTATTAAGATGTTATGGAACTTTGATCGAGCGCATAACGATTTTAGGTCTGTAAATTCCGTGAACGCAGTGCAGTTTACAGACCACTCGAAAAGAGCCAAATTTCGTCTAATTTTTTTTCAAAACCAGCTATCCATTCATAACTAGCTTATGATACGTAATTTTGTTAGCTGATTTTGCCCAAGCATTATAAAAATTGCAGACGTGTTCGCGAGCGAGAAATTTAGTAAAACAAAACCGATGGAGAACCGGTGATCTTTTTAGCATCTAAAATCGTCGTTTTCGAACAAAGCTGAACGAATTTTTGACTTCCGTCTCTGACTTTTTCTCTGAGCGTGTTCTTTGAAGCTGAAAATGTCAAGGTCTGATTTTATTGAAACGATACATCAATAGTAACTCGACGATTACCTGAGCAGTATCCTGATAGTGAAAAATATTAGAGTAAGCCGA
Organism: Athalia rosae; assembly: GCF_917208135.1. NCBI lineage: Eukaryota > Metazoa > Arthropoda > Insecta > Hymenoptera > Athaliidae > Athalia > Athalia rosae. The sequence goes on along the minus strand of NC_064029.1, from coordinate 16,844,228 downwards.
CAACTATGACGAACGTGTCATTCTATTCTAGTGACAGTGTGCGCACGTTATTTTCTATTTTTCCAAGCTCTGTCATATCTGGTCTAATAAAAAGTAACGATTTGGTCACGATAACTATCGATATTCAACGTCGGAATTACTCACATTATATTTGAACTACGTGCAAGCACTATTTTTTCAAAGAAATACTTCGTGCTTATTTCCTGACATTATATTCGAACCGGTTACTGAGGCTCCGCACAAAATGTTTTAGTCTATTAACAGCAGGTTGCGAACTCGCCGCACTAACTTGACAGCAACGACCTTCGATTAGGAATTTAACTTTCGAAATGTTCTTCTTGTTCGTTTTTTCGAAAAAAAAAAAAAAAAACAACCTCTTCCACCGGGAACTGTGGAACGCATAAAACGAGACACAATCACCTGAACACATATTTGTGCTCCGAGCGATCAACCACCTACAGACAGATAACAGAGCGTGCGTTATCTGGAGGCGGTACCTGCGGCCGACTCTATCAAACGAACTTTAATGATTTTATTATTTTCTTTCTTCGAAAACTCATGTTCGTTCGGTACACCGAAGAAAGATCGGTGTGATCTAATGGCGAATTTGATTCACCTCTCCGGATGATCCGTTTTCTTTTCTTTTCAACGTAAAAAACTTGCAGACGATTTGTGGTGGGGCGAAAAGGAGGTCATCGAACTCATCGCAAGTCCTACGATATTATCATATTCTGGTGCGCGAAAATTCATTGAAAATTCGGTTGGATTAGAGAGAATTCAGAAAGAAGGATGGTTATAGAATTTTTCGGTTTTATTACCAAAAAAATCTGAGATCGATCGATGCAGAGCCATCAACAACTCTCTCCATTGTGCTCGAGATCAGCCTTCGGTAATTTTTAACGATTCATTTACCGTGAGCGATGCGAGAATATGTAATTTATACAGCGGTTGTGTTTGCTAAAAGTTGTGGTCATACTTATCATGCATAGGTACGTTTTGTTATCACGCAGAACTTGTTATTTATTTGCACAGTGACAAATGATTATTAATTACCTATAATGTGACTCATTTTATTCTTGAGTATACTTGTTTTCGACCGATTTACATTCAAATTTGCAATCCGTATCACTTGACAATTTTAAAATTTGAAAACTGGGTCTCCGTTTTTTCTTTTTCGTTTCGGAATTCGGCCTTTTCAATTTGCGACTGTGGACTGCCCGTGTACTGCAACCACCGTTTCCTGCGAACAGATAACTTTAGCATGCATTACACGACTCGTTTTTAAAATAGTTTCTTCAGATTTTGAACGTTTTTTTCGTCAATACAAAATTACATGTCTTCTATCCTCGCTTTGTCGCCTTCCATGTAGCCGAGGACGGTCCCTCGTTCGGTGTTCTTGCACCATCCTTTTAGTCCCAACGCCTTTCCCTGCTCTTGAGTGTACTGTAAAAATTTATTGGAACCTGAGACGAAATAATTAGACATTATTTTCTGAAAGTAGGGCTTTCGATCTACGCGTCCATAACTCGTCTACACTGTTCTCGACTCCACGAATGTTAATAAATGAGATCCCTTTCGAAAGAGAAACTTCAAAGCGTTTACACCAATTTCTTATTCTTCTTGTATTTCGTTTCTAAAAAAAAGTGGCCGCGCTGTTCATTGGGAGGTACATATTGAAATCAACTTTGTAATAACGCGGGTCAGCGTTTCTCTGCGATCTCCAGCGTTCTAAATATTCTTATAGAATTTCCCTGCACTTTTTGAAACTTAAATGATAAGCTCGCGACGTTTTGAAATTCTCAAAACGATAGAGCAGAAAATTACTTTAACAACAACCGTGCAACCGCCAGATGTCGTTAGGAAGCTTTTTTCTTCAATAATTTTTAGAAAAATTATTCATCAGTTTCATTTATCAAAATCCTGGCTGTGCTTTCGACGAAAATAACGTAGTTTAGTTTGTTTTTATTTTTTTTTGATTTTAAAATCCGCGTGAACGGGCTCCATAACGCAAATTCGTTGGTAATCATTGCAGAGATTAGGAGGTTCCCGAGGGGAATGTGAATCGAGAAAACTTTCTTAACTCGTTCTGGAGACAGCTACTCACTCACCTTCCGAAAAAAAACACCTGTAAAACGAAGCGAAATGCAATTTAAATCATGAGGGGTTTGATCTGACGCTCGTCAACGTCATTTGTCCCAATTTATTCTTATGAATAAAATTATCTCACCCTGAACTCTTCCGAAAACTTCAAAATCTAACCCCACGAGCTTCGAAGTCATCTCAACGTTTTCACAGTCTTGAATCTCCTTGAATATAAAAAACAAAACTCGAAGAACTGGTACCAAAAGTCTGGCGGAGGCTCCTCCGCTAGAAAAAGAAAATTCGAAAAAAAATAAATTCGGAGCACTTTAAAAAATCGTGTCCCTTTAAATCCCTCGTGCGCCTATACCTTTTGTTGTTTATTTACAAAACCAATCAGTCAATACCAGTCTGCTACCAGATGTCGCGACTTACGCAGTTTCGTCGCGATTGGCCGATAGCCACATCGCGACGACGTCGCCGTTTCTTGGATTTACTCACCGTCAGCTGTTCCAATTGCGACGTTCGAAGTGTCATGCGTTCATTTTGACGGCACGCCCGGGAACGTCTCGTCATCGATTGATCAGATGGAGGGCTATCGCTAAAAAATCTAAAGCATCCAGTGCAGTGTCACCCTTGGATTATAAAATGGCACGCGATAATCAACCTCCCGTCAACCATTAAATTTAAAGGGCTGCCCGTCGAGCCCTTTAAATTTTAGTAAATAGTGAAGTGGAAACGACAAGGTAGTCTGCTGTCACAACACTCGAGGGCGCTTGATACCCACACTTGAATGACATTTTTAGTGAACCTGTTCTCCTACTGTACTTGAAATTTTTACGCACCGGGTCTTCGTACCACGAAGCCTGGTCGTTCAAATTTTGCAATAATTTTATCATCCGACTCCGATGGAGCGTCAAATATATTTCATGACCCAGACCGGCTCCAGATGGTTTGTCTTTACATCTGGTAGTTAGAATATGCGGCGAATTCTCTTTCTTTTACCTGAGTTACAAGAAAACTGAAGATCCTTGGTCAGTCCGAACAAATGGCCATTGTAGTAAATTTCGATTCACGTGAAATTTCAATGTAAAAAATTCCTCCATTGATTTTACGAAGTTTGATTCGAGTAGGAATTCGGGCCTCCCGAGACAACTTTTTTTTTTGCTTCGAAAATATGCATAGGGACAATCTAGTATCGTGGATCCAAAATAACGCATGATGATCGTGAGAAAGCAAACTGCATTTTTGGGATGACTGGGACACTTGCAAATAAATTGCATCTTGCATTCGTTAATTGGTCATTACACGTTATGAAATCGTAGCAACGTAACTCCAACAATCATTACAGAGTACAAACGAGTAGGTGGTGTAATTTTTCGATTTGACGAGCTTCTGCGATTTGATCAATCCTAATTATCTCCGATTTTTCATTGCGATATAAGATCTCTCAATTTGCCCCACGAATTTCCAAAAAACCAGAGAACCCAGTGTGCCTTGCTTTTTTTCAACTTTCGAACGATCGTCAACCGCAGGGGTGTCGGGGTGATCGATAACCGATCGATCATTAATCGATGAAAATTTTTGCTCTCATCGCCCGCGTGATCGTTATTCGCGTAAGTTACAGACGGATGCTGTTCGCCGACAGGAGATGAGAACGAATCCGAGTTTCGCCGGCCGCGTGTTGCTGCAGAGAAATTGAAAGAAACTTATTTGACGTCATAGGTAGATGGCGGTTCTCGGATCGAGAGTCATCGTAGTTATGTTTAGAGCGTCGCGAGTATCTCCCGACTCTAGATATCTCTCATTGCTCGTTGTTCGCTCCCGCTCGTTGGCTACCACCTACTCTCCGTGCGAGCGAGTGAGTCCGCTATTACCGCGACTTCTAGTCGTCGCTGAATAAAAAAGCATCCAGGGTATAAGTCCGGCGAGCCGCTCTCACTCTGTCAGTGTTCAATCGTACTTCGCGATGGGTGCGTGTCGCGCTGCCGTGTTGATAATTCGTGAATATATTTGAGATTAATAATCCATCGTAAACGTCAGTGAGTTTGGTGATCTCGAGGGAATTGATTAATTTATTTATTTATTTTTTTCCTTTTTTTTTTTCTCCTCCCTCTCTCGTCGACACCGTTTATCCATCGATTCCCCTTCCGAATTTCTTACCGAAAAAAAACCGATTCGCTATTCGGACTTCGATGAAAAATCGTTCGATAAATAAATAGCAAGGTTACACGTACTCGGTATATCTGTTGGTCACGTGATTACCGCGCAGTCGATTCGATTGGATTTCAATTTGAATCAGGACCAACTTTACCTGGGTGGTAAACAAATAAATCTCGGTATTTTATCGGTAAAAATAGAATCGACGAGATATCTCGTACCGCTGCGAGGAGGAGACAAAAAGACGGGAAAGACAACGGCGGAAAAAAGAAAAGTTACGAACAGATTAATTCGATCAAGTACATCCTATTATTTTGATGGCCGTGATACACTAATCGTGACGCAAGGGAGTCCAACTGGGATAGCCATTGTCAGAATACCATATCACACCGCTACGCCGTGGTTAATAAACCGATGCGATAAGCGACGAAAATTTTTAATACCAATTTACATTACGGTTGTACGTTTCGAAGAGGAACAAGAACGACGTGAAGCGGAGACGATAATTCCGAAAGACAACTATCTCGTAAAAATCGCTGGGTTTTTAAAATTATAGCGATAAATAATTTTCCCACAAAATTGTCGAGTGTCGTCGTCGTCGTCGTCGTCGTCTCGTCGGGGTGTACAATAATTTTGTACGTTTAATGTAATCGTCATTATTATTACAACCGCAAGTACACGTACATCGAATAAAACTCTCACCATTATTATCCGTCTCTTAAAATCGAAAACAAATTTTATTCTCATCAGCTTACATACACACGATTGTACACACGGTACATAATACTTACGTACAGAAATACGTCGACGGAGTCACGTGCGCCGATATACATACGTACGTACAAACATACAAATGACACATATACCCACGTTGGTACGTGCATAAAATAAAATCAAATAATTTAACCAGCTGTTGGATCCTCCCGTAATAATATTGATAATAATTTATTTGACTCAACAGTGAAGTGTTTTATGTTTAAACAAAGTGGTGGTAATTTACCAAAATAATAATGACTGCTATGCTGGTATCCGTTGCGGAGCTCTCCAACATTTTCTCCGTACTCGCAGTATTGATATGCTTCTGCGGGGTCATCCTATTTATCATGAGGTACTACCATTATTATTATCATCATTGTCGTCATCGTCATCGTCCTCGTTATTCCTACCATTATTCGCCCGTCGTACACGAATCTGCACCGTTGTCCCTCGTCGTTATCGCCATCTCACACGGATCGTCGCCGCCATGATAATCACAATTTTATTAATCCTACCCCGAATGGGGGACTGGTCATCACGAATTTCCATTGATCGGGTTCAAGCAATGTATAACACTCTTTTCGGTTTCGTTCATCGGTGTTGCCGCACAACGTCTCCCCTGTTATCGATCGTTTCAACCTATGGGCACGTTCGCGAAGCCCACGAGATGTATATGAGAACGCTCCAGCAACCGCGACGAAGGTATTTAATCCCTGGGCTCTTTAATCCGATGCTCTCCACGAACGAACGTTGAGATTTCACCGAACGTGAATTATTCGCACGTGCATTAATTCGGCCTTTTATCGAAAGACGCGTGGGTCCGATTTTTAGCTCCGTTACACAGCACTAGGTGCGAAAATAGAGGAAAAAAGAGGAACGGAAATTGTACGGATTTCAAAGAATCGGGGAAAGTAAAATTTCTGCGCGAATAATTGCGGTAGAACGAGGATAATTTCGTTCGCCTTTGAATTATTCAAGAACATGGTAAAGGCGGTGCAACCATAGGTGTGCACCGATGCCTAGACTCGTTATGAATATGGAATATGGTCCGGTATCCATATTTGGGTCGGTTCAAGTTCGTCGCGTTTCAATTCTGTACTACCGGTTTTGCGGTACTAATTTTAATACGTGAATTTACGAATTGGTTGACTTCGACGCTCTTGCCCCTTTGTCTTTCGATTTAAAAATAGTTTGTTTCAAGAATATACGTGTATCGCCAATTACGCGGAGCTACCAACAAACTTGGAGAACCGGTGCGTTTTTAGCTACGAAAAAGAAACAACGAAATATCCATATATATATATATATATATGCATGAAAACGATGCATCGTTTCATTTTTGCGAAAAATAATTGTTGTTCAAAAATGCCAAGGTCGGTATATGGGTGTACCGGTCATCTACGTATCGAGAATGATCCAATCTGTGCGGTATAGATACTGCAAAACTGCGTCACTCCTAATGTCGTGTTTTGGCGATTATACGCGCAGGATATACGGTGTGATATGCATTTTGCATTTTTAACTCGTACCAACAAACCACGTTTAGCCTAATTCGTCGTAAATTAATGCCGTATCAATTAACGCACGTCATAAGGATATTCTCAGTTTTCCTTATGGACATTTCAATAATCCTCATATACGTGCAATTACGTCGAGGTGGGAATTCTTACAAAGTTAATTTCCTCGTTCGTTCGGATTCATCTTTCTATTCTACTGTATGCCAGGCCCTTCTAACGCGATTCAGCTATGCAGGACTTACATTCCTACCTCAGAAATATGGAGGTACAGCTGTACCCGTAAGTAACTCAGGATACGGACACGATATCCCTCGTCATCATTATTCGTTTAATTAATTGCGTCGTCATCAAATTCGTTGGCTGAAACATCACCGCTCTAATTTTTGTTTAAAATGACCATCGATTAGTTGATTGTCGAATGAACGATTTATTTATTGAATTTTTTTATCAATATAACCCGATAAGTATACAACGTGTACACAGTTTGAATTGCGGACGATTTTCTTAGCGGATAAACAAATAACGAATAACAGAGGTATATTCGTGTAGATTAATCTGTAGTCGATTCCAGAGAAGCAGACAACATAGATATTCCAAAAAACGGGAAATTCCACTTCGTTGAACGGTATATGCATGAAATAATTTTATTCAAAGACCATCGCACGTTAATTAACGATAACCGACGTAATTTATCCGCTCGATGTGTCTCCGAACGCCCAGGCGTTATTATAATACAAATTGGACCGGATTCTTTTTTGCCCACGTTTTTCTTCTGCATCTTATTTTTTCTCTTCTTCTTTATTTCTCGTACGCCTTAAACTAGCGTGAAGATAAGACGAACGGCTCGAGATAACAGACCGTCTTTGAGTCTTCGACGTCGAAACGTTTTCCCTGCCGTTCGACGATATGTCGCCTCGTTCCTATCTCACCGTTGAAAAAAAAATACTTGGGAAATAGTATGTCGTCGTGGCTGCGGGATTAGGTGTACTTTTACGCGTTCGGGTAACGCGTTATCTGCCCGTAGACAAACCTTATAAACCTATACGCGCCTTTTACCCGATTATCGTAAGACTCCACGGAAATTACAATCCGATGATGGAAAAAACAGTAAGACTAATTTTCGAGTAGTTCGTTAGTTCGTGTAATGATCGTTACCGTTACATCACATTTCCCGCGCTTTCTAAAAAAAAATTCAACTAATAAACACAATAAATAAAAAATGAAAAAAAAAAAAACCATCCGACGCCATAACCGTGGCCTATAAAATAGAGATTCATCTAGATAAACTTGGCTATCATTTCAACCTCAAAAACTACGTATACTAGAACACAGGTGTAATTTATTCGCTAATTTTGGTAGCGATGCTATGAGAATAATAGCTAGGAAATTTATTGTTAATCAAAGGAATTCGTGATTGCGGAGAAAAGAAAAATTTTCACGTTCATCTTCCGTGTAAGAAATTTAAGAAATTACATATAGCGCGTTCGCATCCGTCCCAGTTCTCAAAAGTATTATAACGCGGTGGTTATGGGAAAGTAAAGTATAAAAGCCAGATTAGAATGCACAGCGTCGTAGCTACACCACCGTAATTAGGTGGGTATGAAACGAATCGCGGTTAGGAGTAGGTCGTGGTCAGATGTTCGTTAACAAAACGATTAAAGATTTTACAGAATTTGAATTAGCATTAATTACAGAGATGGGCCAATAGGTCATCGTAGTGAGCAAGGGTTTTATTTGTAATACGTTACCAAAAAAATATAAAAAATCAGCAACTCTAATTTCTTATGGGTTTATATTTTATAGGGTTAGATTATTTTTCTTTTCCCGCACATGCATTTCCAGTTTTGATATCTCGACTGATTTTTTTTTTTCATTCTCCTCCGAAAATATATTTTGGGCAAAAAAATTTTGTTGACATTATAATAATACATTCTACATTAAAATTTTATGATATGCTCGAGACACGGTATGTGTCCGTATCAGATTGATTCTAAATCCCCGTTTAGGAGAAATCGTTAGCCAGCTTAAGCGATTTTATTCAAAATGAGAGTCATTTTTTTCCTATTTTTTCTTTTTACTCTTTTTCAGTCAACGCAGTAGATGGCATTAAAAGAATTCACTGTTCGGTAGTATTCCAAGTCTTACTCTCGCGATAAAAAAAATCTTTTTTCTCAAAATCTTATATTCATTGAGTCAGTTTGGATTGACGATAATCTAAGTTTTATCGCTTCTTTGAGTCAGATAACTATCTCGTCGTACCTAGGAACTCGGCCTACCCGTACACGCGCCATATGTTGACTCCGTGAATTTCCAACGATGCATTATTTTGTAATTAACGAAAAATTAATAACACTTGCTCAGTAATTATTTCGAGATATCCGCCAATTAATTGCGAACAAAAAAAGAATTCAAATTTGGCGTATTTGCGATACGCGGTATCATCGCGGAATGATGTGTAAAATTTGGACGAAAATATTTTTTGCGACCTTTGCTCCGGGATACCGAAATATATATTTTCTTCGAAATTGCACTTTTTGCACGGCTTGCTTTCTCTCTTTTTTCGCGGCTTTTTAAAACTGACTCTGACTCACTTGAATTAATTTTATTCTTTCTCGTTTTTTTTTTTTCAAATGAATTAACGCCACGCGTCTGCTATGAAATCTGATCGTGGCTCACCGCAATTGTTCCGTTGATTAAAATAAGTTACGTACGTCGTAAGTAGCGGTCCAGCTGGCTCACGGCAGCCTAAACCCCTATTTATGCTCATTTGGAGAATTGGCGGGCAGACAGACGTCTTAAACGTTTTTAACTAGCTCGATTAGGGCGAATTTCGTATCTTGTCTTCAAGTCTGTCGCCAAAACTTGTTTCGCGAATCTCCTTCCTCTTCTTCGTCGCGAGCGAACGTAGTTCACGAATCTATGCAAAAATTTGAATTTTACGAAATTTACGTTATCCGTTAGGAAAATGCAGGTTCCAACCCAAATTCCACTTGACCAATCGTCAAATTCTTCCATGGCAGATGATTACCTAACGTGAATTATAATTTTAGGAAATTATCACCCGTTTCGCAAATAGTTCGATTCATTTCTCTGGACCTTTCGCCTGATTCCGTAATCAATCTTTCTCGACCACACGTTACGATATTGCTGACTCTGAGGTCGCGCTACGTCAGATTCTAGAAGATTCGTCGAGCCAATTGGAAGATTTTATTGTAACCGTCCGAAAATTGGCACCAGTACCGTTGATACTGTAGATATCAAAAGCGCGAACGTTCGCACGGATTCGATTGTTTGTACAATCTTTTATTTTTTTTTATTTCTCGCGTGTTTTTTCAAAATTTCCTTCATTCTCAAAGTCGTTTAACGTCGCCAAAATAAACTTCGGCGGTCCGTCTGGTTCCGTGTTTTTGCGCAAATGGCCTTCTATTCCTCACCTTGATTAACGAGGCTCATATTTCATTGTCTGTTTTTTTTTTCCTATTTCACCGACTTTCCCTCTCCGGGATGCAACGCGTTCGCTATCTCACGCGCGACTTCTTCATCCGGGTCATCTCGTATCGAGAAAGCTCGGGAAATTTTAGAAACCAACCCACAGCTCGCGGGAGATAAGATAATGACGAATTGAGTGCCCGACAATTACGTAGGTATACCAGAAGTATTACACGTGTGGTTAATTGCGTCAATATCTCTAACTATAACTGGACAGTAATTAACGATATTTTCGTGAAGATCGCACGGTTTCTGGTACCTTATTTCCTCCCATGCAGAACCGTATTCGATCCATTTTCCATTTTATTATTTCGAAAATTTCTTTTGTCGCCTTTCAAAATCTCCTCAGCCTCCATCGAGTCTCTTCTCCGAGTCCGTCTCCGTTGAATTGCGGCGATTGGGTAATGAAAAACGCACAATAGGGCGCTGCGAATAACATCCTGATCGTATGATCGTCGTTGTGAATTGCGGTATGAATTTACCCGTCGTACGCGGGCAACGTCTGCAGATCTTTGTAAAGCCTCGTGTGCCAAGTCGGTGACCCGAGAAGGTCATTTCCAGATCGCGCGTTACAGATTGCCTCCTAACAGCGGTAAAAACACGTGCGCTCCGATACAAATAAATAAATATTGACGGATTTACTGCAAGCTACGCGCCATCCCTGACGCAGATTCTTGACAAACATTAAATACGGTAAGCGCGCACACATATCGCCGCAATGCACCTCACACGCTGACCCAGAATCGCGAGCGATAATTTCACGGTACACGATACACGCGTACGTTTCGTCGTGGCAAAAAATTAGCCACATCCTTAAAAACATTTTTTTCTTCCCCCTGTTCCCCCCAACTTCATTATCATGGATTTTTACGATCGTGATGAAATTGTAGATGAATCAGTCTGTATATTTTTGAAAGTTCTTTATGTTCGGACAGAAACATGATGGTGCTTCGGGTACACGGAGATGACCTTATGTTCGGTGGAAGCAGTGGAGTTCTGCCTCACGCGCCCCGAATACCCCAGATGAAGATGATGAAAGTTCACATACCCTTCACTTTTAAGCTACACGAGAGCTTCAGAAGCACCTATGCCGGTGAGTATCCACCTCTTCTTTTGCGGAGGCAAAAAACGGGCGACGTTATTTTTTAGTTTTTCTTTCCTCTCGTTTTTTCCACCGAAGAAAGCGCATCGTCTGCTTTATGCGCCGGAAATGATTCGTCAGAGTTCGGCTTGGGGTAAGGTCGGGAGAAATTTGCGTGGTACGTTGCATTGCACGCGTTAATACAGAGGGTACCGTTAATTATTCACCCGGCGTGTTAATTTCGAAAATGATCGTTTCGATCGAGTGAAATTTATCTCGAGTCGTTACCGCACTGCACCGCGGTGATCGATCGCATAAAATACGAAGTGACGTGGGATTCTTTCGAAGCAAAAAAAAATTTCTCCTCGAAGGTTTACTCGATGTCTTTTTTTGTAAGATAAAAAAGGTGCAGTGAAAATGGGAAATTTTGTCTCGCATTAAATCCAACCTGTCCGAGCTGTGATCGATATAAATAAATCCACGATTTCGAACACCATTTTTCTGCAATATCAAAAATCTCGTTGAGGAAGGTGGAAAATTGGCGATATTATTCTCGTTGACGTTCAGCTTAGATTCAATAGGATCAACTGATTCATCCAAAAATCATAGTTTCCAGTTTATTGAACTCACATTTACGACGACTGATATATCGATGTTCGATGAATAATCTGTCGAAGCGCGTCCCGTTTTCTTTTTCTTCTTTTTTGAATTTTACGTTTTTTTTTTTTTTTTTTTCCATCAATTCCATCCAACTTTTTAACCTGATCCCAGGCGTCAGCTGTCGCAATAATGAAGTAGTCTTGTCACAGACGTTACAGGTCCAGTGTATAGGTATGTAGAGGAATTCGCGTGCGTGTTATCGAGCGGGTAGTATGCAAGAAAAATTTCAGTGAGAAAGAAAAAAAATTTAAATAAATAAATAAATAAAACAACCTGCCGAATGTTTTTTTTTTTTTTTTCTATAACGTATTCAGCTTTATATTATATACGTGAAAATAAAAACCCGTAATGTCAAACGATCCCGAAGCAAACACACCTCCTCGATTAAGTGACGAGAAAATTTCGAACTCGATCTCCGCATCTGATTTCATTGACGGCTATTAAACGATCAGATGCGAAATTATGAAATTTCTAATATCCGTCGGTTGGATATCTGGCCGACGATTGTAACTATCTGTTTATTCGGTGAGCCCTTCACGAATTTTTTCGATCATTTTTTGTCTGTTTAATTTTTTCTTTTTATGTTGATTAGTTTGTAAAAAAACATTCAGCAGGCGAGTTTTAACGCTGTTATTAACTATATTGTTTTACTGTCATCACGTGATCAGATTTCGTGTTGAAATTAAACAAACAATCTTGAGCGAGGATCGAATAAAAGAAAAAAAAACGTATTAGTAAAGGTCTTCGTAATTTTTATCGTCAAAGATTACCCACCGTTGTTTATATAAAACTCTTCGAGATTTGAAAAATACGTAGGAAACTGAAAATCTTCAAAAAATCTTGCGCGAGGCTTCGCAGAAGTCCCTGACTTCGAATACTAGAGGTGTCGCGTTACGGCAAAATTTTTGCTTCGAGAAAACAAGCGTAAATCATCGTACGGTTCTGCGAATAATAATTTTTCAAGTTTTTTCTCTTCTCCAAAAGTTCCGTAAAGCGATGACAGACCATCGTTGGCCAAAACACATGGGATCGTAGCAGCAGAGAATAATGTTCCCAAAGTTCCGCGTCACGCGGGGGGGGAGGGAGGGCGATGAGGACTTTTTGCAAAAATGGATCCACATGATCCTTCGACGGTTACCATTTAAAAAGGATCGAACACTCCTCCCGTCCGTTCGGCCCTGAAATTAGAATTTTAAATAACGCATTGTTAACGGTATGCTATTAGCATTTATTAGAGTATCACCGCGTCCCGGATCATATTTTACTCTCGAAGACTGTTCTCATATTAATTTATTCCTAATTGCGACATACCGCGTATGCCTCTGACTCTTGTTCAACAAATCGTGTCATACGTGTCGGGTATATGGCATTATTTTACCATCGAACGCCGACAGCCCGTAATGCGAATCGAATCCGAAGCTCGAACGGATTTTCAATTTCCGCTCGATAATTACCCTTTTTTTTTTACCCGCGTAATCAAAAACTCGCCATCCGCGAAACCTTCGACATCTCGTCTTCGAGTCTTCGAGTCGTCAGGGAATGTCCGGTTAACTTTATCCGAAATCGCGTACAGTTGCGAGAAATCTCACCCCGACGTTGTTACGATCCGATCGAACCTGTTCAGCTCGTTACATTACGAATGTCAGATCAAGGTCGCTACTCGAAATTATGCAAACTTACTGACAAGTTTGTATCGAGGTAATTGACTCGCGATTTAAATGAAACACATTTGACCCGGACCGCCAGGCGGTCAAGGTAACACGGACAGTTTCATAACTTCGTTGTCTGCAACGAACGATGCGATATGCTTACTTGCATACTAAATCCGATACTCCATTAGGTATGTCGAACGGGGCGTATGTATGTACACCTCCCTGTGTCCGTACGTTGGTGTGATTCTCCATACCTTACGATCGATCGCTATCTTTTTATGACTCCGGATTTATTTCATTGTCACACCTTTTTTCATTCTGTACGAGCGACGCCTATATCTCTGCACACGCGGCATAAGTTAGGTACACGCATCGGCCGGCCATTTTATTTGAGCAATCGCGTGCATATAAATTTTTGCCGGCTTTCTCAGCAAGCCTTATAATAATTCTCGCATTCGTTCCGAAGAACGCGCCAATTGGAATGAAGGAGAAAAGAAAATTGGGAAACAAATGGAAAAAAAATCATTCCTTGAACCACCCGAACGCCTGCACACTCGAATATATTCACAGATTTTTCACGTCACTTGGAAACAGAAGTTCTATTGCAATGGAGACCGAAACTAGAGGATCGAGCGAGAGAATCTGGGTGACTTCGCGGTATAAATCTTGCGTTTTTTTGAGCGCCGTTTTTCCCAATTCAAATGGACTTACTCGGAGTTCGGGTTAATCAATGTCCGCGACTATCGAACACTGTCGAAAAATTAGTTCTGGCGATACTTAAAAAGTTGTCATCTATATTTCTCAGGAACTATTATCTCATGTGTTTCTACAGACAACTTGTTTGCTCTTTATCGTTTTTTTTTTTCTTTTCTTTTTTTCTTGTCCCCGCGGTACATCGCTCGTAGTGTCGTTATTATAATCAGGATAGTGGAATATTTTCGATGACTCATCTCACGCACGAAATTCCCACCTACGCTATTATCCCTGACAAAAGATATGAAACAACACAATAATATCGCCAACGTTCGACTATGCCGCGAAATTTACCTATGAACAATTTCGCTATCTCTCGGGACACTTTTCGATAATTATACAATTCGCTCGTAAAATTTACGAAAGGCAAGTTCTTCCTAACTTTTCGATTCACCGTAAGCCTGTGAGTTTGAAAATCGAAAGCAATCGTCAATTTTATAGGCGAACAAAAATCCGCGAAGTTTGGCTCAACGTCTGATTTTGATTTCGTTGTAAGGGTGTGGTGGGATTTCGAAGGTTCGATCACCCCGTTGGTATCTGTTTATACGGAGAGTCGATAAATTACGAAAGTTGCATGTCAAGAAAATCGTGTAAAATATATGAACTTACGTCTCACCGATTAATAACGCTACCTTCGAATAACAGGTTCTAGCGAAAACTTGCGATCGGCACGACACTAGAATTCTTATGGTCTTCGTATAGCTTTGAATAAATCATGCGATTTTTGTTTTTGCTCGGGCACCATAATTCATTAATTTTGCCGTACCGGGTTCTAGTCCTTGAAAAAAATTTAACAAGCATTTATTGCTCCGTATATCGGTACATAAATATTACATTTATTATGGTCCCATATAATGCCAGAAATTTTCCAACACGTTTACCAAAAAATTCGGTTTATAGCCTCATCTTAAACTCGCCTCAAAATTATACAATCTTTTTCCTCCTTTTATTTCTATCTATTCATACGGGATTACGCACGATCACGTTTCAATAGAGTTCAATAGAATGCCGAGGAAGTAGCGACAATCCCATTGCCAATCGGCAATGAATGAATTTCCACAACGCTTAGGATACGAACCATATTCCTATATGATATATTCAAAATTATACGCACGTGGCACATAAATTATATCCATAGCGTCGAGTCGTTGGTAATTTTTTTTCCTCTTCATTTTGTCTCATTCTCTCATACCATAACACCGTCGATTATTATTTTTTCCACGCACTTTTTTATCGCTAAAACTGGTACAGATTCGAGTTGTGAAAATTTATTACAAAAACGCAATTTTTATTCAATCAAATTTTTAATTGTCTCTAAAATTTTTCAATTTGTACGACGACCCATTCGAGTTTCCCCGAAGGGAAAGGAAAGCCCGAAGAACAATTGAGTTCGAGAATGCAGACGGATGAATTTTTTTTGTACTCGCAAATTATGTCGCGCAAGACAGACGATCCAATGATCGAGATGGACTTCCGTACGTATAATACACGCGTGCGTTCGAACACCCTGTATGTTACTTTTTAAGCAATTTTTTTCAACTTTCGTATAATCTTCGTATGGAAAAAAGCGTGTTCTACACCGCTGGTTGTTCGCGGTGTCAGAGCGAACGTTCAATGGGTTTTTTGGCCAGGTATCAGGGTCATCTTGATTTTTTTCTTAATGGAACTGACCACTTTTTCTGGCTCTCTGGCATAAGACATCATACGAGCACAATTTCGGAGTGCCAGTTCATTTATGAAAATAACACAGATGTGATTGGCTGTGACGTTCGATTAACGAATTTGATCTATTCGCCGCCGGTCCAGTTATTGTTTTTCGAATTTATTATCTTGAATTGCATTCCGAAATCCGGACAATCTTTGATGAGAAAATGCGACAGCAGTTTCCAGGATTTTCTATGCATTGTCACTTTTACGCAGGTTATATGAATTAAAACGTAGTCTGGGAACTGTTATAAAAGTTGTTCACTTGCAGATCTAGGGCAGGGTGAACGTGTATGAAAACGAGTGGTGCGCAACACTTCAAATTATTGCATATACGATGTTTCACCTACAAGCTTAATTCTTGCCAACTACGAGTGTTTAAACTGCTGCTATCTCTCTGCACGTTGCTCTTCGGTGTCGAATCTTTTGTTTTTGCTTCTCTTTAAAGCAAGTTTAGCGTCTTTATAACGTTAGAAAAGTGTGTTTGGTTTCCTGGACCAAAAAAATGAGTAAAATAACCTGACGGAATGTTCCGCAGTATCCCAATGCATTTGCGATTCGATTGATGGAATAAGAGGAAAAAAAAAATCTGGCGGAGAATATCGCGCTAATGTATTATTAATTCAAAATTAGAGTTTGCAATGAGCAATTTTTAACTTAGTTGATTATCTTATCGTGAGAAAAAAAAAAAAAATTATTCACCGACTCCTTATATGCTAAATATGTACATTGTACAATTTTTTGTCCAACACCATACCTACTCGTTGGCATTTATCAGCGGTTCCTCTCAACACCAGGTTTTCGAGTGGTTCTGCTTCCCGACCATCCAAATGATGAATTTTTGTAATCGACCACCTCGCGAACGTTGTATTCCGTCCAATTTATAATCCAATACCCCGACCTCAGGTCAGATTTCGTTGTCGCTATATTTTTCATTGTCTCGTTTTTCTGAATATGCAGTTTCTAATATACATAATATTACTTTCGACCAATCGGTATGGTAATAGAGTTGAAGGTATCTTATTCACGGCGGTCGTGATATCTGTCCGTATAAAATCGTGTATGAATAATACATGAATTATGAAATTAGCCGGATCGAAATTACCAGTTTCTTTTTTTTTCTATCGCTTTTTTTTTTTTTTTTTTTGTAGCGCTGTTATAATTTATCCTTACGCGGATGGCACAATAAAACTTTGGAACAACAAAGAAACCCATCAGATTTTCGATGATTGCAAAAAAAAATTTTCTTTCACGCTTTTTCGTGACTCATTACTTTCTCTATTCAATCCTACCTGATAATGATTCCAAGATAGTTTCTCCCAACGATTTTTTCCACCACTAAAATTTCGAGTGTCGATCACCGATGTTTTTTAACTTTTCGAATCGTCGACGGCAAATGGGACGCGATTATTTTATGACCTGAAAATTCTCGGCTCATATTCCAGACACTCGCCTCTGTATTGAATCGAGGCGTTTAGGATCGACGTGAAATAACCGATTTTTGTATGTTTTCGGGAAGTCGACGCGTACCGCGTTCTCTGCGGTATAACATCGCATAAAATTACATTCGGACAGTGACGTACGGTACGGTCGACGTTCGACGGACACTGCAGCACATTTGGAAGCATTTCGACATCTTCGAAATGACGAAACACCGTAATTGGTGTCGATTTCCTAGATCATTTTGGACTCGAATCCTCCGAGGCATCCGAATAATCACAATCTCCTGGTCATAATGTTACGCCAGTTCTCGCAATCTGATCGGCCGTCACCTCGGAGCGGTGCTCCAGGAAATTGAAAAAAATTCGTAACGCTACCCCAATTTTGTCATCGAATTTTTCACCGACCCTGTAGTTCTTTAAAATCCGAGCATAAATTCGGAAGCATCTGCACGCGCCGTTTATAATATTATTTAATTGGATGAAGTCAAGTCGGGATCGCGAAGATGCGTAAAAATTGTTTAGGTATAATAAAAATATGAAATTTATCAAGATCGAAAGCTGCTGAAAAACTCATTATAAGTCATTTATAAAACAGACTTTGGAATCTTTTTTTTTTTTCGCTTACTTACAGTGAAAACCGGTGGCGGTTTCGGGATAAGATCATGCCCGATTGAATGAAATATGTGTAAATACATGCTTAAAAGCTAATTAATTGCCGCGTGATTAATGCCGATTTTTGATCATTGGTAGCAGAGTAATGACTGTTCCAATATTCACAAAACTTGCATCTTCTATATTGTACCGAACTCTTGGGATAAGATTTTCAAAAAAATGAAGCTTGACCTTCGTTAACAATAATTACCTATTTGACCTACGTACCGTTAGGAAGTGGCCTTCGTTTATTTTCCATTTTCCAATTCGTTGCTGGCAGATGTTCAAATATTCAGCTTGGTATTTTGTAATTAATGAAGTTTGACGTTTACGATTGTAGAAATTTTCATGGCCTCTTATTTCCCACACAAGAATTCTTGGGTATTTTAGTTTCTTACTTTGATTACATAGCTTCCGGGCAGCCTGGGTAGTTTCTTAAACGTGTATAATATTTTTATTTTGACACCGCCATGTTAACTGACTCGGCATTATAACCACAATATATCCTTTACACCGCGTGTACATACCTACGTAGATACATACGTATATTCACCTATATATTACCAACCTCCGATCGAACACTCAAAATTAAATAATCAACTCCGCTTACATAATTATATCTGGATTCAAAAAAACACCTCCCTAAAAAAACCATGATTATACACTTGTAATTTATGGGTATAGATGTGTTGTAAAAAATTGCACTCTTTACTCGTAGTTTTACATACTCGAAAAAAATCTATCCCGATTGAGTTCTCTAAATTTTTGTTTCACTTGTCTTACGTATGAATAACTTTATTTCCATAGGTCTGTTACATACTGAAAAAAGCATCATTTTTTTCTTTTTTTTTCTAGAAGGAACCCCAAATTTGCACGTAGATTATCTGTTCAAAAAATGTTTCAAGGAACAACGGAGTACGTCATTTTCAGATGGTCATCGTTAGGGTGAAATTTTTAGAATTTCTTTTTTTAAATACTCTGCATGATTATCGGAATCATAAGGCGAATCACTTTCTACGAGATCAGTATATATACTTGGATCGGTCGTATGAAAATATTAGCACGTTTTAACGTCTGACTTTGGCAAGCAATTCGTGGAGTCCTCTTTTTACACTTTCTCACAATCAGATGTCCAGAGATTTACGTACTACGTTATGACTATGCGAGGTTGGAAATTTGTGGTTTTTATATATATATGTTTATCGAATAAATTAATGCTCGTTACTACAATCGGTTACGAAATCGACTGACCCTACTGCAGAATTAAACTTCCATTTAAAAAATTTTTTGCCAAATAGCGAGTGGCATTGTTTTAACGTTTGATGATGCGACTCGAGATGTAATTATCATCCGCTGACCACTGTTTATTTATCTAGACAATTTGACCGGTCACGGTTTGCCTAATAGCGGAGTTGAAAATTATTGGGAAAGAATCGGATTCTTCGTTACGCCTGATCTACGAAATTAGCGAGGCTTTGCAACTATTTATGCAACATGGTTGGCGCACCGCATTCACCGAGAGACACGAAATTTCGCCATACCTTCGAAAGCAGCGGCATGACTTTTATATACGCGCCGTTTTAAACGTCGTCGCGTTGCGGTGAAAATAAAAGTATCAAATCACCGAATGACATAACTCTAGTGTCCCAAATTAAAAATCGTTCGGGTATATCTTTCGCCTGGACAAAAATCAATCGCGATCGTCCAACCGATCGTCATAGCGATCGTTGACACGTGGTGGTGTATCGATTACCTCACTCGGATTCGATCGAGCGTCTAATTGCCTGATTCAAAATAGCCGATCGTACAACGTCAAGTCTGAACTTTAAACGCAGTTGAAAACTCGCTTCGATACCGGGTTAATTTGGAAACTTTATAGCCAACCTCGCGCTGGCTTATAATGCAACGAGAACCAGTGTGGAGGCAACGTGTAACGTGTGACCGCACAAAATGTCTTCGATAGAAAATTTTGATCCTCTTTTTTCTTTTTTTTTTTTGGTAATCGAGCACCGGGTACGTTGCTCCTAAATTTCGCAGAGAACCCAAATATTTCTGACTCGTCGCCGTACGTTGTGCTGTTGAGATTCGATGGATTTTTGCTTACCAAAAAATTATATCCTACCACGTTCCCGATCTTCGTCTGTGCTTGTGAAAATTTGAACACGTAATTAAACGTTTACGGAATCGGGATGACCCGGGTTTTGTCTACCGGTCGTAAAAATTTTAATTAGTAACGCGTTCGGTCGCGAAAGGTAAAGGTTACATTTCATCGTTTCGTTTTTCTCTCTCATCTATTACAGCCGTTACATCATTCCTACGCCTCTAGTCGAACGAATTGGGACTCAGTTTATCTGCAATACAGCAGTTAATCTCCCAACTTTCTTAGCAAAATATCGTAAGCAATCAATTTTTTTTTTTTATAATCCATCGTTGATGGAAATCGCGAGGAAAATTTTCGTCTATTGGCGCAAGCTTCGGGTGAGGTTAGATCGTGTGTGATATGAACAATATAGTAATTTCAAGTCAGAGTTGCGTGGGTATTCTCATTATCAATATGCCGGTGTTAAGTGGGTTCCGACAAACAAAATCTCCGACATTAAATGCAAACTAGATAATTATGTAGGTGGTAAACGAATTCGTGAGTTTACCTCTTAGGTACTCGAGAAATAACGAGCCTAAAAATATTTAAATCCAGTCTGGTATATTGGAACGTAATTATTGACAGTGTGGCTCATTAGCATCGTTGTACTTTCGATGGACTTCTGTGACGTTAACGCTATGCAGTTTTCGTCGTTTAACACCGTTTCGCGAACGGAGTAAAATTTTGCTTTTTACCGCCGCGTATTACGTTTCCTGATTTCACACAATTTTTTTTTTTTTTCTCTTCTCTTCTACAACGTCTGCAAACGTCACACACCGTCTGTAAGGTTGTCGAAAAATCCTGTTCCGAAGGTCACTCCGATTAAAAAAACAGATAATTAAAAATAAAAAAAAACAGAAACCAACGGGTCCATCGACGGATGCATTTTTATCCCAATTAATTATTCGGCGAAAATAAAAGTCATGCAGTTGATATATTTAGCTATTAATACCCACCGTGCGTGGCGGACGAATTGAAATACGACCCGTACATTAATCAAATTTAACTCGATGACCCAATCCGCCGAAAGCCTCCGCTGACTGACATATTTTCTCTACCTTCGTTCCAATTTTCATCTTTTTCTTCAACCGGTACGACGTATACCGTGCACACCATTAATTTCTCTATTACGCAACGAAGTTGTGATCTCTTATACTACGCTCGGTGGTGTGGTACAGTTGGCGATGGAAGTTGTGGACGGGTAGAGGAGACGTGAATATAGGAAGAGATTCTCAATTCCAAAGTAAATGTTTTGCTGTTTCTTTAGTTTTCGGTACATTCACGCGTCGAGATTTCTCGCGCACTTATGTAACGGAATCGTAGTTATACTTCTTCGCATATACTAACCGTTCTTACCCGCATGGAATCGTTCTGGAACGCTCTCGATTACGCGCCGCGTGCTCTACGCAATTTTTCAGTATTCGTTGCAGAGTTCATGTTCGCCGCAACGAATGTGCGAAATTGAATTCCATATTACAGCAGGCAACGCGGACGCGATTCGGCCCTAAGGCGAGGATGACTCGTTCGTTCGGCGTATATTTTGGTGAAATTTCAAATACTGGTTGTCTATCCGACGAGTGTTTCGCCGGTTGGCAAACATTGCAAGAAAGTTATTCAACTCTTACGTAAAAGAGAATCTCGCGTCTACGTATACTCCGGGCTTCGATCAACTGTCGTAGCCTATGCTCGTCTGAAAATGGGCTACGAGTTAAATGAACTTCCGCGCTTCACGGCCTAATATTATCCGGGATTCGAATTGGCGTATTACCGAGACGTAAACGGAATACCAGAAGCGATCTCCTCTGTGTACTGTCTGAATATTCAACGGTAGCTGCGCGTCACCTTAATCGCTCCAAATTGCGGGTGATCGTCATCCGTTGGTTTCTACATCGCCGATGATTCACGTGGCACTTGAACAGAATAATCGTCGACGAGATTAAACTCTCCTGAATCCCCCCCGAATAACGGACGACCGTTGTCCACGTTTAGAATTCTTGGACCTCCGGATGATTCGCACGGATCAACGGGACCAGTCCTCCTCAGTTTTTCGAAGAAAGCTATCCTTAATCTGTATACGTCTATTCATCCTGTACACCGCTATTGGTGTCCGTGCATTCGCGTACTTAAACCTGACTGAAACCAGGTTGAGTTTAACTCGCAGCTGAGCGATATGCTCTTTCGTAATCGCGCATTCGTCAAAAGGTTTCAACACCATCTCGACTTTCCAAGGCCGAGCGTAGCCGGTCGGTGGTCACACTCGGATGCGGATAGAATCAACCAAAAAGTTCAATCAACTGCATTCGCCGCACCGTTCCGTTGCTCTCGTTACTTTTTATTCCGCTTCGACGTCGAAGTGGACAGCTGGTGGCGGTCGCTCCGACTTCGAGGTATTCGATTCGCGGACAACAAGCGGATCCAAAATTCAAAAGTTTAATAGCGAGGCGGCGCGCGGCGATCTCGTTATGGTTTATACCTACCTTGCGCGTTAGTCACGGTACAATACCTCGAAAATGAAATTCACGTTTAATCGTAAGACCGACCACCTGTGTAACTCCGGTTGCAATGTCTACGTGACTGCCACGGCGTAGCCGCATCAAGGTTACTCGTTGCAGATTTTATCCCCCCGCCGTTCGTACAGCGAAACTGGTTCGATCGTTTCCACGGGTTAGAAACTGAACACCGTATTTTAGACAAAGCCGGTGTCACATGTTACGTGTATCACATCGACATTTTATTGCAGACGTGCTCGAACACACGAGACGTGGGATAAAATCGGCGCTTTTGTTTTTTCCTCCTACTCGAAAGCAAAACAACTTGAAATTAAATGCACTATTGTAAAACGTGATGTTGGTCAAGTCCAGTTGGAGATGACGATTCACTCGGGAGCCGTATACGGTATTTTCCTCCGCGCACACTGGCCGCCTGACTTACTTCGATTGACGCAAGAACGAAGCGCGACATACGTGCTCCGAGCTTAATTAAAAATTTCAAAGTTTATCCTTTATCTTGAGGCGGTTGAAACATCGCTGCGAATATTTGAAAACAGCTTCGCATCTGTGAAAACAACTCGACCGCGCGATGATCTGGAAATCGCTTCTTTTTTTTCCGAGTTTCGAACGTCAAATGAACTTGAAAAGAAGCTTGTGAACCGAAGAGGTACTAGAATTAACGTTCAAGTTTGACGACTGCGGTATTACTTTCAGTTGTTAGCGTTTGGCAATTCCACGACTTCGGACGATTCGAGTGTGTGGCGCTTTGCCAATTAATTTGTCAAGTTCAATGCGAGTTTTCTGATCGTTTACTTTGAAAAAAAACAAAATTTCAACGAAACTTTCGCTCGTTCAACAAACATATGGGGGGAGGGGGGGGGGGGGGTCAAGGGACAAAAACTTCCGAACGTTTCGCGGTTACCCGATTTTTCGTTTAACTTGATATTCCCAATAATCAGCAAATGTAATCGACACGATTTTTTTTTTTTTCTCTCTACGTTGGATTGGGTTCCAGCGTGTATCGACGTAACAGCGAACTCCGTATGGCCTATCACGAGAAGTTTCTAAAACCTCTTCCGCAATTTTTACGCGCAAAAATTTCAATAATTAAGTTTCTCGCGATCTTGTTCCATCTCACCAAATATTCAAGAACCTATCGAATTACGCTGCAAAAAAAAACCTGACACGCCGCGACTTCGTTCGTATATCAAATCCTATAGTCCCAAACTTGGGCAAAAACTGCGTGCCTATTGTTATTATTTTTTTCACTGCATTGTCCTTTATTCGAAACCTCTATCAAAATCAAACAGCGAAACCAGGAAGTTATCGATCAGAGTCCAGTTTTATCAGCGATGACGATGAAAAAAATTATTTTTAAAAATTGAGCGAAAGTCAATTCGAAACAACGATCGACGAATTGAAGAGAAAAAGAAGAGAGAGACGTCGAAAAATGAATCGGTAAATTTTCAATCACAAACGGGTTGCGCTCATATTTATCGCGACATATTCCGAGAGCATCGTCAGCCGATGTAACAAACGTTCGAAATTCAAATTTCAAGTCAATCAATCCGATCAGGAATCGAATATCACGTCGTGGACACGGTATATAAAAGGTATATAGGTAGCTGGAACGGGCGTATTTACCAGGTACATATATTACAGCCGGGAATGAACTCGGCGCAATTCACTGCCTGGTTGGTTGGTTGGTTGGGTTGGTTACCGGTGGACCCAGTGGCGCAACTACTTGTCCCTTGCGTAATAAGATTTGATAATCGCAATCGGTCGGCGTGTGTGTTACGTTTTCACGAGAGAACTAACGCCAGTCGACGACGAGGAGGCGAATCCACGGCACGGTTGCCGCTTGTAGTTTTAAAGTGCAGGATACGAAAATGTATATGCTTTCAAACATTATACACCCTGCAGTGGTTGTCCGCTTTTGCAACTGGCAACGGTGGCCTTTCACCGGACAATGACCACTGCCATAGAGACCCGTGGACATGCCGCGGACGGTGACGTCTGTGGAAATGTAACTTACGGGGGGTTGAGGAGAGAAAAGATTTTTCCGAAAACGTGTGAATCGGTAAGGTTCCAAATTTATTCAATATTCGACGATGATTAGTTTGTACAAGATCTCGTGAAAATTTGGAATAAGTTTTTCGATAATCCTCAAATTATGGGACCGTCATTGGTAACGTAATCGGTGTTTGGAAAGATTTATTTCGATATTCAGAATCCTCATTAATTCAGTTATTAATTATGAACCGATATAAATTAACTCGGTCACACCGATTTGTGTATATAAACAGGATTATTTATGGGAAACTAAAAACAAGTTTCATTTCAGACATTGACTGTATATCTGTAGTTGTAAGATTTGTCATTTTTCTCAGTTGTGATTTGGAGAAAAAAAAATTTCCATTTTTATATCCAATTGTTTATTTTATTTTCCGCTCTCGTGATACACGTTATCAACAGAGGTATGTGCGCCCATGAATTATAAAAGTAACATCGCCTTTTCCGTATTCAGTTTTAGTCTTGAAGTGTAATGACGCAAAAACCTATTCGAATCGTTTTTCTGTACTCACGAATACACGACGTCTCGATAATTATTCTATCATAACTACATTCGTACACTCGTATGTGCTTATTTGTATAGTTTATCTCTGAATAGAATCTCATTAAGTGAGTTAACTTATATACCTCGTAGTAGTTATTCAACGAGTATACCAGTAAAATCTACCACTACTACGAGTCTACTACTACCAATACTATAACGCTGCGGTAGTACATAACTCAATTCCTGACTAACGTAAGTTACGCAAACTATTTCATAAAAGTAGAAGAAAAAAAAACTTTTTTAATTGTTTATTTATTTTTTCAATTTCTTTTCTTTTTTGGTTTACAAATATCGCATCGCATTTGTCACGATTCTATTATTGAGTACCCATGAAAAAGAGAATTATGAAATTTCGGATCACGCGAAACGCAAGATCGGACTTATGTGTCTTTTTCGTTTTTTCTTCCTTTTATTATCTTGCATCAGAGCACGTAATTACCAAAACGAATCAGAAACAATATGGGTTGAACGCTGTGGGTAAAAAAGATAAAAAAAAAAAAACTTTTACAATCAATTTTAACACCTTGACCAGGTGTAATAAAATACTTGATAAAATGAATTTTTCCGTGTTGTAATACTTTTTTAGATCAAGAACCTCCACGGTGTTGTACACCTGTGAGAAAAATTGAAGAAATAAATAATTGAAGCAAATTAAAGAGCAATGACTGTGCGGATCGACAATTGGGGAGCGGTGACGTGTAACGTAATCTCAATGTTTAAACTTGAAAATTTTCCACTCTGCTCCGCGTAGCGGAGATCGGTTTTGTTCGAGTATCAAAATAGTACGGACAAAGTTTGGAGAGAGGACAAGTGGGCGAGAAAATTGTGCAATATCCTACACGTGGGTTCGTAATGTTAACCGGAATGTTATGACATTGCAACAAAGATCGAAAAACGTAGGGAGCTCACTGACGTCAGAGAGTCGATTAATCTGAATTCGTTTATGCAAAAACATCCTTGTTCAGTTTTTTTTTTTTTTTTTTTTTTCTCTCGAAAATAACTATCAACTCCCGTTAACAAGGATGTGTTCCGATTGATGCATTGGATTTTTGACTCAACGAATTGACGGAGACAAAGACGTCACAATCTGAAATAAGTGCAGGGTCACGATCTGCATACCCGCTTTTAATATCCGCTTCTGAGGGTCGAATGAATTTGGAGAGTAAAAAAAAAATTTCTTTTTTTTTTTTCAAACTTCATTTTACTCCAACCTTCGGTACGCGCTCGTATACCAATTGTGGGCATAACTCGGATGAAATTGAAGAGGAAAATAAAAAATATCAGCGCCGATGCAGCTGTTGTCTAGCTGCGCCAAATGTTGAGGGCACGAAATACTGTTTAATTTATTAGCACATGCGGTAGGAATACTTGTGGCTCCGTGGCTCGGTAAAATAGCGCTTGGAATAGAGCAAATGGCCTGCGGATCAGACGTGTAGCCCGAGCGCCGCGATTCCCGATCCTACTTTCACTTTTCGTCCAAGTCGCCGCTCGGCTCTCAAAGACTCCGACTTGTACACGAATTTACTTTACACAAAACGCGACGTTCGAATATTCCGGATCATCGGGTACGCGTCCTCCTAATATTGACGAAAAACATCCCCCTTGATATCGAGAGTTTGCGAACTTGTGAAATCCGCAAACAACTCGTAGCCCGGAAACGGACAGATTTTTATTGTAAAAAATTCAGCGGATTGCAACATCGTTCTCGGCGAACCAGGAACGAAACTATTCCGTTGACCTTCAATTGAAGTCGATATAGTTACGTCTTCGAAAGAAGGCAGGTTTTTGTCCGAAGCCAGCTGCATGTCCCGAAGATTTTTTTTTCTCTCTTTCAATTTCCAAGTTCCCGATTTGAATTATTATGCGAATGCAGATTTAGCTTTATAATTTTTTCGCGATTATTAATACACCATTAATACAAACGATCGATCATCTTTGTGTTCGTGGTAAAATAATATCGGCGTTACAAGAGAGAAAAAAAAAAAAAAACAACAACTCACAGTTACTTTTCACAATTAGCATATCATGCCCGTTGGTATTTGCATGATATATACGAGTTATTCACACCTATACTATATATCATCTCCGCTAATAAATTTTACGATTATTCCAATTATTATCTCTTAATTAAGACCGTCCTATTTGTAGGCCATTTCGGGTTACTAATATCGTCAATAACTCAAGATTCGTGTTCCGGACCGGATTCTGCTGTAGAATACGAATACCGGTTTCCCTGACGTTTTATCATACGGGGAGTTCGGTTGAAGTAAGACCCCTCGAAAAAGCACTTCCTACATTCGCGTACCCCGTCGAAGGCGAAATATGCGATTAATAAAACACATAGCCCTTGCAAATAATTGATTAATCACCTCGCTCGTACGTAATCGAGTAGACGTCCCAATTGCTCGCCAATTATAATTTCGCAGCCTTGAGACAGGCGCGACTTTATCACAGAACGAATCAATAAATAACTTTTCGATACCTAACTGTCCGTAAAATTTCGTCCCTCCATCGGATTCAGATTTCCGATCAATTTGAATTAAAATCGATTGTCACGACTCGTGATATACTTGTTTTGGTTTCACTAGTATCTGCGGATTACAAAATTGACGAAAAATAAAATATAAAATTACAATTGGTACTAGGTATACGCGAACGTCTTATAAATATACTCAAATTACTGATTGTGACGCGGTGTAACTAATTATAATCCGATCGACCCTGAGTGTCCGGTCAGACGCGATTGGCACACGACTGCAGGTGTAACAGTTACTTACCATTTTAACATCCTATAATTGAATGCAGAAGTGTTCAACCGTCGACAAATACAAAGAAAATGTCCATCGCCTGTGCATTGCATCGTAAAGATGCAGTGAGTGTCGTTGTTTTTATAGCTAACTTTTTTTTACCCTCACAATTTCTATTTTTTCAAAATTCAAATCAGCGGATATTTCATTCCGCACGATCTACGGTAAATAAAGAAAATTTCTATTATTATCACATTAAACGATTCGGTATGTAATAATTAATTCCCGTATACGTACAACGTTTTTGCATATTGTTATTCCTACGCACACCTTCGTTGTAAGTCAAACCACTTTTTTTCATGGGCGTGTCCCTTTTCAGCGGTCATCGTCGCGTCGTTAAAAATTATTCATTAACCATCATCGCCAAACTAGAATTCGATCTGGTATTTTTTATTGGCTAGTTTCGATAGCCGAATTCCACTGGATCACCTATACACACCGAACCTCTTGCACCCCACGCGATGTGAAGCTGCTAATCGCTGTCCCATTTGAATTCATGAAAAATAAAGGAAGAAGAAAAAAAATAAATCGAAACTCGTACGCGTCGAAATTACTTTCAATCCAAACGCGAGGTAATCGTTTCGCAAAAAAAATGTCTCTTCGCGCCGATATCGCGGAAGTTGTTGCAAGTTGAAAATTTTTCATTGTCGCAAGTTCGGGTAAACGGGGACACCTTGTAGATTTATTATATATTCTCCGTAATTTATCATGTGCTACCTGTCGTTCGCCCGTATACCAGATGATACGTGAAGATAACCCGGCTCATTGGTCGCTCGAACTAATCACTTCCTGGCAGAATAATTAGAGTTCAATATACGATGCTGTTTCAGAAAATTCGATTTCATGACGTGATTTTTTTCTATTTTATTTTTGTTTTATTTATTTTTTTTTGTTTTCAAATCGCGCCGGAAAAATGTTTATTTTTTCGAACGCCACGAGCAGATTTTTACTTTATTAATTGTCAACGAAAATTGACGACGCGAAATGATGCCGAGTATTCGGCTACTCGTACAGCAATGTGTCAGGAACTAATTTCTGCCGTTTGAATACTCAAGAAACTTTTCGGACTTGTTGTATGCGTACAAATTAGGTGTGGCCTTCTGTATCGTAATTGACGTACATCCTAAGATAGGTACATACGTGTGTGCGGCTCGTCATCGTGGGATCCGCGCGAACGCGGGGCCGATCTTAAAAATTCATACGATGAACTTCGCAATTTTGTTTTACGGGGGTCAATATTCGTGTCCGAAGATTTATTTCCCATGTGTAACTTTCATTGAAATTTTGACACAACTAAAAACTGTCTAAGTAAAATGCGCTTTCTCCTTAGAATTTCGAAGATACATTTCGCTTTCCGACAGTCGAAGCGAACTTTGCAAGTTGCAACGATGATCTTGCGTCGTTCTACTCACACTGCGTTTGATTTCATTCGTCGTTTAAATTCTTGTCTCGTAATTCTTTTTCAATTTCACGTCGTTATAGTTCACACGCATTTTGAGAGTTCTTTTTTTTTGTAGACCTACGAATTTGCCTCGTCGAGGTATCTCAATTTTTCTGCTCCAGAAATTGAAAAATTGACGATAACTCGATCAATTTAATAGATGGATTAATTTAAATCCAATGCGAGGCGAATCGTTGGGCACACGGTAGCCGCGCAAACATTAACGCGCTCAAAAGTTGGCACGTCGTACGGCCAGACATAGACTTGTCAAAGTCAGAGTCAGAGTCGGTTTTGTGTCCGAGTCTGCGAAATAGGAAGGACAAAATCTCGTGCAAATGTTGAATACCAATTATCGCGAACAGTACACAATTACACAGCCTTATAGTGCCAGCGTAAATTTTTATCGAGCCTTTATACCTACTGATTTTTTTTTAATATTTTCATTTACTCGGTTCTTTTTTCATTTTTTTTTCACATCGTAATTATATAACCACAAGTGGGTACGACCGGCTAATAATTTCACCGTCTTTGTTTCAAGTTTTTTCAGGCGTCATTTTTACGATGGCTTGGTATTTGTGATTTTTCGCACTGCCGTTTTCGAGTCACTGCCATGCACCGTAGGCAATATCGTGGAGAATTTTTCGGATGCGTAAAATGTCTTGGCAAAAAATTTTGCACCGCTTCTTCGGACCGCTGAGAACGATCGTTAATTGAATTTCGTATGTGTGCATAGTTTCTCTTGTACATGTGATTAGCACGAGTATAAAAGAAACGAAAATCTATTCGACTTTCTTCTGGCAGTGAAAAGAACTGCGAAGTCGTTAGTGTTATTGAATCTTCTTCTGTCCATCCCGTCGCCAGTCATCGCAAATGATTATTTGGTCAGGAGACCGCGAATTCAATCCGCAGTCATTACCGTCCAGTTTAGTGCGTTATAAAAATCGAATTTCATGTCCCAGTCATCCTGATTAATCGACGTCGTTACTGAACTATTTTTTTTTTTTTTTTTTCTATGCAATACAGTTGCTTTACACGGTTTTCGAATGTGTAGCCATTGCATGTCATTCGTTCGTTTCACTCGAGAAATATTTTTTTCTTGTACTAATGACGATAAGAATTATCAACCCATTAGACCCATTTTTTGGATCTTTTCTGCAAGCAATTTTGAAGAATGTCACCAGTGAGTTTCCTGTTCGTTTGAATGAGAGAGAAAAACGAATAAAAATTGTTGACAAATATCGTCTTTCATTATCCGAAGTTTCGTACTAATAATGCAAAATATGTAATTTATTTATAAATCAAGAAAAAATAATTGTTGTTTCGAAAAATCGCGTAAACGAAAACATATTATTGTTTTCGTTAAATTTTGTAGCGCAGCGAAAACGGAAAGCCAGACAAATTATTATCGGTGTATATCCATATGGTTGTTCAATCCGGAGATAAATATATATATACGTACATGTATATAATTATATGTATATTGTTGTACAGATATAGGTGTTTTTAAATTCTCTTTTATATATATTTTTAGACTCATGCGCAAAAAGTTATTATAAACGGGCGAGTCTCGCGATACGCGTAGGTTTTACGGTGGTGTAGGAATTTCTCATTCACATTTATTCTATAAGGCGGCCTCAAGTTCGTGATTGCTTGCGTCCGATAATTTGGCGCCGAAATAAACCACCCGATTTATTCCCCGAATACCCGAAACGAGATGAACGTTTTTCCTTCATTTTTTAATCGAAGTGGACCGAATCTTTGATTAGTCTCATTTTCGGTCTGTCAGGGGTAAGAAGAGAAATTATATAGTTTTGCGTTATTGCGTTCGTCCGTTGGAGGTTTCACACGTTATTTCAACCTCGAAACTCCTCTTCATTGAACAATCGGATTATCTGAATTGGATATGAAAATGCGAGAGATTCCTCGAGTCGTACGTCACCTCGTAACGCCTGTTAAATAATGAACGACAAAGTGATGCTCCGACACATGCGTTGACGCGAATCAAGCACATATTTAATGAGCGATTATCAATTCACACCTTGTCTCACTTAAGGAGTCATCCTGCGGTCCCGAAAAAAAAAAAATAAAAAAATAAAAAAAAAAGGATGAAAAAATAAAAATTATAATCAATCGAACGTCGACAAACGACGAATTTACTAATGTGTTAAGCTCATTCATTCGAACGAATAAATCCGTTCTTTCTTTCGATTGTTACAACGGGTTATAAACTTTTACCGTTCGTTCGCCACCGTTAAGTTTATATATCTCTTCTGACGTGTATCACGCGATTTACGGTGTACCAGTTTCGTTCGGATATTTCTGGATTAAAATCTTGGGGCCGCGTTTATCATCTGGTGCAATTTTCACGCGACGTATTCAGAAGCGTGTTCCGCAAAGACACGCGGAAACAGCCTTGAAAACTTTTGATGCAAATTGTTTTTTTTTTATTTTTTGTTTTTTCTCTCTGACTAAAATCAGCAAGAGTTGTTAATCAGCAAATATATGACCGTAGAGTATCCACACGACCATGTAACCTCATAAATGAGCCATTCATTCGCTGCGGAGTACGAATTCGATTCGTAATTATGATATACACGAAATATTCCTTTCTCTCTCGGTAATTAGTTGGTGAAGAAAAAAAATAGAAAAAAGAAAAAGAAAAATTACTCTCCGAGTTGAAACAATATATTATTCAGACATGATTGACTCGACTCGGTTAATAATGAAGACGATTGCACCTCGAACGACAGCCTTGAAAGCCCCATCGAAATGAAAACACGTTGCAATTATCTCTTCCTTGATCGACGCGTTGCAAAATTTACTAAACGGACGAAACCTCCTGAGGTCCTGGATCGGACGTGAAAAAATTAAACGAAGGAAAGAGGATCGAATCAATGAATTTACAACGATATTTTTATTTTCTTGAAAATATTCCACGTCGATTCGATAAGAGTGGATTGCTCTCTCAGGGCGATGTAGTATATGTGGAGTGCACGTCCTGCTTGACATTGACTCTCCTTAGACGGTAGACAATGCGAGACGACGACACGCGTGCACCACGTAATAACTTTGTACACGTAGTACACGTACGATGCATGTGGAAAATTTTTCTATTTATCGAACGATTCGTTGCATTCGGTAAACCGAATCGTCGATTTTTTGGTCTATCAGCTCACCGGATTAATTGTACTCTAATTTTTGTCAGTACCGTAGGTTTCGTTAGGTGAGAAATATTTTTTTTCCATTTTCTACGACAGGTATACACGTGGTGTGATTTCGTTACCCGGATCAGCGATACCGCGAGGTAAATCAGAGATTCCCGGTTTTCGTGACGACGAGATGTATTTTATTATGATTGGTTCGCCGAGTAGATTGAAAAAGAAAAAAATCACATAGGTTACTATCGCGAATTTGCACGCAACTCGCAATTTAATATACCGTGTATATGTATGTATATATTTTCTGTAATTAGATTTATCAGTATGGGTATTATATTATGTAATGTAAATACATAGAATTGTACATCTGCTCGTATACTTACTACATAAAATAATGATTCAGGAATTTCCCCGCTCGTCCCACGGAATTATTGTTGCGAGAATTTTTGCAGAAAAAGTACAAATCGCGACAGCCCCGCGACCGTAAGCTTTCATTATATTATTCTTCAATTACATAGGAAGAGGAAATCTTAAGATTTTCATTTAATTGACCAATATAATCCGTCGTACGTATAGTTAAATAAATATCAGGATTTAACTTTATAGGCTGCCTTTTATTTGTGGAGAGAGAAAATTACAGTACGTTTATTCAATGCCAACTGCCAAAGGTTTTTACACTCGCTTATATGGGTATACACATACCTGTATCATGTGTTTCATTGTATCATTTATTAATTGAAAAATAAAAAGAAAATATGATTAATTTATTAACTGAAAAAGGACATTTTTTTACATACATTGAGAGATTCGGAATTTGTCTTTCATAGCTTTGATTGAAATCGATTGTAAGTTTTTTCTTTTTTTTTATTATCATTAAATCGAACTCATGCTTGTGTGTAATAAAAAATTTTCGCTCGTAGAAATTAAGCCTTTCGCTTTTACAAACATATGTTACAGGATACGTATACATGTATGCGTGTAATGTGAGAAAGATGTTGTATTTTTTAGATATAAAAATTTTTAAATCACCCGGGGCAAGTGATAGAAGTACGGGTTCGCGAATGAATATACAACAATCTAGACATAGACGGTTAGTCAGCTGTTATTATGAATATAAAAATTGAAAAAATTGAGTTTCTACGTAGGTAAAAATGTTGCGGTGACGCTATTAATGCAGCTTGTCTTAAAAATATCAAGTTTGCTTGGAATGCGGTTTATCAGGAGCAGCATCAGCGGATTATGCAGCTCAGCGGTCTCCTTTTTTCTTCACTCCTCATCAATCACGAAAAATTCAATCTAGGTATTCGAAATTATTCACAGCGGTGGAAAAATGTCCTCAAACCACCCTTATTTCACTCGTTGCGTTATTATATATTGTATATTTTGATAACGTGATCTGAAAGAAAGGGAGAAAAAGACAAAGAAATCAACTCAATTATAATATTCTTCGATTTAAATATTCAACAGAATATTACGAACATCACCGCATAACGTTATACAAGTGTAGCTACTGGTTTTTATCTTTTCTTTTCTCTTTAATACTTGAGCAACTTCCCACTCAATATTAAAAGAATCCACTCACACGGTTGGCACATATGTATATTGCAAAAAATTGCATTACAGCAAAAAAATATCCGAATGGTCAACGTTACCTATCATATTTATCTTGGATAAAATGGTTTCACAGCAGGTACGCGTCTGCTGGCTTATTTATTCTTTGTGATAATTAAAATGCGTCGAAAAAAATTGAGTTAACAGAATCTGTAGTAAATTTTTTGTTTTCTTATTTTTTTGCTTCTTGATCCGGATCAGTATAATCGGCGAAACTTATGCGTCGTCTATTTTATTTTATATTGACAGAAATTATCTGCGAAAAAACAAGAAGTTCAATTGTCCATTTTACTTGGTTCGTTTACCTCTTCGTATCGTACAGGTGTGAGAAATTGATGAACCATTTTCATTGAAAAGAGAGTGAAAAAATGAAATTTAACGCATGTGATGCGTAGTTAATTTAGTTGAAAAAAATGAATAATCGATGTGAAAAACGATAAGAGAATACTGAAATTTCGGTACCCGATAATATCTGTCTAGTTTGAAATGTTCGAAACTTTGGAGAGAAAGAGGTTTGGTAACTTTCACCGGATGTTTACTGCGTCATTGATAAATTTTAGGCGTATCGTACGTATCGTTGACTAATAAAATTCTACAAATTGGCGTAATGTTCGATATCAATTAACCATCCAGTTATTACAAATCATAAATAGATTTACGTATATACATATATACGCTGAACGATTACCAATTCAATCAGATTGTACTGCTCGACTAGGAGTTGAATAAACTGAATGTCGACAATGATTAATTAATGGGTACGCATAGGTATACGGATAGCTAGATTTTTTCTTTCTCCTTTTTTTTTTTTTTTTTTTTCGACTGAGTGCTATGCTAATTAGCGTTGACTCATTGAGAGCTCTCTTCTCCATGGCACCTGGAAGTGGCTCAAATATTCCCTATGCGACGTTCAAGGTCGTGGTAATGAGCGTTGGATTTTTGAACCCTCGACGTTATTCAATATCGAAGAACGACTTTTTGATCCATGAAAATTTCGGTCGTATAACTCGAACCGACGCTGGAATTAAATGAGGTCAAAAGCTACCCATACGTGGGATCGAAGGTTCCTCTGCGGTTTTTCCTTAATCACCGGTAGAGCAGATGAGACGCCGACTGCGAGCGAGAAGACGTGAGAAAAAAAGGAATATTGAAAAGAAAACGCAATTTTATGCGGTAACCTGAATCGGTCCCACGTCATTCACCCCCCATTCCGCTATATGGGATATTATGCCATAACGCGTTTTACGGTAACACAGCGGGGAAAATAAAATACCGAAACGTTTGTCCGCGCTGCATGGAGGCTCGCGGTTCGTGAGAAAGTAAAATACATTTTTTTATTTTCGATTCGAGTTGTCGCAATAATTTGATCATGTTGGTTCGCGGTAACCTCAATGCGTTATGCATGAAAAATCCGACGATGCATCGGGGCTACTACTGCGCGAAAAAAATCGTTCGACAAAAACATCCTCATCCGATATACTTTTCACATGCATAATTCAGTTCCGATGATCGACAGCCCCAAAAAAAATGACACGCCCGACGATGACTCAAAATCAGCTGATGGTCTTCTGCGCGGATACAGGAGAAGTGGAACGAATGATTTATTAATACGTAAGCTCGTACGAAAAGTAAGAGCAAAAAGAGATAGAGAAATAGTAAAATCTTCCCACATGAAGATCGTGCAATTATAAAGACGACGAGTCTTATTTCATTCGAGCTTTCACTGCGATCGGTTATTACAGCGTTGTCCGTTATTGCGAGTAACGGTTAATTTATAACACATGCTGTCCATCGCATAAAAAGACCATTTGGGGAGTACCTATGAAGAACTTTGCGCGATTATATCACAGTCGCCGCTGAAAGATTGCGAGTATTGCGCACGGTATTTATGACGTAAGTAAAACTAATGGGGAAACACTGATGAATTTATGGGTTCTCCGACTCGAGTGATAAAAAAAAAAGGGCGAAATACGGAACGAATCTTGGTAAAAAACTAATCGTTTTCTGCGATCAGATGAGTATTTTTTGTACAATGCAACTCGGCTCGCATCGAATCCTTATCAAGGCCACAATGATACGGAGTGCATGAAAGTTTATTCCAATGGAATTTCAACCGCAATCTTTTATATTCTGGCTGGAGGAGATGCATATTTTTTATCGTTGTCGCTTAGTAAAAAAATGACAGAGCTAAGGACAATGAGACGATATTTTCATGCGGGGGGCAATTATTCGATGAATTATTTATTCACGATGTGACCCAAATTTTGCGCCAACTATAAATCGTAAAATTAAAATGGCGGTGAAATCGGCTTATGAATTTAAAAACGAACAATAGATCATACGAACGAGTGAAGAGCATTTTTGTGCGATAAATTTCGAGAAATTATTTCGATTTCGGTTAGGAATTTCAGTTGAAAACAAATTTTTTCTATATTTTCTACGTTCGAATAGTTAGATAATTCGATATCACACCCGGTAATCCGAGTTACACAGTACCTTCCATTCCCAATGCTTGATTTGATTGCGTATCGATTATTTATAAGGAAAAATTCAACGTTGGTTTAATCATTTACTGATATATACCAACAATCCGGAGAAACCGGTCACGGTTACAACCGCCCGTATAATTTTTGGAATCAAAGATCGCGCACGGCTCAAAGAAAACCTCCGTGAATTTTATACTCTCGGAGTACGCATTTTTGACAATCACATAAATTATCGAAAAATAGTTGAAATATTTTTACTAATTTCATTCACACCTCGAAACCGATCAATTTTTTCTTGTACTACAAAATCGGGTGTTCCCTCACTTTGCGAGGATAATCGGAAGCCTGCAGTTTTATTGGCATCATTTTTTTTTTTCGAGAGCGATTCGAGAAATCGGAATCGCAGTTATCGCTGCACCGCACCATTTCCATTTCGCATTATATAGAATTTCTGACTCCCAGAATTTAGGCATTGCAGTCTAAAGGCCAGACACATCTGATCGTGCGGACCGGTTTTAGTTTCGTGCAATAATCATCGGTATATTTCTACCTATGTAAAAAATGAATCAGTTCGGAACGGCTATAGAAGCGAACAAATATCTTACGCACGAATGTAGTATAAGTAAAACTCGATAAGCTAAAATTCAACCGCTCTGAATTTATGAAAATTACCTACCTCTAGAGTTCTCATTATCCTCTTTC
Organism: Athalia rosae; assembly: GCF_917208135.1. Classification (NCBI taxonomy): domain Eukaryota; kingdom Metazoa; phylum Arthropoda; class Insecta; order Hymenoptera; family Athaliidae; genus Athalia; species Athalia rosae. The sequence continues at coordinate 16,806,833 of NC_064029.1, read as the reverse complement.
GTTTTCACACAGCAAATGAACAATCTTTTGTCTTTCTGTTTCAGAAATTGAGTGCGAAGTATCCAGCCAAGTGGAGTATTCTTTACAAGCGATTTGGGGTGTCAGTATACGAGAGTTGCATCTCGCACTTTGGAGGCCTTGGAATGCCCTGAGAGATGCGTCCTTGAAAGGAACCCTTCTTCAAGGGCACGCACAGTACCTCACACCACCGCAAGCGTATCCTTTTCTGCGTGAAAAATATATCCATCCAAGTTTGGTCGTTACGAGGCGACAAACCCGGCATAATTTTTGGAATATTCATTTTTCTCTTTGGTTCCTTAACTCCTAAACACAGTAGACAGCCTCACGGGGAACATACGCTGAGATTGTCGCTTCCGGCGCCGGAACTCCAATTGGGAACTCCACCCCGCCTCTGTTATCCTCTAGTCATATTCCTGACGCGTAGAGACACCAGAGATCTGCACCCCGACGAGACGGTGAGTGAGCTTTAGAAAAATCTTGATCGATTGCTTAATAATTCAACTCCGTACTTATTACATCCGTTGCTTAAACCGTTACAGGTGGCACTTGTCAACGTAGTACACATTAAGGACAACGTGTGCACCTTACCCACCTCCATCCTGGCGCAGTATCTTAAGCAGGCGAATGGGCAGCTGTCCTGTCTCAAGGTGAGTTTGATCGTTCGAATTCCATATAATATCGTGCGTGCAAATTTACATGGAAAATAACATCGACGTGCATGGCAAGTATTGCCAGCAATTATCAAAACAAGGTGTGTTCCTAATTGATACTAGAATAAGAGCAAACTATTTCTCGCTGTGCTACCGAATGTGTTCAGCATAGTTTCAGAGGAGGGAAGTAGGTATTCAGTGAGGACCGACGAAAAAAGGACGAACTCGGTTCGGCATCTGATTGAAATACCATAAATTTGGGTGCATAGAGTGAAAATAACTTCGACGAACACGTTGATGGAAATTTGGCGACTCACTGGATGTCTAGCAAATACCATTTTCGGTTCCTGTTCCACTACCAATCACTCCTTACCTGTATCATCCTGCGGAAAATAATTATATATCATCAGGTTTGGTAAGACCGAATTCGCAATTTTTTTAACGGACGTGTAATCATCGTCTTTTGACCGTTGCGAGTTCGGTTTTTCTGGTCATGAACAGCTGGTAAAAAATTTTAAGGAGAGAGGGAAAAGGGAAGTAAGAAAAATATTTTGTTTCAGCAACTCTACCTGGCCACGGGTAATTCTACGAGCTACGACGACGACGTGTCATCGACGGGACTGGGTCCAGCGCTGGCCTTAGCTGAACCTTGCAACAATACACCAGGCAGTGGACCAGGTGCCCTGGTTGCCTCTGGTCCGGGAGATCCGTCGGAAGGTTCCCTCTGGAATTCAGCAGGAGAGCAGCTTTGCGTTGTCTGTCAATACTTTCCATTATCACGTGCGCTTTTGCCATGTAGACACACGTGTATATGCGCTTCGTGTTTTGGTAAGCTAGAGAGATGTCCGATGTGCAGAAGTCCTATAAAAAGTTACTTTTGCATACGCGGCGAGGAGTACATGCCGCCGGAAAAGGAGATGAATCCTTGCAAGCACAGACAACAGACACCCGGAGCTTCCCATTGGCTTCACGATTGGAACGACAGACTCACCGATTTTTTGGGATTTGCACGTTGAACGACTAACAGTTGTCGATAATGAAAACTACAGAAGGAGAACGAGATTAGTAAAGAAAAAGGAGAAAGAAATGAGGACGATATTACTGGCGAACTATTATTAAAAACATTGAAACTATTATTTCCTTTCTCGTTTCGATTTCTCTTTGTGACTTTGGGAATAATTCGTAAGCTTTGATACTACGATGTTTGATAACTATTTCCGTGCATTCGTAGATGATATAGACGGAACGGCTTTGACGACCACCTGACCACACAATACTTCTGAGACATGGTAACGAAAGATTCAATTTTCACGGATTATTTGAGTCTTGACTCCTCCCCCATTATTCGATGACTTTCCCCTGATAAGGGGACTGAATGATGAACGGCGGAATTTTATTGTCAGCCAAGCCTAGAGCGACGGAAAGGTCGGTATTGTTTAATATTGTTTGGAACGTATCGATAGCAAACTGATTCGTGACTGGCTATGTTGCATGTATCGGTAGAATTCTATGGTAGAATCAAACATGAGAACGTGTATTTGAATTTAATTTGAAAGCAATTGGAAGACAAATAATTCGGAGACTTTAAAGAGTTTAATTCTGATTCTGCCGAGAAAAAAATTATATTTGCCCCCAATGCAATTGACGACGTAACATTCGCCCACGCTGGTATGAACGGATGTGGTCGTCGCCCACTATTAAGTACCAATGAATCGATAATAAATTGACGAATGAATCGATGATGAGGTATAATTATATCAATATAATAATGTGTATATAATGTAGGTATATGTATAAAAACGAAAAATTGGTACGAATCGTCTAATTGATAGGTGCACAATTTCCTCCGTTCGCACCGACCGTTAAGTATTTTCCTTCGTAAGAGTGGTTTCATTTTACAGAAATATTTTGCATCAGGATTAAATTGAGAAATGTATCTATAGAATATCTACTTTCCCCCCTCTCACCCCCTGTCACCTAAATGCGAGTCGTTTGCTTGTAGTTCAAATCAGCGAGTGAAAATTAAATCTTTTTCTTCAAAGACAAATAGATTTCGTAAAAAATAATACGCGTATTTTTGTCACGATTTTTTTTTTATTTCTATTTTTTTCCGATAGGGATAGCGAAGTATTCGGCAATAAGTTGCGAAGTAAGACAAAATATCGTGACGATCATTCACTAGAAGTTAAGTTGTAAATACACAGACTGTGATAATTCCGATAATATCTATGTAACTATGGATTGCTCTCCTACGAGAAGTGCTTAATTGCTTAGTGCTTGGGTGAAGGGCACTATAAGACAACCTTATTAATATGATTTTGATAATTTATTGTACGACACGATTTTCAATGTTTAATTAATCAGCCTTAATGCCAATAGTAGGTGTATAATAATGAATTTATTAAATATGAAAATGTCTCGTAGTGAAGAAGAATTGAATTAAAAAAAAAAAACAATAATAATAATGAATAATCAAATAAAATTATAAAAAGAACCATAGTATGCCGCAAGTGCGAATTTGTATATAAACTACTCGTATGAATTTTAACATTAAGATCTGTGAAATTACTCTATTTTAGTAGAATACTATGATTATTAGTGTATTAATTTATGTAATAGGTAATAATATTCCAGTGATGAGGAGTAACACTCTGCCAGTACGTCAGGACTTGTACATAATTTATTAAATAAACAGTGTTACATTAAGACCAATCCTATGCTATCTTATAAAGAAGGATATTGATTATATTGAAAAATTAATAATTAACAAAATTAACATCTGGCGTGAGAATCCAGAGGATAACTACTTTTTGCGACTCCAAGTGAGACTAGTGAACTTATCAATTTCACACTTTGGACAAGGGAGTATTGATTCAATTTTCTTTCTTTATGAATAACTGGAGTTTGGCTGTGATATAAATTTAACACATATCCTTAGTACACTTGACATATATTATTTGAAACTCACCGACTGGCCTGACGTGGAAATACAGTTCGGAAATCAGCAAATTTTAATATTTTTAGAGTAGTTTTTGAAATGAATTATGCATAACCATTGGACTGATTTAAATAATGCGAAGCATATTTCCAATCATGAATTCATGTGATAATATTTAACACATCCAGAGCATAGGCTTATGGTCATCTCTGTTTGCCAATGCCTTTGGGAACCTCCAATGACTTTTGTTCAACTATATACCTCACTATCTTGAAGCACGCATATCAATGTTATTGAAACAAATATGCATATTACTTGTATGGACAACTTTTGTCTACCGACATGATCGCCAGAGATAAAAATCTACATTTTAAAAATTTGACTTGCTAATAGTCTCTATAGGAGAAATGAATCATTGGTGAAATTTAGATTACCTTTAAGCTGATATTTGAAGATACCATGCCTTTATACAGTCATATTCTTTGGAGATTCCAAAGTTCATTTTGCACCTTTACCTGTTCTTTGAACACAAGTGAGTCACAGCACTGCAAACGTGTATTCTAATTTTAATTTTTCATATTTATGAACTATCACCCAAAGTCATGTTCAGATATTCTTTTATTACTGTATGCATAAATTAATCAGATCACATTTATTTTTAACTTTAATCAAGCGTATTTTTCAATTCGGTTTGGAAATGATTCATTGAATAATAATTTGCATGTGTCTAAGGATTTTATGTGTACATTTATCGGGAATCGCTTCATTTGAAAGAAAGTTTGTAAATGATTTCCACAATTAAACTAATTCTATCATTTTTAGGAACCATAGACCCAGTCAATTTGGGACTAAGGAATAGTTCTCGCCTCCATCACCACTTTTCCAATACTGCTTGGTCGAATTACTATCACTATCTAAAAAATTACACTTGAACGCAATGTGGTATTAATTTGAGCATTTTCTTCAGCTGATGAGTTAATTTGACAATTTTTTTATTTGTTATGTCTTCCTCTATTTCAAACTCTTCTTTTGCTTCACAGAGCCATGTTTCGGTCCCACTGCTATTCAACTGCGTTCTCAAGAATCGTGAAACACAACTTGATCTTGGTGGCAAATAATTCAATGTTTCAGTATCATGCTTCAAGTTATGCAAATTTTTTCTGACTATGTGACGTAGCAAACACACAAATTTCGATAATTCACAATCAGATTCTCTGTCAAGCAGAGCTTTCTTTTGGGATCCTTTTTCCTCTTCAATGACTGTGACCTGTAGCGTTGAACACAAATGAAAGTAAGTGAAAGAATGGAAACAAAATTTCAATCTATACTTATGAACTTTTTGTTGCTTGAATATTAAATTCTATCAACACATGTTACGAATACGTGAACGTCAATTGGAGAACTTACCATCCAGTCAAAGAAAATGTGTCTCCTGCTTTCCCACTTCATATGAGTGTCTAGTACAGATGTTAACTCATGTAGTTCGTGCATACGTCTTTGATCATTGGCAGAATTTTCAAGAGCAAGTCGTTTTGTTAGTGCCAGTTCAGAGACACTTAGATGGGGCAGACCACAAACATTTATACTGGCAGCATGTACCTTTGTGGTCAACTTAACTTTTTCTCTAACTAATTCGGATATTGCCTTCAGGTTGTAATTTATTTTTCCACAGGCATAAACCATTCTATTCAACTGACTCTTTTTCGATAAGCATTTTTCATGTTCACAGATATTAGCCTGGAATCAAGATGAAGGAATGTTACCTCACTTAAGAAATCTCGTATAGGACCATGAGGTGGTATTTCAGACAAGTAATTTGAAGATTAGATTATCATTCTTCAGGTATGCATTGATTCTTAACAGAATCAAAAGTTTTGACCTGTTATGTTATGCAATTTGGAGCCAACCTTGGGGGAATTCCAAGTATTTGAGAATTCCTCTGATAAGATGCTGCTTGAAATTTTTTCATTAATCGCAATGGTGAGGACATTTTGAGTTGCTACAAGCCATGCAAAAGCAAGTAGCAATTCACGGCTGGATCCTTGGCAATCCAATGGCAATGCATAGAACTCAGAGACTGGATATTGCAGGTATGCAAAATGTAATTTGACCAAAGTAACATCATCTGTAATCCAACAGCCATGAGCTATTATAAATGTCAGTAGCTCATGTCAAGTTGATGAATAATGATTCGGAACAAATCAATGTTTCTATCTCACGGTAGGACAATAGAATCAAACAGAATATAGTATGATAACAGTAAACTCACACACTCAGCGATGCTATATAAAATCAAAATCATACCATAATCGCTAAAAACAATATTTCCAGGCATTGATTTTCGAGCGTAAAAACACAATTGGCATAAGAGTCTCCAAAGTTCAATTACCTAGTTGAACAAATTATAAAATAATGAGTAATGGCAACTGAAAGGTAACCTCGAAATATAAATAACAAGAGGAATTTAATGATCTTACAGTGTCATCCGTATCCTTTTGGTACTTTGCAAATCGAAAATGCTCAGGTTTGATCGTTGCATCAACAGTATCACAAAGATACTTGCATAGCAGAGCGATAACTGCTTTAACTTCTGACATTATTGTGGTTTTTGTTTACCAATGATCCCACTTCTATTCTCATATGATTTTCATTGATGAAAAGCGCACAGCGATGTAGGCAACCTAACATACACATCCTGCTCGTTGACTGATGATAACTATCTTCAGTCAACGTCCTGCTTGAAGAGTATCACTAACTTATTAATGGTGTCAATTTCTTATTACAATTCTTATGAAGCGTCTGTATTTTCGAGATTTGGGGAAAACAAGTACAAAATTATTTCTTCAATATTGTTTATTTTTTTTTAAGACAACAGTCATTCAAGTTTTACAATCGAACTGATGGATCGTTGACTCAGCTAAATCGTAGTTTTTGTTTTTATGCAACAGTAATTCAAACTAACAATTGTTCTACATTTACAAACAAATGTCTGTTCAATTTAAAGTAACAATATAATTATAGAATTTCTAGACCGACGCTGTCAGAATGACTTACGATGGAGGAGATTGTTCATTCACAACATTAGTTTAGTCGCCATCAATTTGGGCGTTGTAGAAAATTTATACTAAATCTTAAATTATAAGATTATGCAAAAATTTTACCTCAACATTATATTAAGCAGCACAAATGAATTCACTGCCTGGGCCACGTATCTCCGAGTATCTTCATTCTGAAAATAGATCATTATCCATTGAATATGAAAAAAATTTAGATAAACGATAAATCACAATGTTTATTGATGAGCCGAATAAATCAATGTGGTTACCATCGAAATTCACGTATGATCGGAAACACACTAGTCACGAAAGAAACGTGAACAAAACAGTCAGCGAATCTGCCTGTGTACTTGCAGAATCTTACTGTGCTCCTTACAGTGAACAATTATTTGCCATTTATCTCACACGCACACACTACTCACAAAAGACTGCAGAAATTTTCATAACAAATACTATGATCTCGGCAAGTATATACCACAAAAAAAACAATTTTTTAATAATCCTCGATGGTTGAACCTATATTGCTTTATTTATAATTATTGTACTCCTGATGATCCTCCGCACTATTTCCATCCAAAAAAGCTATTTTTCATTCACCTGCCACAATTTCATGCGATTGCCAAAACCTTCAGTGTAAATGGTAGAGTGATATTCGTCAATTATTATCGTAAGTTGGGTTACCCACGATTCATCTTGGGTGTCCTCGAAAATTAACTGGAAAACTTGAAGAGTGTAAGCACTGATATCTACAAGATGGATGTGGTTAAGTGTCATAGCCTGAATAGGGTCATAGGGCTTGCTTTCGTCGTATAAAGTGGTTCATTCAATACCAATACCATACGATACCAATCGTATGGTAATTTGTCTAAGAAAAGAATTGTTCATTTAAGTTACCGTTCCTTCAATTTCTCAACGACAATCTAGCCTATGACGAACCTAGTCAGTTGATCTCTTTCACCTTTATACATATTGTTCATATAATAGCTAGAAAAAGGCTTGAAAAATGGACAATTACAAACACTATACATCAATCAAGCAGCAAAAATTATACTTTTACCTCAATGAAATCCACCTACTTATTCGAAGTCAAGACATCTGATCTTAATGGAATAGATACTGATCAATATTAAATGCTATCATACTATCAACAAGCTCGATCAATTTCAATTAAAAGTGGAATTAGTGCTTTCATAGACAAGTGTAAAATACACAATCCTATCCCTATACATCCAGACTTTCGATTCAATTTTAATTAACATATACCTATTTGTTTCATTATGCACTGAAGGTTTATTCTCATTCAACTCGCTAGTCTAACATCACTAGCAAACGAAAAAAAGAAAATAAAAAATCGAAAAACTATCGTAATAAAACACGAAGTGGCATGTGCTAATATTGGTTTGAATGATATATTCACACAATTTCCTTACATTCTATTTTCATTTACAATTTTCAACTCTTCGCAAATAAAAACATTATATTCTCGCGCCTTATTGTTACCTGTGCATTGAATGATACTTACTAAATGCGAAATTATTACATAATAATAACAGATAAATGTGTGACTAAGTGAAACTCACCTGGTATGAACCTGTATAATAATTGAGATGTTAAGAATTTAATATTTAGTGCATACCTGGCTTACTTCTGACTCACTAACCAATCAAGAGGAGAGTAGTTACTTGTGACTTCGACTTCTTGAACGATGTTGACGACGGCTATGATGACTAGAACTTCGATGATCGCGATTTCCTGATACAATACAGAAATTTTTACTTTGCATATGAACAGATCCACGATGATGCTACAGACTTCTATTTCAGTAAGTATTCTGGATCCGAACCACTGTTGTAGCTCTGATAATAATTCGATAAAACCGCGAATATTACCTCTGTCCCTATTGTGGCGGCGATGATTCTCTTCATCTCTGTGCCGTTCATGCTTGTCTACAGATCTGCTTCTACTGCGTTGCCCAGAATTTCTAGAATCATTTATCAGAACCAGTTTAGGCACAGAACGATGAAAATCGTAGATTTTGGATGATTGAATTAATTTTCTTCAAACAGTCCCTCACCTATAATTCCCAGAACCGTGTCTAGTTTTATCGTCGTCGGTTCTTCGTCGACGTTTATCTCTTTCTCGTTCTCTGTTCTGACGTCTTCTGTCATTCTCCTCATGCATGCGCGCTCTTTCCTTTCTATCTTCATCCCTCTTTTGCTCCTTTTCGTCTCGTGCTTTTTCCCGTTTGCTCTGAAAATTCATACGGACTATTCACGAGTTGTTAAGAAACGATGGATGAAAATTAATGGATTTTCAAAAATAATTTAGGAAAATTTGGAGAATTCGCATATAGATACAAGTTTTCATGTCTCTTTTGCAGCATAGATTCAAAACATACCATTATTTCTTGCAGGGCACTTTTTAGCCTGGCATAGCCAACATGTTGTTTGCCCATGAGATGATCGTCGATCCGTTGTTGAGCATCGCCAACTATAAGGAATGCGCCACACACGTCACAGACCTCCATTTGCTTCTCCTGGGCTGCTGCTAATTCCGCAGTCTGAGAAAGAATGAGGAGCATGATGAATAAAGAACTGCATAGGGTAACCATTGCCATTGAGATACTTTCGTTTGATTCATGATTCATTGGCAGAGGATTGTTGTTTAGAGCTAAAATTTTTAGTTGTGTTTTTCTCACTTGATTATAATGGCTATTATCATTAGATTTACGCAACGTCTCTCGTTCCTCTTTGAGTTGATCGCAAAGGCGCATAAGTCCCTGTGCTTGTTCGACATTTCCCTGAATTCCACTTTGTTCGGCTTCTTCCACCAATTTATTTATCTTTTCAGTTAACAGAGCAATTTGTTCCTCGTTTCGTTGTGTTTGAGCAGGAGTTAATGTAGGCTGAAATAAGTTTAGATAGTTATTGGTTGGACGAAATGATTAGTAGAATGTATAATTTGTATCTGTGTTTCTTGTATTATTACCGCTTCAGTCCTGCCAATCAATGCAAGTCGTTGTTTCCCTTTTATGATTTTACGTTCAACTTCATTAAGCATACTCTGACAAAATCTGATGAATTCATCTTCGTACTGTTGTTTTCTGTAGGAATAAGCCGCTTTTTCAAAAAGTTCTCTGGCTTCGTCATCATGAACCCGAGAACACGCCCCCAAATCAGCTCTTGTATTCACAAACAGATCGTGGGGACAAAACTTGACCAGATACAGTTTGCAAAACTGAAAAACAAGAATCATAATATTTACAATGTTGAACGAGTTTTAAGGATCACAAGTAATCAATCTTCATAAATTTTCTAAACTAGATTAGTTTCCAATATAACGTATTATGTTGTGCATCACACTTATACAAAATGATATCAGATTTGCTAGCCTATAAATTTAATCTACCCCAAATTTCACAGACAGACCTGAAACATCTATAAACAGTACTATCGTGCTTCATTATCATTATTGATTAATCTGATCAAAGTATGTATAGAAAACAAAACTTTGCATGATCCATGTGATAACATCGATGAAGGAAAACTCCTCTGAGCAAGCTAAAAGCAAGTATAACAAAGTATCGGTTGGAGAACTACTATGACAAAAAATTATAGCATTGTGATCCACTTGGGATCACTTAAATAATGTAATGCTTGTAGCATGAACCAAAATAGGCGAAACCAATTGTGAATTGGCAATGGGATAACATTGATGATTCCATGGTTCTCAGAGACTAGGGTTATAGGGATAGAGGGGTATGACTGACAATGTTTGTCCTCTAATGAAATCCACAAAAGTGTCATAGATACCTCCGGATCCTCCCAATTTAGTTCCTTAGGCTTTTCATTTGGAAGTACATTCCGATTTCGACCCATAAGCTCGTCGAGCAGAGCAGCAGCAGCAGCAGCAGCCATATTCTACTTTTCTCCTCAAATTAGAATCGAATAGAAATAATTGTTTCACACAGACTCGGTACACATTCTATCCAAACTTTGATTGCCATACATCAATTAAAGTTTTCGCATAACTCCAAAATAAGCATTTACTAGATAAAATAATACCGGTAATTGATATTTTGGTTCAACAGTACACAATGCCACAGTTGATCGTTGAATGTTGATCAATGACTGCACTGCCAACGTTGGCAACATTTGCAACTTTGCAATACACGCACAGTACACGAGCCAAGCTGCAAGCTTTTGAAACATCTGTCCATGCTTGTGTTTTTTTAAACTACAAGAACTGCTATTGAACCTGTTATCCATTTTTAAAACGTTCGTTTGTGAGCTAATTTGGTTCAAATAGGCAACTGCTGCATGAACACTATAGCCCAAGAAACTAACTCCACAGATAATTCTTATAGGTTATTTCGTATAGCTTTATACCTCCATGATGAAACTCTTTCTTTGCCAGTTCACAAGGTTTGGTTGCTAGATTTCTTATTAGGTATGTCCAGGTTCAATTTATTCGAAGCTTAGTATGATACATTGTTGATTCAACCTCAACATTGGTGGCACAAGATCATTGCTAACAAGTCAATTTTCAATGTTTTACAGCAATGGTAAAAGGTGACGCTCTTGGTTTTGTCTCTTGCCGACATCATGGTATAAATTATTTCCTTAATATTCTACGACCATTTAAAATGTACATATATCTCTAAGATGTTGCTTCAAGAATAACTTTCTTCTGTCGTAGAGTGCTGTGCCACATACCATAAAAAAAGTACACAGCGAGCCCTGAGGAAGAAAGTAAACTATTAGCTTCTACCTGCATGGATAGGTAAATTTAATTGACAAAATAATTGATTCATGGTCAGAGAAACAAGCAAAATTATGAAAGATTGGAATGAGCTAAAATCAAATCCCAGTTGGTGCCAACTTCCACTGAGAATATTGATTTAAAATGTTCTCACCAATAGCCATCCACACTCCGAATCGAACCCAAGTCATGCTATCCAACATCAGCATCAAGTAAACATTGATCATAATACTGAGACCTGGTAAGAAGGGTACCAAGGGTACCTGAAAAAGTCATCTTATACAGTCCACAACTATATTTCAATACAGAAAATTAATAAAGGTCTTCAATCTTTATCAATATTGATATTTGATTATATAGAAATCAGCTGTCAATACTCACAGAAAAAGTGAGCTTTTTCCCAGATACTGGTTGGAGATACACAAATGTGAGTATGCTAACTAGACAGGCTAGTAGCAGTACAAACAATGTTGTTATCAGTGGTTCAGCTCGCACTATATTATCCCAGAATAGTGCTATGACCAGTGATGTACAAGCACAGATTATAACTGTTTAAAAACAAAGAACAATTTCCTGAATAGCACTCTGGCTGTGATACATGTTAAATTGATCAAACTAAAATTTTCTTTCAATGCTTCTTCGAAGCCTGAAAAGTTATCTACTCATCCCAAAGTACATCTACTACGTGGTGGAAGCATAACATGTGTGTCCCATATTCTTAAAATTTAAGGTATAATTTTCGAACTTTAAAATGTGGTAGAAAACAGAACTTACAGTACAAGAATACCAGCCATGTAACCAGTCTGGCTGTTAGTCTTGTTGAATATTGCAGATTGTTCCCATTGATAAATTGTCTTGCAATGAACCTGAAACTCTTTAGGGCACGGTCATCTTTTTTCTCATAAGCCTCACCTTCTTCGTACCTAAGTTTAATTTGATTTACGCATATATGAAACAGTAAATATCCTATAAAATAATAGGACAGCAGGGACTGCTGTTCTTTCTATGTTCAAACTAATGCATGCATGGTCAGTAGGTGAGTGTACCTTCAAAAAGATCTCACCTCAAAATAAGTACACAGGCTGCAACAATGGAATATGCCAATAGTGTACCAATGCTCATCATATCAACAAGCTGTTTAAGCTCAAACATTGCAGCTAGCACGCCTGAAAATAGATACATCAATATAATTATGAAAACAAGTGACCAATATTTTCAATCTGAAATACTTTCATAACAATTATGACTTACAATCCAGAATCCAAAATTACTTAAAAATAGAGATTGAATATTCATTCACCTGTGAGTAGCCCAGTGCAGAGAGTACCTAGCAATGGGGTTTGAAAACGTTGGTTGATTGCACCCATCCATTTGAAAATCAAACCATCGCTGGCCATAGCATAGATAACTCTTGGTAACGGGAACATTGAACCAAGCAAGCTGTGATAAAGAGATTTTCAATTTTACAGAGAGAATGATTGAGCACCTAGAAAAGAAGTATTATCAAAGCTTCCTTTATAGATTTACTGTTGTGAACCACATGATTTTATTATGGATGGCAAAGAAAAAAATCCTTCAAAATCTCTGAAAGTCAGAAAATACGTACCTTGCGCATAGGCCACAAATGGCTCCAACGGATACAGCATATTTGGCCCAATTCCATCCTATTGTCTCAAAAAGATGAGGCAATGGGGCATCAGCATTCTGGTCATAGTATGGGATAACCATGGTCAAAACTGTTGAAATACCAAAGTAGGCTAGAAATACAATTGTCAGAGAAGCAACAATTGCAATAGGAATGGACTTCTGAGGGTTTTTTGCTTCTTCGCCTGTTGTAGCTACACAGTCAAATCCAATAAATCCATAAAAGCAGGTTGCTGCTCCACTTATGATACCAGCAACTCCATATGGTGCAAACCCTCCAGTACCCCACATACATTTGGAGACAGTGCATTCTGGTGTGGATTGCCAGTTAGAGACATCCGCTAAAAATTATGCATTCTATGTGCACATTTCATTTTGACTTTCTCTGGTTTTATAAAGTATTCCATGTTTATCAAGTATTTTACCTTTGAAGGAACCAGCAATGATGACAAACAGCACAACCAATAAGTTAATCAATGTGAAAATGTTATTTGCTAAGGATGATTCCTTTGCCCCAAAGGCAAGAGCAGCTGAAAATAACAAAAACTCCAGAAATAGTTCCAATGATACGCACTAAAATGAATTGAGCGAATTGCAAACAAGAGATGCGACCAACCAGAAAATACTAGAGTTATTCCAAAGGCAAAGAAGTCTGGATAAGCGGAGAGGTGGTTGACTTCTATAGGCATGACAGACTGGAACGCTGTCCTCATGGTGTTATTGAATAGCGCGTCCACGTATGTACTTAGTGCTCGAACGACACTGGCAGAGCCGATCACATACTCGAGGATCAAAGTCCATCCTATGAGAAATGCCACAAATTCACCCACAGCAACGTAGCTATAGACATATGCAGATCCAGCTCTTGGTACTCTGGCCCCAAACTCAGCATAGCAGAGACCTGAGGAAGAGACCTGTGAAATAGTTTGCCAAAGATAGCAAGCCAGCTTGTGATTCTAATTGTCGACAACGTGTATTGCCAAACCTGCAAATACAGAAGCTATGGCAGCTATTGCAAATGAGATGATCACAGCTGGGCCAGCAATATCTCGGGAGACAGAACCGGCCAATACATAAATTCCTACACCAAGGGTTGATCCTATACCAAGAGCAGTTAGGTCAAGAGTTGACAAACATCTTGCTAATTTAGATTCTTGGGGCAAGGTAATTTCTTTCTTGCGACTCAAAGTTCTGTACATGATATCCATCCCAAGAAGATTTATGATATCCAGCTGAAAATTACACATGTCATTATTTTGAGTCATTGAGATGAATTACTGCCTGGTTGAACTTTTTCAAATCTCAAATCCAGAGTTCTTAGTTACATGCACTCAGTTAATTACACTATAATAACATTTGTGTTTCTTTTGATTTTATTAGCTGGCGAGCAAAAATTATTGGAAAGTTATAATACGCTTAATAATTACTCACCACATGGACCTTTATTAATTTTAAATCCATAACTTCTGATATTTTATTCGTTACAGGAATCAAATAATGTGGTATATGAAAATTGCGGGAAAATGTTAAAACGTTCGGATACTATTGAATCAGTCTCGCTATATTCGCTGGTAAAATTATAATGCGAGTTTCTCATAGAGTTCGCTCCTACGTTATATTTCTTAACTCGGTCGAGCATAAGTGATTTGTGTCGTTCGTCAATTATCAATTGGTTGAATTATTTCTTAAATCATTGGCAAGGAACGTTGCCCTCAACGAAGTCTGCAGACTTTAAAATACACGCAGATATATAGGTATAAGTGTACTTATCAAATCAGCGAACGAATCAACGCGCGAAATTATTGAATATATAGTCTAGATTTCTCCACGAATCGAAACTATAATTGGCCAATGTAGTGCGTAAGGAGTGGATAGAAAATTTTATCATTTTATTTTGGTAACTATAGAAAAATTGATCTATGCATTTCATTCAAGATTGTTGAGGGAAAATAATTTGGCACATTTTCCTGAAACATAAATACCTCATAATCTATTCAGATTGTTTGTTTGTCGATAGAAGGGTGAAAAAATTTAATCGGCGATTACTTTGTACTGATACGAAATCTTATCATTTCCAATAAAAGGGCACCGCTCGATCGCGCGTTTTATGATTTATGGTCAGTTCAGATATAATAATTACGAAACTACACGTGTGACGTATAATTCGAATATTCAATCCACTAGAAGTTGAAAACGCATTGTTGAAAATAAATTCGTGTAGCGGGTCTCATTTCTTCGTATTTCAACATTCCGTAGTAAGTAATCGGATTCAATAATCATTGGCACATATTATATCCCGCCTTATCCGCAATGCACCGGATCGGACCTTAATTGTTATATTTTTATACGGGACACGGTCCATTATTAATGAGACTAATAATCTGTAGTCACAGCTATCGTGTATCGACGTAACGTGATCGTCATTGAAAGATGATCATATTATATCTTCAGCCAAATTAGCTTTAATGTATTTTTGTCAAATATTTGTCCCTCATCGCATACATATCGCGAACATCAGACAGAATTGTAAAATTTATCCATTTAACTATCATTTTTGTTATAGTGACTACCCTTTCCTATTCCATGAGGAATTTGTTGTAAACACCATTTATTAGTCAATATTCGCAAAATTATTTTATCGGTTACCTGACAACTCCGGAAAAATTCCTTCAAAATGATTAGAGCCAATTAAAGACTTATCAGCAATGTCACTTGTGCACGGATATCGTATGCGTAGCTTTCAGCGAATGATGCAAACCCGAGTTTTTGCTAACAATAACATTTGACGATGAATGTCACTATTTTCTAAATATTAAACAATTCATTTGAACGCGTAATCAATGTGTGCACGGCTCGTTTCAGTTTCAAGATAAGATCGTGATCTAATTTGTTCCTGAATCATATCATTCCATAGGTACAACAATTTGCAAAATTCTGTGCAAGAATCTGATAGAATAAATTCACCTTTAAAAATGTATTCAATACCTGCACAATATTTATCGTGCTCCAAGAGAACACCTTGTTGCCTGTTCACAATAAGTAGAAAATCGTTTCGATAGACACGCCAAATCATTAAGTAAACTTTTCTTCAGTAGGTATTTACAATTGTTGCAGGTATTAGATAACAACTAATACTTACATGAACTTTTGTTTACAGCTTGGACTTCCTGGAATCTTAGTTTTATTGCGATTGGTTTTGGTTCAATACGACTATTTTCGCCACATAAACATGTACAATGGACCGCAATTGCTGTAGGTAATACCACTAACTTCTGAACCAGTCTCCAAGATGACCATAGGTAAATACATCTATTGAATATTATACATATTTTTAAGTAACCGTCTAGCAATTTACTGCATTACTTTTGTAGGCACCATGCTTTCGATACAGTTCTAACTAGGTATGTCAAACCGAAATGAAAAAGTCACGCGTGTATTGTTTCAAGAGACAATAAAATAATAAACTTGCAGCAATTTACCGATGTGCTGGATTAATGTTATCATAAGACGTTCCTACAAGTCAAGAGCTGATCCGTAGTCAGTTCATTACATTATCTTAGATTATTTTCTCAAGAGTAATCAACGATTGGTCAGCTCATCAATAATTTCACCTATGAATAAAGACATTGGCTAGCTATACAACTGAAATTTGGTTAATCAGAATCTGATATTTTTCAATCCCCTCCAACTAGTTAAAATAGGAAAAATTTAACACACGTGTGTGATGTGTCAGACGCTTGTATAGCTGGTACGTGCTACTATGAAAGACTTGATTACTCACCATAATCTAAAGTCAAGTGAGCCGTTTCTAACAACTTAATTACCTACATTACTCTTGAGATATCATCAGAAACAAGTTACATGTATGTACGATCCATCGTAGATAATTCTTTTCATGGCTCCATTATGATAGCAGCATGCGTACATTAATAAAATTAATTCTTCTATATTAATTAAAAGGTATAATTTGGTAGACTAATAATTTTTTTTTTAAACAGCTATTAAAAGTATAAATTTATTCATATAATGAGGACGGAATTCATATTTTGTGTTTGAACAGAATATGCATAGGTACAAAAAGGCACTTATGATAATCTGATATCTCCTTATCTCTATGTAATGATCAGAGCACATGCATCGAGTAAATTTTACTAGTAAGTGGACGGAATGCGGTTAATTTTTTCCCTAATTTGAACAAGTAGGTGGCATGATTGATCACTAAAATTTTCTTAACTTAATGTGCAACCTTTAGCGTCCTGGACGGTCGTGTGAAATTTAAAACAATACTCGTTTAAAATTTCTACAATACATTAGACATAAATCAGTTGTAAAATTATTTTTAAATAAATAGGCTTATCTATCAGAGTTCGCGTACAATTCAAAGTGAACAAAATTCATATAAAAAATACTCCAATACAATGATTTTCTGCTTTGAACTATTATTTTGGTTGTATCGATGACAATACTGTACGAATGTTCGATTCATTTCGCGAATCCGGTTTGTGTCTAATAATTAACAATACCGAAATACAAAGAATTTATCAGACACTTACAATCATGTAAATATTAAAGTAAGGTATTACGGATCAAAATGCAATGGCATCAAATGTTCCAGTAGATAATAATTCAAATTTGTTTTAAATGATACCCCAATAAACTTCATACGTATATGAATAGAGGAATCATCATGTCAACTATCAATAATTTCAACTGGGTTTTAAAAAAAAATGGACTGCTCTTGCACATTGGAGTATTATCATGACAATATTCTGGATATAAGATTCGAAACATAACGGACATAGTCGATGGCCGCAATCTATAGAATTATTATTCTAATATAGAAATAACCTGATAACGCTGTGGATTGATCAGATCTATTATTGTTATCTGATGCAGCTATTTCATTGACAAAAATATCTCAAGCCTTACTGCTGAAAATAGTGATGAATGAATGAATGACATCGATCAATATTCTCAGAAAAAGTCAAAAAAACTTCTACAGATTTGGATTTAATGCTATGTTTGTATTCGTTTGATGAGTAAGAATTTTCTTTAGTTCAACTTTGTAGTAAGGCCCACTAATATCTTTTTTCAATGTGCCACATACCTTAGGCTAGCTACTACGCGTTACTTGATCAAAAAATACGATATCGCTGCCAATGTTGGTGCAATAAAATGCATGCTACTCTTCGTTGCATCAGACTGAAACAAAAAACCAATTTGTTAGATACGTCGTGGATACCTAATTTTTGAGCCAATCCTTCTAATCAGAAGATTGTGTTCCATCAATCTATTGTATGGCAGTGAAAATTGATTTAAGAAATCGATCTAGAATTAGCTAATTGGAGTAGACTTACAATTATGTAATAATTGCAACGGTCACCCTGGCAACATTCTGAACACTTCCAATCTTGGTACCAAATATGCGTGCAATCTTTCATATTATTTCGTCTTAATCGCTCGCATTCTTTTTTGGCTGAACACCGTTTGGAAATATAGTATTGTTTTATTGCTCCTTGAGACCAATATGGTGTACCTGGAAAGATAAGGAACTCACTCAGTATTGTTCAGACATTATGAATCATTGTAAGCAGGTTTTTCAAACGATATCAATCTATCATACTGCATGATATCACTTTTTGAAGTTTTTATTCACCATGACTTAAACTAAATTTTCTGAACTTCAACTTTTCGAACAGGAACAACCTTCGGTCATTGGACTTTGACAAAAGACTTGCTTAAGACATTTTTTGTTTCTCATGGAATGAATATCAATGTTAAAGATATAGTTTTTCTCATATCTCTTTTAGCTCCATCTCCCAGGTGCCCCACCCCAGCATAATTGAAATTCATGACTAAGACACCAAGAATTTTCCATTAACTTTCAAGTCAAGGTAGTCTTGGTTCATTTTGCTAAGTAATTGAAAGATATTAATCGAGCAAGATGTATTTGAGGATCGGAATTCAATGAACTCAGAGTCATGTGGTATGCATGGAAAATTTGCTGTATAAAGTTGTAATAGGTGCAGTGTAGATGTCAACAAACAATCAAATTACACTGACTGAAAATTAGGAAGATAAAACACTCAACTTACTGCCCCATTTAATTTCGGAGTAACATACATCTTGACCCTGCTCGCATGTTTTAATAGTATTAAGGCATTTTTCGACATTTCCTTCCTGATTGTCACAAACGTAGCATTCGAGGGCGTTGCCTGTCGAGAGAAACGAATTTTTGTTAGTACTGCACGTACATACCTCGAAAAGTTTTATAATCACATTGAATTTTTATGAAGCAGTGACTTACTTTGAGGAAGAATGAGAACTAAGAGATACAACAATACACTGATTATAATCCGTTCCATTTTTAAAATGAAAATAATAGCTGCATGTCACTGGCGTTTGGCATTCAGAGCAGAGACGACTCACGACGACGCGCGATTATTATGATGGAATTATGGTGTCTGTTATCTTGAACAGATGGCGTTTTGTGATTTTTGTTGCACTTGTTCAACAATAGTAGTGTAGACTGACTGTTTGTCAGTGTTAGCTCACAGAGCTGGCATACAGTTCTTGTTGTAGACGTCAACTGAACTGTACCAACTTTGCATTTGGATTGGTAATATTTACAGATTAACAGCTGATATTTCATAATTGAAATCGAACAAGAAATGCAGTATTTATTTATCGTACATTAAAAACGTATTGCTTTATATACAAGCATGAGCAACAATTTCGTACAAAAGTTAGCATTGACATACGTTTTTATGCGAAACAGGTACAGGTACAGGTATCAAGATGATAACTTAGAAAAAACGTCTTAACATCTCAAATAAATCAACGACGGAAGAGTGAATATTATACATTACGTGTACTGAATTTGAATAACAATCGTAGCTTAATTTATCCCTCAAAGCTTAGGGAAGAAACAGTTTGACACTGTTTACTAATACTAAATTAGAATTTATGAAAATATATTTTTGGCACTTAAGTATAAAAATCACATCAACTTACAATTAGTTTAAAACACATAAATAAAACTATAACTGAAAAACGAAAATACTTTTGGCATAGGACCTTTGTTTGGTGTTTATTACGTACTATTGAGCCTTACATCTAGTGGAAAAAGAAATATGTGATAAAGATTTTTATCAATGCAAAACGGTTATTCACACACGAAACTTTATATCAAGTCTAGCTTCAACATGGACAGATTATCCATAAACACAAGATATTGAAAAAAAAATAAAGTGGCTTAATTATGAGTCAATGAAATTTTAACATGAATTTTAAAAGTAAGGCAAAGGCAATATATTTTGTTCAATCTTTAGAGAAAATATTAAAAGTTGCGTAGAAATTATATTCGTAGCAACGAGCACACTGAATTTCCTGCTTCAGAAAACTTTATTCTCATGTTAGTAACTTAAACGTCAACAACCTTGCACCCCTAATATCAGTCTGGAATAGGTGTACCTCAAATAATTCTCATATCAATCAATGTTCAAGATTTCTCAATGACCATGATAGTGATAGCTGTTCAAACTTGACCAATTTTTTCATAGCAATAAATTCAGTATATAAATGAATTCAAACCAATGAGGCAACTAGAAGTGCATGTCTGGATCGGGTTGTGAAGTATGTATGTCATCCCAAGAAGTAACTTCGACCATTTCAAGACTACCATCTTCTGCTAATGTTAACATCTGCTTTCCAGTGCCATCTTTCATTTTCATCATCATTTCACCACTTGTACACGTCGCAACCTCCATTGAAGAGTCTCTCTCTTCATCATCAACCTGCTGCAGCACTCTGACATACACCTCATGTCCTGATCTAGTTGCATCTGTTTGAAATACATATTCGATGTATGTTGGTTGAGGTTTCAGAAATGAAAAGCAGTTATGATGAAAGTACTATAAAGGCTCGTCATATTGAATATGTTAATCAAATTACCTGAAGTGATGATATTTTCAATTTGAATATCATCAGGACCTGCTAACTGTATGAGCTGGACGTTTTCTTGTTTTAGTTCATCTTCTGGTATCAAATTTGGATGCAATACTGTAATTGAATTCTGTTCTTTCTGACCATTCGAATTGGGTAGTGGGTTCTCAGAAAATGCCTCCATGGATGTAGCCAGTATTGGCAGTTCTGTAAATAATGACACTTGTCAACTGACTGATGTTCAACTCCTTATTTTTTTGTAGCAATGATATTTTCACATCAAACAAATTCTACATATTACGTTAGATTTTTATCTACCTTTAGTTTCATCAACTTGGTTCAAAACTGAATTTTGCAGTTGGTTACTCTTGTCTTGACAAAAATGAGGAACTTGTTGAGGTGATATTTGCACGCCACATTTCTCGCAACTAGACCGCTGCTTTATATGTGGACGAATATGATGTGCCATAAATGTATTGTATCGGGTCGTATATCGGCATTTGTCACACTGCATCCAAACATTGTTGGACTTTTTTTGTTTGTTCCAATCAGAGGAGGGTTCTGATGAACAAACAGCTGCCCTTTTTCTTCCATGATAACCACCGCTGCTAGATTTTTCACTTTTTGTGATCTGTGGTGGCTGACATGGCTTTACGGTATCGCTATTACTCAATAGTTCACCATCTTCCAACGAGTATTTTTGTTCTAAGAAACGCAAGATTGTACTTCTTACTCCTTGCATTTCATTTTCTAGTCGGTCAAGAGTATTCATTAGATTCGCACAGCATCTGCATATTACGTCATCTTCCGATATAACTACCATGTATCTGTAAATTGAAATTAGTTCAATTCTCGAGTGCTTGATGTCATTAAGAAAAAAAGAATTATGATCAAGGATAAATCATTATTAATGAATATGCATTTTATATTCCATAGCTGTCTAATCAAATCAGTTTTCAAAAACTGCTACCACTGTAAGTCATTCAAAAAAAGTAATTTGTAAATACAGAATAATCATGGAACAAAAGATCTCTCTCTGCAAACTAGACAGACTGGTTATTGCTCGTACAATTTTGTACTGGTTATGAATAACAGATATTTTGTCAGAGAATGTGCATTGATTCAAGGTAAGATCCTTGAAATAATTATGGTGCATACTTTTCTCCAACTAGTTCTCCTAGTTTTTCAATAATACGAGATCTGCTTCTCTGTGTGCGACAAGTGGCTAGTAAATAATTACGACCCTGCACCTTTACATCACACACGAAACATCTGGGTTCTTCTGATGTAATTTGGTCAGGTAGATTATTGTCAGGAAGTTCAATATTGCCAACAACGCCATTTTTACTATCCTGTCTATCTGATTCCTGATTATTTGAACTCATTGTGGCTATCTTGGCGCATGTAGCTATTCTGCAACAAATAAAATCTATTGTGCAACATATCCTGATATGGTTTGGAATAGATTATAATAATCAGACTCTTCAAAACATAGGTATTTCGAGTAAGTGCTCTGATGATTTCTGAAAGACTAGCCAAGACTCATAGTTTATTCAGCAGTCTACTTATAGAATAGTCTCAATTTTGAATGACTGAAACCCACAATATCTCAGTGGTAAAATGATTCAGTAGATCATTATAGGTTTGAAATTCAATAGATAAGTTACAAAAATTGCATCCTGTAAGTAACAGTTGGGAGGTTCACTAATATTTCTTGGTTTTTTTCCAGATTCCTTACATTGTTACAATAACTGGACATTGTGGAACAACAATCATTGGTATAATTTAACGGGTAGGTGATGTATCATTAATGTTTTTAGCATAAAGCTAGTCTAGTTTTGATCTAGTATTGTCGTATTGCATTTTCATACAGATATAACACATTGCTTTCATGAAGAAATAGGTAACTATAAGTTTCTTGTATCATTTTTTTAATTTCAGCAGGCTTCTGCAGCTACGTGGGAATCAGATTTCAACCATTCATTTACTGAACTCACAAATTTAAATTTATTTAAAATCTATGGGATGTGGCCTTTGGAATTGTGACAAATAGAGTTGTGAGTGCTTTGAAACAAATTAGATAATATGTGTCATTCAAAACGTATTACAAGACCGAAGTTGCAACTTTTGGGCATATAAATAATGCTCCTCGAAATCATCAGGCATGTATCGATCGGATCATACCTAAACCATCATTCAGGAAAAACATAAACTTTAAGGTTACATCTTGTTTGAAAGCTGGCTGTCACATCACGCGATGGTACGTAATAATGCGAAATAAACACCTGATTTCGTATCGTGATAGATTCCTCAAATAGGCAACTAGTCAGCACTCGAACAGTCCTCCTTTTCTACAATTTGAAGTTTTTCTTACACCACGCAACGAGAAATCCAATGGAGCATATGCAATCAGTATGGAAAGTACAGCAGCGACAAGCCAAATATCGCGTGAAATATTTCACGGAAATGCGCTTATACCACTGGTATGTAGTATAATTATATGAATGTATGCATTGTATACATAACTATGGCCTAAATATCCGTCGTTTATACACATGTCAAAATTACGCTAGTGTTGAGAATCGTGGATAGCAGGCAGCACTAATATCACTATTGGATATCAGTAGCGGGGAGGTAGAACGAAGAAAACAACACTCAAACCTAGTAAGTTGGAGATTGTAGTTCACTGCCGGCAATTTTGCCAGTGTGCAGTGTGCACTCAGCACTGCTCAGCACTAGTAGTCGTAGGAGTTGAGTCTTTACCGTATAATTTTTCAAAGCTCCACCCACGAGTGTATCTTATTACCCAAAATGAAATAAAGCGAATCGTACGTTTCGTTGGTTCCACATTAACGTGTATGACAAGTGGAAATCGATGGGCTTAATTTGGTAGAATGACAATCATGAATAAAATAATTACTTACATAATTTACATAAATTATACGTCTTTGCTTCATAACGATTGAACATACAGAAGGCTCCACGGATATGTAAAAACCAGCGTCTGAAATATTACACATAACGCACCGCTGAGACAGGTATGTTTCAAACTTACAATTAAAGGTTTGTGAAATTGTTTTGCACAACCCATACTAATTTTTTTATTTTGTTGACAGTACAATGAGGGAGTTCAATGAAATAATGCCAAATCTCAAGGATGTGTCCTGGAGGCAAGAACCAAAAATGTTTGTGGATTTACTAGACGAGCGACGAAATAAAAGTGATGTAGCCTGGACATTTCGTACATTGAATACAGTTGCTCCCCACAAATTACCTACTGGTCGCCAATATTCTATCCACCAAATTATCAATGCTGTTCTCACAAATCCAAGGGTGGTTCTTTTAACTGAATCTCTGGCCTCACTTAGAAATGTTCCCGTTGCCACCCTTAGAAATGAAGCTCGTGATATGCTGAATGAGATGGCGGGTAGACCTCAGTTGCCAACCATTCGTTGCCTAGGTAATTCTATTTCTAATCTTTATCTGCACTACGTTTTATGTAACTTGTTTTCAACTATGTCTAAATCGATAATTTATTTGATCATATCTTCTGCAATAGCTTAACAGTGAATGCTTTTTCCATGTTAGTCATGTTTCATGTTGATAAGGATATAGATAGAGGTAGGGTGAGGAAAGAATGACGAGGTGTTGTAAACTTACATAATTATTTCATTCTATCTGCTTTATTAAATCTATTATTGAATGCGTTATTCTGACCTTTTAAGGGCCATACAAAAAAAAACCAACATCAACTGTTGTTTGAGATTTCGAAATATGTCATTACGTATATTTTTATTTACTTGGTGATTGAGAAATCTTAGTTTTTGCCAAACATAACATATCTCAAAATAATAAAGAATATTAGTTTCTCTTTATATTACCTCACCAAATGTGAGCTACACTATTTTCAAAATACTGCTGAGTCAAGTGAAATTAGCAAACAAAAAATCAATAAAACGAAGTATCAATTGATGATTGATGGATTATAAGCGTATTTGCCGATTTTCTTTTCGGTTCTGTCAGTTATAACGCAATGAGGCCTTGAGACTAATTATACATCTTGTGATAAATATGTGCACAAATGAGAAGTACTTATGAAAACACTCAAAGTATGAATAATTTATTTATGGTAATATTTCGATCTTTGTAGGTGTACTGGTGACGAAAGCCTTGAAACGTATTTTAAAGCGTGTCTGCATAAACCAGAGTTACTTGCTGGAGCTAAAAATGCAAATGGGTATCGAAGGGGTGCAATATGTTTACGTTCCAACCCATAGAAGTTATTTGGACTTTATACTTGTGTCATACGCACTTTTTGCGAATGATATGGCCATACCAAACATTGCTAGCGGCATGGATTTTTATAAAATGAGTGTAGTAGGAGAGTTATTACGGAAAAGCGGAGCTTTTTATATGCGCCGCAGTTTCGCCACTGACCAGTTGTATAAAGAAGTATTTCGAGCCTACATATCTTGTCTGGTCGCCCATAGTGAAAGGGCTATAGAGTTTTTCATTGAAGGTACACGTAGCAGAGGTCAGAAAAGTCTTGCACCAAAGTACGGTGAGCCGAATGCGATTTCATGGGGTTTGGGAAATAATGAGAATACTGTAGCTAATATTACTGAATGAGTATTTTATTTTTTTTTAATAGAATGAATGTTGACTGTCATATTATTACAGGTTTATTGTCGATGATATTAGAGGGATTATGGAAAGGTGATGTGGCAGACATTCGATTTGTTCCTATAAGTATTACCTATGATCGACCATTGGAAGAGTTGCTATTTGCATATGAACTTCTGGGAGTACCTAAGCCCCCTGAATCTACTAGAGGGCTTTTCAAGTCTTTGTCAATTTTACAGGAGCCATGTGCCTATGGAAATGTGTATATGAACGTAGCACCGCCTATTTCAGCTCGTCAGTTTTTCGACCTCGATACCTTAAGTAAAGGATGCTTATCTCCACATTCCAAAATACCATCCAAGGTCCTTACAAAATTGGCTTATGCGATCATAGATAGCCACAAGGATCACACACCACTTGCACCATTTAATCTCATAGCCCTGCTATTCAATGAAAGGGTACATACACATCCCAGAAGACCTTACAACCTTCAAACTTTATTAACTGATTATCGTTGGCTCAAGGAGTTTTTTTCTCGTGCAATGAATTGTCTGATAAATCCAGGAACAAGTAGGTAAGTTGATGTGATTTATATTCTCAAAGCCTATGTTAAAATATTTCCTTTATAAATGAATGTTGAACACAATTATCTGAAGGCAGTGCCTCATTTTTTAATGATAATGCATGTATGTCCAAGACGTTGAGGAATTTGGTTACTGCTTATTTTCATACAGAGACCAGGATAATTTTTGTTAAGTTGATAACTGTGATAAGTTGATAAGTTGTTAAGTTGATATGAATCTTTTGCAGACCTGGAAGCTTACAAATTGACGAAGATGTAAAAAATGAAGTATTGGAATCTCTGTTCATACATCGAGAGTTACTCCGTCTCGATGCAAATGGTGAATTGAAGTTGATAGAGAGGCACCAAAATCAGCAAGCCTGTGATCCCAAGAAAGTCAAGGGCCATCCGCTTACCAAAGAGACTATGCGTTTGGCTGTCTCAGCGATCAATATAACAATTTATACAAATCCATCAATGGCCTTTTTAATCAAGCCAGCTTTTATTGCAGTATCTGTTATTGAATATAGTATTGCTAGAGGTAAGTGTAATGCTATCACGGTCAGATATTTAATGTCTTACTAAAACTTTAGCTTGAGCTATGAAGAAATCAGTCCATTGACAATACAATTGATTACAGGTTCAGTTTTTGCACGATACAAACTTCTGAGGGAATTGCTTTCTACCGAATTCGCCTTTTGTTCAGGAGATTCTTTAGCTATAGCGGAATGGGAAGAAGGCTTAGCACTTCTGGTATCTGAGGATTGCATACGACTTGAAAATAATGTTCTGTTTATGGGCAGTAATACTAGACTCTTCTCTCTCTTGCAAAACCTTTTGTTGCCATTTTTAGTCGCTTGCTATGCCACGTGCGCTGTTCTTCACAAGGTAACGTAGATTAAATTGAAACTGATTGAAGTCAGGAATATCAATCATTCCCATTTGAGAATATTGTAGATTTACCTGTTAATTTCTCTCTGTGTTTTAAGCACCTCATATACTGTGCATTATCTATTTCCTTTCAATGAGTATATTTTTATATAATTCAGTGGAACGATGAAATGGGTGAGGCAAGTGAACGAGCCATTTTAAGGAACACGCAAAAAGAGGTGGAATGGCAACTACTTCAAGGCAATGAAATGTTCAGGTATCCTTATGCCTTGAGTCTTGACCTGTATGCCACAACTCTTGCCAGTTTAGTCTCTATGGGGATTGTTAGTTCGTCTGGAAGATCACCTGATACAACGTATTCCTCAAACAAGATACGTCTCCATACATTACTTGAAGAGCTAGATAATTTCAAAATAATTAGGCCTTCAGGATCATATCTTGATATTGATCTGTTGCCAGTTACTCCAGTTACTATCATCCCACATGCAAAGTTGTGATCTCGCCATGTTGGTTGTATTCTTTGTACAATACGGATAGGATTGTTCTATTCTTTTCAAAATTTGAGTGTGGAATGCAACTGATGGTACCTACAGACGAATTTCGATGCTCAATATCCAGTCAAGATTTAGAAAATTGGACGTTTCAAAACTTGGCTATCTTAAAAATGTGCTGATTTATGGATGACTAATTGTGAGGTAATTAAGTATTGAATTAGTATAACATGTCAGGTAATATAATTGATCTGAAGTTTATAGTACAACAATTGAGGTAGATCAGTGTTTGGTAATTTTGTAATCTCGATGTTGTCCCTAATCATTTGCATAAACTGTACCTTTTGGGTAATTTTTAACAAACATTGGCATTTTGTACCGAATTGTTTTTCGAGCAAGAAGGTAGAAATGCGACTTCGGAAGACACGTTTTCAGATAACTAAGTGAGAGATCTATACGAATAAAATAGTTTGCCATTTGCTGTGTACTCTTAATATTATTTTTGTTTGTCCCACCAGGAATTTTTTTTCCTCCACTGGGTATTGTCTCTAATGTGATATGTCTCCAACCAAAAGATAATAATCGAACGAGGATGTCTTGAACTCTATTGCATCGATTACACTAACGTTATACCCAGTAATTGCCTATAATCACTGAACTCTATAATACCACAGAATATTCTACCAGTCCTTATTCTGTGATAATACTTATACTGGAACGCTCGCGGACGTTTGTAGAAGAGAGAAACAGTGGAGTAGACGCACTTGTCTAATGTGTAAGAATTATCTCACATGACAATACTGACTGTTGATGCATACCCCTGAATCAGTTTTGGAGTGGTTTTGATACCAAAGGCTATAGTCTTTGCTCATTTTTCAGACGATTTTCGCAGATTTCGGGGTCAAAAAATACCAAAGACTATAGTCTTTGCTCATTTTTCGGGCGATTTTCGCAGATTTCGGGGTCAAAAAATACCAAAGACTATAGTCTTTGCTCATTTTTCGGGCGATTTTCGCAGATTTCGGGGTCAAAAAATACCAAAGACTATAGTCTTTGCTCATTTTTCGGGCGATTTTCGCAGATTTCGGGGTCAAAAAATACCAAAGGCTATAGTCTTTGCTCATTTTTCGGGCGATTTTCGCAGATTTCGGGGTCAAAAAATACCAAAGACTATAGTCTTTGCTCATTTTTCGGGCGATTTTCGCAGATTTCGGGGTCAAAAAATACCAAAGACTATAGTCTTTGCTCATTTTTCGGGCGATTTTCGCAGATTTCGGGGTCAAAAAATACCAAAGACTATAGTCTTTGCTCATTTTTCGGGCGATTTTCGCAGATTTCGGGGTCAAAAAATACCAAAGACTATAGTCTTTGCTCATTTTTCGGACGATTTTCGCAGATTTCGGGGTCAAAAAATACCAAAGACTATAGTCTTTGCTCATTTTTCGGACGATTTTCGCAGATTTCGGGGTCAGAAAATACCAAAGACTATAGTCTTTGCTCATTTTTCGGACGATTTTCGCAGATTTCGGGGTCAAAAAATACCAAAGACTATAGTCTTTGCTCATTTTTCGGACGATTTTCGCAGATTTCGGGGTCAAAAAATACCAAAGACTATAGTCTTTGCTCATTTTTCGGACGATTTTCGCAGATTTCGGGGTCAGAAAATACCAAAGACTATAGTCTTTGCTCATTTTTCGGACGATTTTCGCAGATTTCGGGGTCAAAAAATACCAAAGACTATAGTCTTTGCTCATTTTTCGGACGATTTTCGCAGATTTCGGGGTCAGAAAATACCAAAGACTATAGTCTTTGCTCATTTTTCGGACGATTTTCGCAGATTTCGGGGTCAAAAAATACCAAAGACTATAGTCTTTGCTCATTTTTCGGGCAGTTTTTGGCAGTTTTAGGGGCGATCAACACCAAAGACGATAGTCTGTCATCGCGAGAAAATGCCATTGCGATTCGGTATTGGTGGTCGTCAAAGCTTCTCGTATGTACGTAGATCCTTCTCCTCCGAAGCAGCGGCAGTTTGGCCGTAGCATCTGAAGCGTCGTCACGTGTGGTCAGGAGCGACATCGATGGTAGCGCGTAGATCCTTTATAAAGAAGGAGAAAAAGCCAGAGAGCCGTGAGAGACGGAAATAAATACATTGCGGTAAGGATTAATACGTAGTTACTGCTGCGCCATAGTTCTTTTATTTGTCAAACTTTCTCCGGTCTCGTTTTAAACATACTCAAAATTATTCATTCATTTATTCATTTTTCCATTAATTCATTTAGGAAGTTTAATATTTATTGATGTATCGAATTATAAATTTACACGTAATGCCAAAGGACCCTTCACGTAAAGCAATCGTCGCGTCTATCATTGCGAACTCATTGTCAGTTTTCAGTCATCAAACAATTATCATAAATAGTATTTTGGACTGTTGATTGATACATCAGTATTTCAGAAACATTTTTCATCCTTCAATTCATCAAATGAATGAATAAATGAATGGATTAAATTATTAATTCAATCAATTAGTGTGATTTCGATGGTTCTCAATTCATGCGTTCATTCATCATTTCATTCAGTTATTCATCTATTCATTTATTCATTGAATTAGGAACTTATACATGAGAAAACTCTAAGGCTATATGCTTACCGTTTTATTTATGTGTGAAAAAGATTATTCACATATTCCAATGTCAGGCATCTGAATCCGGTATCCAAATTCACACGTATATCGAATAGAAAAAGTTGGCGTCGTAACTTCGGACTAGGAATATATTTCTTCGTTGAAATCTCGAATAATTAGGCAGAAATAATCAATCCCTCATGCACTTACACGTTAGTAATTATTCAGTGATAATGTTCTCAACTGCGAGATAGTGTAACCCATGTTCAAGGACTATAATTCATCTATCTAGGTACAGGATTTAGGAATTCATCATAGGTTTAGCAATAATCTCCGCTGTTACATTTTGAGCAAATTTATTCATATATTTTAGGTTTAGGTTTACAATTTTACTTCATTTCTTATGGGACATTTTCTTTCAGGCTTTCAATCAGTCACTACGGCGGCTAATTCGTCGCAGTACTCATTCAACTTCCAACCACGAAAGGCAGGAGTTATACATGGCATCGCACAATTCGTTCACAGGTATGAAATAATTATCAGTCAGTCTGATATAAGTTAGTTATAAGATTATAAAAATATATTCAATTTGATATATTATAACATCACATTGGCAGTAATATATTAACATATAATATAATCTAACATAGAATTAATACATTGACATAGAATATAATATTGGTAATAATTTATTCTTATATTACACGTCATTGTTAATTCACTTTTCGTATGTTTTAGGTATCCGAAGATGCTGCCGCCGTAGCTGCTGTTTGACCGGACTCCCCCTGTTCATCAGGGGGAGTCCACCGTCCCCTGGGACTGCGCGGCCTCCCACCGCCCCCGGGGTCCCAGGGGACCCAGTCCCCGAGGACATGTCTTCGGGGATGCGGTATCCCCGCTGGAGGGGATGCCATATCCCGAGGGACATGTCCTCGGGAACTGGTCTTCGGGGACACGTGTTCCCCCAGGGACACGTCCCCGGGGATGCGGTATCCCCGCTGGAGGGGATGCCGGGTCCTTGGGGGCGTGGCCTTGGGGGAATACGAGTCCTCGAAAATCCCGGGAAAAGGAGGTCCCAAGCGGACACTTTGTTTTTCGTTTCTCTAGAGAAATCAAGAAAACGAGTGACCGCTTGGGACCTCCTTTTCCCGGGATTTTCGAGGACTCGTATTCCCCCAAGGCCACGCCCCCAAGGACCCGGCATCCCCTCCAGCGGGGATACCGCATCCCCGGGGACGTGTCCCTGGGGGAACACGTGTCCCCGAAGACCAGTTCCCGAGGACATGTCCCTCGGGATATGGCATCCCCTCCAGCGGGGATACCGCATCCCCGAAGACATGTCCTCGGGGACTGGGTCCCCTGGGACCCCGGGGGCGGTGGGAGGCCGCGCAGTCCCAGGGGACGGTGGACTCCCCCTGATGAACAGGGGGAGTCCGGTCAATGACGTTGGAGGAACTGCGACCTGTAACACAAATGACAAACACATAATTAGTTAATGCAATACATGACTTATTGTTTGACCAATCATGTAACCTAATGTATTACTTATTTTATGACTCAGTATATGAGTATATAAGACGTTTGAATTATGATAAATTGTACAAAGTTATATGATAATAAATTATTGTCTTGCCTTATTGGCGTATCTGATGCATTTCATTATGGGGGTGTACGAATTCACCAAGTCTATTGGGTAATGCTAGGTGATCTGATTTTATGAGAAGGATTTTGAACATTTTTTCCAAGGGGGTGCAATTCATATACTCAGACTCTGAATGTTGAATTGTACTAGGGACTCTCGAAAGGGATAAATTAAATTTTATGCGAAGTTCTGCTCACCGTTGTCTCGCTCCATCGTCGCTCTGAGGGAACTGCGTTGCGACTGGTGTCGCTCCCGATGTCGCCGCTCCTATCGCTGAAGCCGAACTGCCGTCGAGTCCGAGACAAGCCTGAAACACATACATATGTACTCTGTTGACCATATACCAAATTAAACGCTCCGATCGGACGTTTCGTGATTGGCTGCAATTTGTTCGATTAGTATACATTCCTAGATGTCTTGCAATGTATTTGTATTTTGTCCGTACTTTCTTTCCGCTTTTTCAATTGCCGCATCTTCTCGACCTGCTGGAAGTGCATCATCATTCAAAACTGAAGGTACGTCATTTCAGATTTATTCCTGATTCTTCCCTGATTTTTTGGAATTTTTCCGGATATTTTTCGATTTTTTCTGGATTGCAAAATTAATTTTGACTTGGGCCGCCCCTGGATGGGTACGGGCCCTGAAAAATAATTGTCCGGCACTATTTTTAAGCCCCGCCCCTTAGAGGCCATGTGACTAGTCGTCGGAATACAGCTAGCGCCATGTGGCGGAATTTTTGTGAACTAAAATTCCAGGTTTCTTGCCCCTTGATTCAGGCAATGTGATGCGTGAACGAGATGTATTTCAGGTCAATACTTTTCCGGCTTTAGTAGAGAAACCGACAAAACTTTCGCCGTTTTTTTCGCGGGAGGATGGTCAATACTTTCGCATTCTTACTTAAGGAAGTGACAAAACTTTGACGGTTAGCGCTCGAGGGGTGGTCAATACTTTTCCGGTTTTTCTCAAAGAAGGGTCAAAACTTTTGCATCTTTCTTTTAGCTCTCTTTGGTGTTTTTTGACGCCGAAATCTGCCAAAATCGCCCGAAAAATGAGCAAAGACTATAGTCTTTGGTGTTTTTTGACGCCGAAATCTGCCAAAATCGCCCGAAAAATGAGCAAAGACTATAGTCTTTGTTGTTTTTTGACGCCGAAATCTGCCCAAATCGCCCGAAAAATGAGCAAAGACTATAGTCTTTGTTGTTTTTTGACGCCGAAATCTGCCAAAATCGCCCGAAAAATGAGCAAAGACTATAGTCTTTGTTGTTTTTTGACGCCGAAATCTGCCAAAATCGCCCGAAAAATGAGCAAAGACTATAGTCTTTGGTGTTTTTTGACGTTGAAATCTGCGGAAATCGCCCGAAAAATGAGCAAAGACTATAGTCTTTGGTGTTTTTTGACGTTGAAATCTGCGAAAATCGCCCGAAAAATGAGCAAAGACTATAGTCTTTGGTGTTTTTTGACGTTGAAATCTGCGGAAATCGCCCGAAAAATGAGCAAAGACTATAGTCTTTGTTGTTTTTTGACGTTGAAATCTGCGGAAATCGCCCGAAAAATGAGCAAAGACTATAGTCTTTGTTGTTTTTTGACGTTGAAATCTGCCAAAATCGCCCGAAAAATTAGCAAAGACTATAGTCTTTGTTGTTTTTTGACGCCGAAATCTGCGGAAATCGCCCGAAAAATGAGCAAAGACTATAGTCTTTGTTGTTTTTTGACGTTGAAATCTGCCAAAATCGCCCGAAAAATGAGCAAAGACTATAGTCTTTGTTGTTTTTTGACGCCGAAATCTACGAAAATCGCCCGAAAAATGAGCAAAGACTATAGTCTTTGGTGTTTTTTGACGTTGAAATCTGCGGAAATCGCCCGAAAAATGAGCAAAGACTATAGTCTTTGGTGTTTTTTGACGTTGGAATCTGCGGAAATCGCCCGAAAAATGAGCAAAGACTATAGTCTTTGGTGTTTTTTGACGTTGAAATCTGCCAAAATCGCCCGAAAAATGAGCAAAGACTATAGTCTTTGGTGTTTTTTGACGTTGAAATCTGCGGAAATCGCCCGAAAAATGAGCAAAGACTATAGTCTTTGGTGTTTTTTGACGTTGAAATCTGCGAAAATCGCCCGAAAAATGAGCAAAGACTATAGTCTTTGGTGTTTTTTGACGTTGAAATCTGCGGAAATCGCCCGAAAAATGAGCAAAGACTATAGTCTTTGTTGTTTTTTGACGTTGAAATCTGCCAAAATCGCCCGAAAAATGAGCAAAGACTATAGTCTTTGTTGTTTTTTGACGTTGAAATCTGCCAAAATCGCCCGAAAAATGAGCAAAGACTATAGTCTTTGTTGTTTTTTGACGCCGAAATCTGCGGAAATCGCCCGAAAAATGAGCAAAGACTATAGTCTTTGTTGTTTTTTGACGTTGAAATCTGCCAAAATCGCCCGAAAAATGAGCAAAGACTATAGTCTTTGTTGTTTTTTGACGTTGAAATCTGCCAAAATCGCCCGAAAAATGAGCAAAGACTATAGTCTTTGTTGTTTTTTGACGCCGAAATCTACGAAAATCGCCCGAAAAATGAGCAAAGACTATAGTCTTTGGTGTTTTTTGACGTTGAAATCTGCGGAAATCGCCCGAAAAATGAGCAAAGACTATAGTCTTTGGTGTTTTTTGACGTTGAAATCTGCGGAAATCGCCCGAAAAATGAGCAAAGACTATAGTCTTTGGTGTTTTTTGACGTTGAAATCTGTGGAAATCGCCCGAAAAATGAGCAAAGACTATAGTCTTTGGTGTTTTTTGACGTTGAAATCTGCGAAAATCGCCCGAAAAATGAGCAAAGACTATAGTCTTTGGTGTTTTTTGACGTTGAAATCTGCGGAAATCGCCCGAAAAATGAGCAAAGACTATAGTCTTTGTTGTTTTTTGACGTTGAAATCTGCCAAAATCGCCCGAAAAATGAGCAAAGACTATAGTCTTTGTTGTTTTTTGACGTTGAAATCTGCCAAAATCGCCCGAAAAATGAGCAAAGACTATAGTCTTTGTTGTTTTTTGACGCCGAAATCTGCGGAAATCGCCCGAAAAATGAGCAAAGACTATAGTCTTTGTTGTTTTTTGACGTTGAAATCTGCCAAAATCGCCCGAAAAATGAGCAAAGACTATAGTCTTTGGTGTTTTTTGACGCCGAAATCTACGAAAATCGCCCGAAAAATGAGCAAAGACTATAGTCTTTGGTGTTTTTTGACGCCGAAATCTACGAAAATCGCCCGAAAAATGAGCAAAGACTATAGTCTTTGGTGTTTTTTGACGTTGAAATCTGCGGAAATCGCCCGAAAAATGAGCAAAGACTATAGTCTTTGGTGTTTTTTGACGTTGAAATCTGCGGAAATCGCCCGAAAAATGAGCAAAGACTATAGTCTCTGGTGTTTTTTGACGTTGAAATCTGCGGAAATCGCCCGAAAAATGAGCAAAGACTATAGTCTTTGTTGTTTTTTGACGTTGAAATCTGCCAAAATCGCCCGAAAAATGAGCAAAGACTATAGTCTTTGTTGTTTTTTGACGTTGAAATCTGCCAAAATCGCCCGAAAAATGAGCAAAGACTATAGTCTTTGTTGTTTTTTGACGCCGAAATCTGCGGAAATCGCCCGAAAAATGAGCAAAGACTATAGTCTTTGTTGTTTTTTGACGTTGAAATCTGCCAAAATCGCCCGAAAAATGAGCAAAGACTATAGTCTTTGTTGTTTTTTGACGCCGAAATCTACGAAAATCGCCCGAAAAATGAGCAAAGACTATAGTCTTTGGTGTTTTTTGACGTTGAAATCTGCGGAAATCGCCCGAAAAATGAGCAAAGACTATAGTCTTTGGTGTTTTTTGACGTTGAAATCTGTGGAAATCGCCCGAAAAATGAGCAAAGACTATAGTCTTTGGTGTTTTTTGACGTTGAAATCTGCGAAAATCGCCCGAAAAATGAGCAAAGACTATAGTCTTTGGTGTTTTTTGACGTTGAAATCTGCGGAAATCGCCCGAAAAATGAGCAAAGACTATAGTCTTTGTTGTTTTTTGACGTTGAAATCTGCCAAAATCGCCCGAAAAATGAGCAAAGACTATAGTCTTTGTTGTTTTTTGACGTTGAAATCTGCCAAAATCGCCCGAAAAATGAGCAAAGACTATAGTCTTTGTTGTTTTTTGACGCCGAAATCTGCGGAAATCGCCCGAAAAATGAGCAAAGACTATAGTCTTTGTTGTTTTTTGACGTTGAAATCTGCCAAAATCGCCCGAAAAATGAGCAAAGACTATAGTCTTTGTTGTTTTTTGACGTTGAAATCTGCCAAAATCGCCCGAAAAATGAGCAAAGACTATAGTCTTTGTTGTTTTTTGACGCCGAAATCTACGAAAATCGCCCGAAAAATGAGCAAAGACTATAGTCTTTGGTGTTTTTTGACGTTGAAATCTGCGGAAATCGCCCGAAAAATGAGCAAAGACTATAGTCTTTGGTGTTTTTTGACGTTGAAATCTGCGGAAATCGCCCGAAAAATGAGCAAAGACTATAGTCTTTGGTGTTTTTTGACGTTGAAATCTGCGGAAATCGCCCGAAAAATGAGCAAAGACTATAGTCTTTGGTGTTTTTTGACGTTGAAATCTGCGAAAATCGCCCGAAAAATGAGCAAAGACTATAGTCTTTGGTGTTTTTTGACGTTGAAATCTGCGGAAATCGCCCGAAAAATGAGCAAAGACTATAGTCTTTGTTGTTTTTTGACGTTGAAATCTGCCAAAATCGCCCGAAAAATGAGCAAAGACTATAGTCTTTGTTGTTTTTTGACGTTGAAATCTGCCAAAATCGCCCGAAAAATGAGCAAAGACTATAGTCTTTGTTGTTTTTTGACGTCGAAATCTGCGGAAATCGCCCGAAAAATGAGCAAAGACTATAGTCTTTGTTGTTTTTTGACGTTGAAATCTGCCAAAATCGCCCGAAAAATGAGCAAAGACTATAGTCTTTGGTGTTTTTTGACGCCGAAATCTACGAAAATCGCCCGAAAAATGAGCAAAGACTATAGTCTTTGGTGTTTTTTGACGCCGAAATCTACGAAAATCGCCCGAAAAATGAGCAAAGACTATAGTCTTTGGTGTTTTTTGACGTTGAAATCTGCGGAAATCGCCCGAAAAATGAGCAAAGACTATAGTCTTTGTTGTTTTTTGACGTTGAAATCTGCCAAAATCGCCCGAAAAATGAGCAAAGACTATAGTCTCTGGTGTTTTTTGACGTTGAAATCTGCGGAAATCGCCCGAAAAATGAGCAAAGACTATAGTCTTTGTTGTTTTTTGACGTTGAAATCTGCCAAAATCGCCCGAAAAATGAGCAAAGACTATAGTCTTTGTTGTTTTTTGACGTTGAAATCTGCCAAAATCGCCCGAAAAATGAGCAAAGACTATAGTCTTTGTTGTTTTTTGACGCCGAAATCTACGAAAATCGCCCGAAAAATGAGCAAAGACTATAGTCTTTGGTGTTTTTTGACGTTGAAATCTGCGGAAATCGCCCGAAAAATGAGCAAAGACTATAGTCTTTGGTGTTTTTTGACGTTGAAATCTGCGGAAATCGCCCGAAAAATGAGCAAAGACTATAGTCTTTGTTGTTTTTTGACGTTGAAATCTGCCAAAATCGCCCGAAAAATGAGCAAAGACTATAGTCTTTGGTGTTTTTTGACGTTGAAATCTGCGGAAATCGCCCGAAAAATGAGCAAAGACTATAGTCTTTGTTGTTTTTTGACGCCGAAATCTACGAAAATCGCCCGAAAAATGAGCAAAGACTATAGTCTTTGGTGTTTTTTGACGTTGAAATCTGCGGAAATCGCCCGAAAAATGAGCAAAGACTATAGTCTTTGGTGTTTTTTGACGTTGAAATCTGCGGAAATCGCCCGAAAAATGAGCAAAGACTATAGTCTTTGTTGTTTTTTGACGTTGAAATCTGCCAAAATCGCCCGAAAAATGAGCAAAGACTATAGTCTTTGTTGTTTTTTGACGCCGAAATCTACGAAAATCGCCCGAAAAATGAGCAAAGACTATAGTCTTTGGTGTTTTTTGACGTTGAAATCTGCGGAAATCGCCCGAAAAATGAGCAAAGACTATAGTCTTTGGTGTTTTTTGACGTTGAAATCTGCGGAAATCGCCCGAAAAATGAGCAAAGACTATAGTCTTTGTTGTTTTTTGACGTTGAAATCTGCCAAAATCGCCCGAAAAATGAGCAAAGACTATAGTCTTTGTTGTTTTTTGACGCCGAAATCTGCGGAAATCGCCCGAAAAATGAGCAAAGACTATAGTCTTTGTTGTTTTTTGACGTTGAAATCTGCCAAAATCGCCCGAAAAATGAGCAAAGACTATAGTCTTTGTTGTTTTTTGACGTTGAAATCTACGAAAATCGCCCGAAAAATGAGCAAAGACTATAGTCTTTGGTGTTTTTTGACGTTGAAATCTGCGGAAATCGCCCGAAAAATGAGCAAAGACTATAGTCTTTGGTGTTTTTTGACGTTGAAATCTGCGAAAATCGCCCGAAAAATGAGCAAAGACTATAGTCTTTGTTGTTTTTTGACGTTGAAATCTGCGGAAATCGCCCGAAAAATGAGCAAAGACTATAGTCTTTGGTGTTTTTTGACGCCGAAATCTGCCAAAATCGCCCGAAAAATGAGCAAAGACTATAGTCTTTGGTGTTTTTTGACGTTGAAATCTGCGGAAATCGCCCGAAAAATGAGCAAAGACTATAGTCTCTGGTGTTTTTTGACGTTGAAATCTGCCAAAATCGCCCGAAAAATGAGCAAAGACTATAGTCTTTGGTGTTTTTTGACGCCGAAATCTACGAAAATCGCCCGAAAAATGAGCAAAGACTATAGTCTTTGGTGTTTTTTGACGCCGAAATCTACGAAAATCGCCCGAAAAATGAGCAAAGACTATAGTCTTTGGTGTTTTTTGACGTTGAAATCTGCGGAAATCGCCCGAAAAATGAGCAAAGACTATAGTCTTTGGTGTTTTTTGACGTTGAAATCTGCGGAAATCGCCCGAAAAATGAGCAAAGACTATAGTCTCTGGTGTTTTTTGACGTTGAAATCTGCGGAAATCGCCCGAAAAATGAGCAAAGACTATAGTCTTTGTTGTTTTTTGACGTTGAAATCTGCCAAAATCGCCCGAAAAATGAGCAAAGACTATAGTCTTTGTTGTTTTTTGACGCCGAAATCTACGAAAATCGCCCGAAAAATGAGCAAAGACTATAGTCTTTGGTGTTTTTTGACGTTGAAATCTGCGGAAATCGCCCGAAAAATGAGCAAAGACTATAGTCTTTGGTGTTTTTTGACGTTGAAATCTGCGGAAATCGCCCGAAAAATGAGCAAAGACTATAGTCTTTGTTGTTTTTTGACGTTGAAATCTGCCAAAATCGCCCGAAAAATGAGCAAAGACTATAGTCTTTGTTGTTTTTTGACGCCGAAATCTACGAAAATCGCCCGAAAAATGAGCAAAGACTATAGTCTTTGGTGTTTTTTGACGTTGAAATCTGCGGAAATCGCCCGAAAAATGAGCAAAGACTATAGTCTTTGGTGTTTTTTGACGTTGAAATCTGCGGAAATCGCCCGAAAAATGAGCAAAGACTATAGTCTTTGGTGTTTTTTGACGCCGAAATCTGCCAAAATCGCCCGAAAAATGAGCAAAGACTATAGTCTTTGGTGTTTTTTGACGTTGAAATCTGCGGAAATCACCCGAAAAATGAGCAAAGACTATAGTCTTTGTTGTTTTTTGACGTTGAAATCTGCCAAAATCGCCCGAAAAATGAGCAAAGACTATAGTCTTTGTTGTTTTTTGACGTTGAAATCTGCCAAAATCGCCCGAAAAATGAGCAAAGACTATAGTCTTTGTTGTTTTTTGACGCCGAAATCTGCGGAAATCGCCCGAAAAATGAGCAAAGACTATAGTCTTTGGTGTTTTTTGACGTTGAAATCTGCCAAAATCGCCCGAAAAATGAGCAAAGACTATAGTCTTTGGTGTTTTTTGACGTTGAAATCTGCGGAAATCGCCCGAAAAATGAGCAAAGACTATAGTCTTTGGTGTTTTTTGACGCCGAAATCTACGAAAATCGCCCGAAAAATGAGCAAAGACTATAGTCTTTGGTGTTTTTTGACGCCGAAATCTACGAAAATCGCCCGAAAAATGAGCAAAGACTATAGTCTTTGGTGTTTTTTGACGTTGAAATCTGCGGAAATCGCCCGAAAAATGAGCAAAGACTATAGTCTTTGGTGTTTTTTGACGTTGAAATCTGCGGAAATCGCCCGAAAAATGAGCAAAGACTATAGTCTCTGGTGTTTTTTGACGTTGAAATCTGCGGAAATCGCCCGAAAAATGAGCAAAGACTATAGTCTTTGGTGTTTTTTGACGTTGAAATCTGCGGAAATCGCCCGAAAAATGAGCAAAGACTATAGTCTTTGTTGTTTTTTGACGTTGAAATCTGCCAAAATCGCCCGAAAAATGAGCAAAGACTATAGTCTTTGTTGTTTTTTGACGTTGAAATCTGCCAAAATCGCCCGAAAAATGAGCAAAGACTATAGTCTTTGTTGTTTTTTGACGCCGAAATCTGCGGAAATCGCCCGAAAAATGAGCAAAGACTATAGTCTTTGTTGTTTTTTGACGTTGAAATCTGCCAAAATCGCCCGAAAAATGAGCAAAGACTATAGTCTTTGTTGTTTTTTGACGTTGAAATCTGCCAAAATCGCCCGAAAAATGAGCAAAGACTATAGTCTTTGGTGTTTTTTGACGTTGAAATCTGCGGAAATCGCCTGAAAAATGAGCAAAGACTATAGTCTTTGGTGTTTTTTGACGCCGAAATCTGCAAAAATCGCCCGAAAAATGAGCAAAGACTATAGTCTTTGGTGTTTTTCAAAGCCGAAATCTGCCAAAATCGCCCGAAAAATGAGCAAGGACTATAGTCTTCGGTGTTTTTTGACGCCGAAATCTGCCAAAATCGCCCGAAAAATGAGCAAAGACTATAGTCTTTGGTGTTTTTTGACGTTGAAATCTGCGGAAATCGCCCGAAAAATGAGCAAAGACTATAGTCTTTGGTGTTTTTCAAAGTTGAAATCTGCCAAAATCGCTCGAAAAATGAGCAAAGACTATAGTCTTTGGTGTTTTTTGACGCCGAAATCTGCCAAAATCGCCCGAAAAATGAGCAAAGACTATAGTCTTTGGTGTTTTTCAAAGTTGAAATCTGCCAAAATCGCCCGAAAAATGAGCAAAGACTATAGTCTTTGTTGTTTTTTGACGCCGAAATCTGCCAAAATCGCCCGAAAAATGAGCAAAAATTATAGCCTTTGGTGTTATAAATGAGCACAGAAGTATAAAAGGATGGAATACAGAATGTCCGAAGGAAGGAAACTTAGCATTCTGTAGAGATATTATGAGTTATTTAGTTCAAACGCTATGCAAAAAACTAAGTTGCATCGGCCGGGAATCGAACCCGGGCCGCCCGCGTGGCAGGCGAGCATTCTACCACTGAACCACCGATGCTGATAGATGAAAGGGTCACTAACGCGTACAAAACTTCTCAATTCGAGCAATCCTTAATCTGACAAATATGATAATTCGTAATCCAACGTACAAACTACTCGAAGCAATTATTCGTTCATACTTTATCAGTATAAGTCTATCAGAGCCAGATCTATCAAGAAAAAAATTGACCAGTTCAGTAGTCCCCATAAGTATATCCTCAATATATGCTATGTCCTAGCTAAATCAACTGGCCACTCTATCAAGATACCCCGTGGCACTCTGTTTGGAACATTTT
This sequence comes from Athalia rosae, assembly GCF_917208135.1. Taxonomy (NCBI): domain Eukaryota; kingdom Metazoa; phylum Arthropoda; class Insecta; order Hymenoptera; family Athaliidae; genus Athalia; species Athalia rosae. Next base: position 16,765,196 of record NC_064029.1, on the reverse strand, counting down.
AACTGACAACGAAATTCCTAACTCAACAATAGTCTCATCAATGTACGGGTTACAAATATACATTTGATACCTATCAGGCTCATAGTCCTGACACTAATGAGTAACAAGTGGTTTGTGGACCTAAACTAACAATAAGATGAGAGGTTTACTTTTGATTAATTTGATATTTCGTCGCGGTGGCTCTATCTACCAGGGATCCACGAAGTATGAAAGTGCATTCGCGACCGTGGAGGCGCCTAGAGGTCGTGTAAAAAGCTAACTCGTCTCTCGTTATTCGGTTATTCCTCGTTCATTTCCTCAGCGGCTGTAGCTGTGGATGGTTAGTTTCGTGCCGCGCAAAAACGTAAGTATGATCCATCAGAAAATTCAACAGCTTTCTGCCAAACGTGGGTCTTATATGTCTCTAGATGACTGATTACAGTCCACGTAATATTAGACTGCAAACACGGTGTTCTTAGTAACATTTCTGACGATGCGATGAACTTTTGTGATTGCCATGATCCCACGCCACGTGCAAAATTCTTATTTTAACATGTCGTTTTTTACAACTCCTTTTCTGCCAGATCTAACATCTAAATACTTTTGATAATCAACTAATACTTTCGCTGTGTATTAGATATTTGACTGATGAATATCAGAATCTTTTCAATCGCTCTTTCACAAGGAAACTACTACAGCATACTTCCATTTTGATCCACTTCCGGTCGTGTGAATAATAATTTTTTCTCTACCTACAGGTAACGCGTGCTCACAATGGTTAACGGAAGAATTCCGTCAGTCTTTTCAAAGACCTATGTTACCCCAAGAAGACCCTATGAAAAGGCTCGTCTTGATCAGGAGTTAAAAATCATTGGAGAATATGGACTTCGTAACAAACGTGAAGTCTGGCGTGTCAAATATACTTTGGCTAAGATCCGTAAGGCTGCTCGTGAGCTTCTGACTCTTGAAGAGAAAGACCCCAAGCGTCTTTTCGAAGGTAAATATTTTTTCATTGAATAATATACAGAATGAAAGTAGTTCATGAACCAATGATGAATTGAAAGTATTTTTTGACACCTCTTGTCTGATATTTCCTGCTGAATATACTATCATTGTACTGACTTCACTATCACAGTTCAGAGATTGCCACAGTGTAGAAATTGGTAATGTAATCTGATGAATTATTTCAGGTAACGCACTGCTACGACGTCTAGTAAGAATAGGTGTGTTGGACGAAGGGCGTATGAAGCTTGATTACGTTCTTGGTTTAAAGATCGAAGACTTCCTTGAAAGACGTCTTCAGACGCAAGTGTTCAAGCTAGGATTGGCTAAGTCTATCCATCACGCGCGAGTGTTGATTCGACAGAGACATATCCGGTGAGTTTCAATTCAATACACAATGTTAAGACTTTTTTACTTACGAACACGATTTATAGCTCAAAACTTTGAATAAAATCCCAGAATTAACTAAATAGTATTTATTCCTCTAGATACGAAAACAGCTGAGATCTGGTAAAAACTAGATTCACCTGGGATTTGAAATGTTATTAAATTTTCAGCAGGCCACTTGAATGTTAAAGAAATTTATCATTCAACGTCTGATTACACAGCGCCAGACTCTAATTATTGGTACGGTGAATAGTTCAATCTATCCAATTTGGAAGTACAGAAATTGAAACCACAGTTTAACTGAGCTGCTCTCTAAAAGTTTTCCCTCAACTCTCAGTATTGTGCTTAGCGAATAATTCTGTGATACCCCCACCTTAATTTCAGCGTACGTAAACAAGTGGTGAACATCCCATCCTTTGTTGTACGTCTCGACTCGCAGAAGCACATCGACTTCTCCCTCAAGTCTCCGTTCGGTGGTGGTCGCCCTGGTCGTGTAAAGAGGAAGAATCTGAGGAAGGGAAGCAATGCCGGTGCTCCGGAAGAGGAAGAAGAATAAACATTACAATGTATCTCTGAACCTCTTTAACAATAAACATACAAAATGATTACATATTTCCTGTACCGCATTAAACTCATTTTCAACCCCACGTATCAAATATTTCTTTAAAAGAAGGCGTAAAAAGGAATTCGGAAACACGCGAAACTCGAATCTTAGAATATCAACGAAATATATAAAGATTAGGTAACAGGGCAAGGCTCGTTATTCCAGTCCCCAAATTTTACTAGAATTGACAATATACATTTTTTTTACGATACAAGAATAGTTACGATTTGATCTAAGAATTTGGAACCTAGAAAAATCAAAGTTCGGTCGCTAAATTTGAAAATGAACAGTCTTTCTATTCGATTGAACAATCAGAGTAATGCGGTCGTTAGGAATAGCATTCTCGATGATACACGATATTCAAGAATAGTGTATTATCGAATAACACAATGATTATTTTTTTATTTAAAATTAATGTAAGGTACATTTATATACATAAAAAATTTAGGACTATTACAATAAAGTCAAGTAATATAGAAATTACTCGGTGCATGTGTTTCAATAGAATATATATTTTTTATGTAACTTACATTCTATTCTCGTGATACCTATTTCGTTTACCTAATTTGTATCAGTTTGCTATGAATGATACCCGGAATGTCATAGTTTTAATTGTTTTAACCAAAAACTTAGTCAACTTTCTGGCAAAAATACGACTTGATATTGAACCAAGAACGATAAAAATATGTATATATACAATTAAAATAAAAAAGAATTCAACAACGGCATCAAAATTTTGTAAAATAAAAAGAAAAAGTCTATCGAAGAAACGTGAATTAAACTCAATAGGCCTTATCCAGGCAGCACAGCTTTCTCCCAGCTAGGGATAGCTGGCTCTGAATTTGCATGTAGTTTTTTTTTTTTTTTTTTTTTTCAAATCACATTTAGCACATGAGTAATCCTCGATGTTCACTACACAACAATCACATGAACGACTAACATTTGTTATGCACAACAACATCGAGTCAAAATGAAGTTTTTTTTTTTTACCTTTTTTTTCTTATGATTTGTGACTAAGCCAGAACTGAATCGTCAATAAAATAATTATCGCTTCGATTAAAGTACAAATAATTAAATATCATCTATTGCCTAAATTTACCGCCTAACAGATACTACGATATAGAACATTTTACACTTATTTTTATATTATATTTTAAATAGATTTTATCATCTAGATTTTAATCGTGAATCTACGTAATTATATTTATACATATATAAATACGTATTCATATATATATACATGTACATCATATTACTCAAATTATACACACAGAATAGGCTGGGCTCACACTTAGAATATACGAGTAATTGTATTTCTATTTTATTTTTTATTTTTCGTATATACTTGTTCCTCTACTTTTCCTCTTTCATCGGTATCGGTAATTTTTGGGCAACATGTAACGGACACTCGAGATTCATGTGATAGAATATTATATCTATCTCTTTAGATAGTTTAATAATATATAGATTTATATGCTATACATATATATATATAACATATATAGTTTGTATATTTCATACGTAATATAATTTTTGTATCTTTTTCCACATTCGTTTCTCAAATTCTTACCTATATCTGTGTATACATATGTATACAGTAGTAGTTTCTCAAATTCGTTTAATAATAACTCTTCATTTATATGTATGTATATATCTATATATATATATATTTTTTTAAATTCGTAAAATGCACGACACAAAAATAAATGCTTGTATTTTAATTATATATATATATATATATTTTTTTTTCTCTCCGCCCCTCGCCCAACTTATGCTCTCAATTAATATTAGTTATTTTTTTTTCCTTTTTTTTTTCTCTTTTTTTCCAATTAACTTTTTACAAAATATCACAAAAATCGCACCAGCCTTCGTTTGCAGCAGAAAACCAAATTAGCTATAGGTAGAATTATCCGAAATTGAAAATTATAATCGCACCGAAATCGCAATATTTCTTTTTCAATAAATTTTTCTCAACTGTTATTATGCATGTTGTGCAACAACTATATTTCCTTTATACGTTTATCATACAATACACCAAAATTTTCACCATTGGTAATGACATTAATGTTATTCATTAATTCATTCTTTACGTTTTATGTTTGTTTTTTTTTTATCCTTACTTTAAACCGTCGTCTGCTGTACAACATTCAAAAGTATTTATTGTGGAAAAGAAACCCGCTTTAATGGAAGAAAGAATGAACTGAAATGAAAATAAATTGTTCTACTTCTTATATCAAAGCACAATAACGATTCAAAAGAGTTTTGTGACCAGCACAACACATAGTAATAAAGAAAAATCCCAGCAAAGATTGCAAGGGAAGGAGAATTTAATCTAATTCTACTGTCTTTTATATAAATTTATATGCATTTCTTCAAGATCGATTATATTCCAAACGTAATATCAGAGTTGTATTTCATGATACATCAATGCGATATCTGAGAAATATAAACATCAAAAGACTGGGGGTTTCGTATTTCATGCGTTGAAAGTGTACTTTTGTTTAAAAAAAAAAATTTCAAATTACCAATTAATATTGTAGCAACGTCCGTGAATGAGTTCGATTATACAACTCGATTGGTCCGTAAATTTGACTTTACTTATAGATTAAAAATTATATTCCAAAAACCTTTCGTTGTCTGCTAGCAAGACACTAATTTGAAAAAAGTTTTACCCAATAAAAACTATCAATTTTTGTTAGATTTTTTTTTTTTAGAAAATACTCTATAATAATTCAAAAAAGCTCATTAACATATCGCGTGTATAATATAAATTTTGATATCCGATATAACGAACTGTTCAAATTTTCAACAAGTTTTTTTTCCCAAGAAATAAGAATATATGATTAATTAATGAAATAAAATTTTCGAATGCCAATTCAATAATACTTTGGACAACAATTGATTTTATCACTTGATGATTTGCGATTCGTAAACTTTAATTTAAAATTAAACAGCATTGACGAAACACTATGCATAATTATTCCTCGATACGCAGATAAAACTGCATACATTCATTTTAATTTAATTTTATTTAATTCAATTTCTCTTTCTCTTAATATTGACCATATCTAAAAAGGTTTTAGCGCAATTTAACATGAAACATCAAAGTGCTCCAAATTCGATGGATGAATTGTTCTACCTAATAGGACATTTATATATTCGTACCTGCCTCGAGCAGGAAATCTCATATCAGCAGAAAATAGTAGACATCTCAACAACGTAACAAATATTTGTTAGTACCTGGGCTATCTAACACCGAGCGTTTGAACAAATCCGTAGCTCAGCCACGTTCGCCTAACAACTTTTAGAGACAAACCAACGATGGTTTGTCTTATAATTTCCTTCATGCGCGTACCAATCACTTCAATTTCCTCTTTTACTTTTCTCCTATCCCCCCGATACACAAAGCGTATTACAGTTTCAAGCTCAAACCTATCGATTCAATCGCCTGCCCGAAACATCCGCCTTTTCCGTACGACGGCATGAAGCCGTAATTTGACAAGTTCGGGAATAAACGAGTTTCAATTCTGCATTTATTGGGTTATAACTCACCAATTTTGGGTCGTTCATTGACATCTCATACTTTTCACTTGGCTTCATCCTGCTCCATTGGTTCTTCGGAGACCTCACGGGAATGTTCTGGTGTGGTACTGCCCGGGATAAATAAATCGAAAAGATATATACATACATCAGGGATCAGCGATCGTAGAGGAATGAAAAATTCGAGAAAAATCTTCGTAGCTCAATAGCTAACTCGGAATAGAATTATTTCTTCTATACCTACGTGAGATTGGTGGGCTGTTGCATGGACAGAGAAGCCATCGCCGAAACCGTATCTGTTTCGTCGTGCTCTTTCTGACTCGATTCGATCACACTCATGCCCACCGTGTGCGCGGCTAACTTGACACACGGCCAATGGGACATCTGAAAGACGTGAAATCGCGTCATGGAAATCCTGCACAAACTGAATCTGAATGAAGGTGGTGATCCAATTTCCAAATATGAGCTCACCTGAATCGCTATAGTTTTTTGCAGGGTATCGATGGCATTTTGGCACGGCGTTCTACTCAGTTCTTCTTCCCTTAACGGCGACACCTCGTCTCCGAGGAGGGCCCTCACGCATTCTTGTGCAGAGTCACAAATGGCGGCTAAATCGTATCCCCCCTCCAATGCCAGGACAACTTTACCGTCAGCCAAAGTCAACAGCTCCTGGGTCATTCTTCCAAAGCAGGCGGGACTGACTTTGTAGCCACCTAAAGGCGCAGCGTGACCCGAAGCAGCGTCGAATCCGGCCGAAACGATGACAATATCGGGATCGAATTCCTTAGCGATTGGCATTACTACGGTTCGAAAGGCGGCCAAATATTCGGCGTCACCCATCGGTGGGTTCAAACCGCCGGACCAGGCCAAGTTTACGTTGTAACCGAGTCCTTCGCCCGCACCGCATTCGGTGGGACCTCCGGTTCCCGGGAAAAAATTTCCCTCGTCGTGTCTGTGGATAGAGAGGTACAAGACGCTGGGGTCCTCGTAGAACATTTGCTGAGTTCCATTACCGTGATGAACGTCCTAATTGAAAGGAAGATGGAAGAAAAACTATAGTAGAAACACGGCACATTTGAACGTGATTTTTTTTTTTCCAACGTTAAAGCCGACGACAAATAATTTTACCCAGTCCAAGATCAATATCTTCCGCGTGTCCAGTTTCTGCTGCAATAATCTTGTGGCAATAGCTACGGAGTTGAAAAAGCAGAAGCCCATTGCTTGATTCATTTCTGCGTGATGACCAGGTGGCCTAACAACTGCAAAACCGTTCTTAATGTCCCCCATCGCGGTTTTAAATGCTAAGTCGACGACACATCCAACGGCCATACGCGCAGCAGGGGCCGTATGGAACTCATTCCACGTTGTGTCCGAATCGACGCCTACTCCGCCACATGGAAGCCGGACAAAACTCTTTATCGGCAATTGAGAGAGCTTCGACATATCCAGCTTCTGTCGATTCAGGGGATTTGTACCTGCGGAAACGAGGGGTAGAAGATAAAAGACCTCGGTTAAATTATTTCTCTGTTTTTTTTTTTTTTGTTTTTTTTCAACCGAAGAGGAACAATCAATTTCAATGTACACTCACCGAATAAGAGTGCGTGAGCTTCGCTGTGGCAGGTTTGTATTTCCTCTAAAGTGGCCTTACGAGATCTAACGCGATCGCAGCGTTGAAGTAATGCTGTTTCGGATAGTCTAGCCCATACACTTTGCAATCTTCCGCCATGTTCAGGATGACCCCTTACTGTTTCGCCGCAGACACATGCGTGTTTCAGCATCAACGGATCGTAGGCAAGACCTGTAGTTGGCCGGTGCGGCGATCCCCGAGCAAAGACATCTCCCCCAGCACCCTGAGGCCCTTCACGCAACCCAATTTTTCACGTTATTAATCGAAATGACTCCTTGACTGTCGTATCACAGACTCTGTTTTCTCTCTACTCTCGCAAAAGGCAGTGACACACCTTCCATCTAGATCTATTATCATGCAAATACTTAAAATTCAACGGGGCACAGAGGTAGCAATACTTTGATAAAGAATTTGAAAAAAAATATTTTTCTCGAAAAAAGAGAATTAAATGAATTGACAACGAGAAGGGATAAACATGAACAGGGTATTTCTGGTACACCGAATCGGTGAAAATGTGACATTACTGATTATAAACATACCTAAATGGACCAGGGGGCTGGAAAGAGCTCTTGACAAAGGTCTGGCGGAATGAGAAGATCGATTTCCGGTGTAAACCAAAGATTCATTTACTTGAAGCGTGTGACGCATCATGAGATCTCTCTGTTGTTGTAAAAATTGTTCTCTTTCTCTTTGTTGTTTAGAAATTTCACTCTCCTCCGACAGATCTTTTTTGCCAGTCAAATCTATAACTTCTGATTCCTCGCTCTCCGGGGCTTCGTCGAGTTGATTGGCTTGACCGCGGGTTCCAACTCGCGTTAGGACGGTTTGTCGTATTTGTTGTTTCAAATAAATATGAGCTTGTTGTTGGTCATGGATTTGTTTCTCAGCTAGATATTCTTCGTAATGAGTCGGTGGCGCGATTATACCGCCCTGAAGCATCGGATGGCCGAGAGGCAACGGGGCCGATTGTGTTCTACCTATTTATTTTCGGGATAAATGAATTTTATCAAAGGGTAACTCCATTTGAAATATACCGTGTCTTAGAAAACATGCCTTGCAAACACAAATCAGAGAATAAACACGGATATACATAAAACGGAATTTTAAACATGCACCGTGTTAAAACAGGGTGACTATTAGATCTGACGTAAAATAACACATTTCATTCGTTTGAAAAATCAAAAATTTGACAACAGAAGAGAAAAAAAAAAAACCTTAAAGAAATGTACATCATTTCTCTGATCGTAGCATTTTCAAATAGGTGAAGAAAAAAAAAAAACGTCGAGTAAAAATAATGCGAAAAACAAAAATTCAAATGAAATAAATGTATTTTCTGAGACAGGGTAAGGGAGATAAAATATTAAAAATAAAAGGAAAACATACTACCTAAAGGCCGGTGACCAGCCTTATGCAGTCTTGCGTGTGCTACTTGAGTATCGGTTATAGGTGCTCCGTGATAAACCTGGTGTCGATTTTGTTCTAAATTTTGCATCTGCTTGTGAATATAAGTATGTTCACCCTCTATAACCGTTAGAGATGGATAAAATGGTAAGGTACCAGGTAACATCTGTCCAGTCAACGGCATACCGAGACGAGCGGTCAAGGCTGCTCTTGCTTCTGCTTCCGAGACGGGTGCCAATTTCGTAGCACTCTAAATTAATCACACGTTAAATAACATTACGGGGGACATTCCTTCCTCCTGGCCGAGTCATTTGATGAACTTTGTTTATTTCAACGTAATCGGTAATCGTGAATTATGCGTGACTCGTCGAATAAATTATTCCCTGCTAGATTTTAAAACGTGAGAACTGAAGGAAGAAAAAAAAAAACCAAGTCGACTTACCGCTGAACTGGATGGAACATGAGGTCTACCCAATGAAATATTGGGCATGGACGGTGAACTGAATAAGGATAGATCGGATAAACTACCCTGTTGGCTACTGCTTGTCAAAGGTCCTCCGTACGCTGTATTTTCACCCTCCTGACAGGGATAGTGTTTAAATTGATATTGTGTTTGGAAAGACAGTAAAATTCGTATAAAACAGTATCATCCTGATATCACAATTTCTATGAATGGGACCTGCGCTCCGTCAAGAATTTTTATATTATCGAATAAGTAAGAGCGACTCGCACAGAAATCATTATCGGATAAAATAAATGAAATTAATACTTCTATCAAAAAAATAGACAGAGACACATAAATGAAAATAATCTTATCACAGGTATTTCATAAGATTAGAAGTATTTTGACATTTGTGAATAACGTATCGTTCGATCGATTCGAACGAAATTTTATCGAATGACGAGTTTGAAAACTTGAAATGAAAATACTGAGAAAATTAATCACCCAATTCCGTCGAAGACGAATGAAAAAATTACCTCTTGTATCGGAGTATTACTACCAGCTGTAGGGCTTGCCTGCGAGTTGTTCACAGTTGGAGGTGAATTAGGCCCAGATTCAGGATTGCTACTGGAATCTAAAAGAGAGGAAATAAATTTGAAAAATTAAAATAAAGTTACAAGTATTCAATTTGTCCTTAAAATATTGCGGCGTGTATTTATATTTATCTGGTATTTCGAGGTGAATTTTATCCATCGCTCATTGGAAGGTTGATTAAAGTACAATATGATATACATATGTATAATAAATGATGAGATATTAAAAAATGAATGATTCGACTGGTTGACTGATATAGTATTTTTGATTCATGTAAGATAAAAAAAAAAATGTAAAGAAAAAAGAAAGAAAGTATACCTGAAACGTCTTGAAATCAGGTTTTTAGTACAATAATTATTGACAGTAAATAAATTTTACAAATGAAATTTCATTTGATTCGATTGAAAATTATAATCACGAATGAACCTACCGAGATAATAATTTAAACCTTAAACTTTAAAATGGAAATTTTGAAAAACCATAAATCTACGTATTGTTAATTTATTTCATGCGGTTACTAGACACTAGCAAAATCATGACAACATCCAATTAATCGAAAACGAATGCAACAAAATTAATACAATATACATATTGACGTCCTGGTTGATAAGAATCATGATTAAAAAAATATATATATTATATTATCATCATATGAATTCAAGTTATAAATTTCATCAAGTATTTCTGCACCTTTACGATACCTGCAAAAATTTCATCATTACGACACCAAATAACTATATATTCTCTTCAAATCGTTGACCGATGTACAATTATTAACGAAATTTTTTCTAGATACGGTACAGGGGTATAGATCTATCGAGTACATCTGCACCGAGAATTACGTAACGTTTGATGATACGAAGGAAAAAAAAAACGATATAAAATTACATCAGAATAGAATAATATAAAATCAAACAATACGGTCTAGTAGACACAAGTTTGACAAAAAAAAAAAAAAAAGGTTTGCAGTAACAGAGTTTGAATATCACAATTTATGTGTGTCACGTCATGTATGAGACGTTGTAAGCGTCACCAAAATTTCTAATATAAATAATTTCCGGTTAACGTCAGAAACTCAGATAAATGTTATCTTTATCAAAATATTCTCTTTTGCATCATATATATTTCAAATTTATCCGGAAAAAAAAGAAGAAAAAAAATCCAACCGACGATTGCAGCATACCTATATAAAAAATTGTACTTCTTACATTTACAAAACTACCATCAAGGAGTTCTTTCATGTAATTTATTTCTTTACTCATTAATTTTCTCCAATCTATATTCCTCCGTTTCTTTTTTTTTTCCTCTTCAAATACTGTTCCCTTGATAGCAGTTTAAGGAATGTTATAAGACGTACTTGCTAATAGGGATTTCCGCTTGAGATGGGATAGGAGTCGATCCTTGCGCCTGGCCATCAGGGGTGAATTTCTTGAGGCAGCCAAATTCCTCTCCATGACACGTTGCTTAAGTCGTACCTTGAGCAGGTTTGGCTCCGAGGCTGACGAAGGCCAAGCCAATCAGCCAGGGTTAGTCATCATACCATAACGATGTACTACAGTATCACACACCATTCATTCGCCACAAGCAAAATTCACGGTAAATTTTTTAAATAAATTAAAAAGAAATGAAAACTATATTGCGATCGGTGAATAAAAACTTACGAATTTCAATGAGAAGAAGAAAAAAAGTAATTAACAAAATTACAAAAAAATAAATTCCATTCTATGTTACTTAACAACTTCATATGCCATAGCCATGCGGTTTCGTGAATGTTTGTTTCGAATTTGAAAAAGAGAAGAAGAGCAAAAATGATCTGCTTAAATTCTCGTTCTTCTTGGGTCTCTTATACCTATACGTGCATAGGTGATAATATGAAATGTATCATATTGTTTACGTGATATTGTGGAAGTTTTTGTTGAAAAAAAAAAAAATTCGCATAGCACGTATAATATGTATATGTATTTGAATAACCGCATGTGAAACGAATAATAAAGAAAAGAAAAAACTGTATTTAATTATCTTTTATTTTAAGCTTGTCTGACGACATTTTGTGCGATGCAGACATTGCCTGTTAATACATATGTATATATACCAGATTAAAAACTGTTATTAACTCGTATAGGTGTACTCGTTAAGCAATAACAATACTCATATACACAACGCATGGCTATGAAACGAAAAATGAAGCATGTGATATAAAAGCACACCAAGAAATGAAAGAACAAAAAAAGGAAAAAAAAAAAAAACTTTACAAACGAACGATATTAATTAAATAAAATAACAAAAATCAGAAAAATGACAATAAGCATCAAATAAAAATGGGAAAAAAAACAATTTTAAGTAAAAAAAACATTACCAACTAAGGCTTTGTACACGGTGAAATGTATTGCCACAACTTATTTAAGATTAACGAAGTTTTATACATGAAAAAATATTTTTATGAATTTTTATTGTTTTTTTTTTTCATCTAGTTCAACACCTGTACGATAAATTTTGGCAATACAGTTCCATGCTTTGAGTAGGCAATCTCAAAAGAAAAACAACACACACACACACGCACACCAACTACCTGCATTTTATTATAATAAATTTAATTGACCGATCCTACCTGTTTTTCGTAACGGAAAATCATCGCCGAATTTTTCTTGTAACATTTGCGGTATCCTGTACGGATGGGAGACATTTGTGGTGCTCGTAGATTCCGATTGAGGCTGCAACCTTTATTAGAAAGAAAAAAATTAAAAAAAAAAAGGTCAAAAAAATAGGAGAGACAGAGAGAGAGAGAGAGAGAAATAATATCATCGTATCATACATAGATCATTTTGTTTCGTCATCGGACAAATATTATATGGGTGCATTCAGGTTTTAAAATTTTTTCTCGAAATTTTTTCCCATGTTTCCATCGTTATAAAAGTAAATCCCGTGTAAGCTGACATTCTCTCTATCGCGTGTATTTTCTGCATTCTATTTTTGAATCAGCCAATGCGGGCAGTCTGCCAGCCGTTAACCTCTTTTGTGGAGGTTCCGGATGGTAGACTCCGCATGCGGTTGAGCCACTGTACGCGAAAAATAAAAAAATTAAAAAAATTAAAGAAAAAAAAAACACACACACACACACAAAATTACAGAAGTCACGAGAGATCATCGGATGTACCAAAAGCTATCAAACCACCCCCCCCCCCCCCCCCCCCCCTCGGCCCTCCGACGTCGTCCTAAATTTAATAAAGAAGAGAGAAAAAAAAAAGAGATAAATTTCCTTAATCTCTTTAAATCACATTATACATCAAGGGGTATTACGCACTCGAATTTAATTAATCTTCCGTCGTTAATGAGGAAGAGAAATGAAATATGAGTACATGTGTATATGTATATTAGATATTGAAAACTGAAAAAAGATCCGTTAACCGAAATTAGTCTAAAATTTTATATGATAGAAAACAAGTGGTGGCGTAAGTTGGGCTAATGGATCGTTCCATATTACAGAAACAAGGTCTAAAATTATTTTTTCATGTTACAAAACACCTGCAGCAACTTGCCGATGGAAACGTAGAGACATGATCCATCCCCTATATACATGACATACACGTAGTTAAAATCAACCTTTCATAAATAATTCTTCACGCCAAATAATGGTGGAAGAAAAAACAATATCATTTGATGTAAAAATATACGTTGCGTCGCAGTAAAATATCCAATAATTGAGGGTAGAACATTGAGGGGCAGGGGGGGAGAGAGAAATTATACATGTACATATATCGTTGGAACATGTTGTGAAATAGATATCAAGTCTGTTGTGCATATACGTTATATTTATATAAAATATAGGGCTGTATTTTATTTGATTTATTTATTTATTATACGTTTAACTCACCAACTCCTGTATCCGGGTGTGCCTGGAACGCCGCCATTGGCAGCAGCCGCAGCTTCTCTTTGTTTCTTATTCACGAGAAAACTCTGTGTGTGATAAAAATGACAAATCTGTACGTTGGAATGCAGCTATAATAATATGAGAATGTGAATATTATTCCATAAATTGTCGAGTTTTTTTTTTTTTTTTTCTTTTCTTTTTTGCTTCCTTCATTTTCCCCAATAAAACATGTGTTATATAGGTATCACGTGTGCGCTTTTCAACAGTCGTATCGTTAATTAACTAAATTGAAATATATTCTAAGAAGAATCATCAATTAGATAACAAATCAACGATGTGAACTAGTTTATTACCTGTAGTCGTTGTTTGACTTCGGTGGACGCTATGGCACTGTGATCGTGTTTATCTTTTTTCCTAAGAGCTTCGAGCCTCTCCTTTTCTCTCCTCTCTCGTTGTTCCTCCAACTGTTTTTGCTGCTCCCAGAGCTGAAGGAAAAAAATGTACGAATGAATGAATGAATATATAAATAATAACATCGATAATAATGAGAGACGAAAAATATAGAAACCAACGAATTATAAGGGAACGAACGTTGGTAAAAATTTATCAATTTTTCATTCATGATAATTTGATGGAGATATTCGGGACACGCACGACGAATCGTTTATCGGGTGATCTCTTATTCGGAAAAAAGAAGAAAGATAAACCGCGGTAAAAGAAAAAATAATCCAGGGAAACAAAAACACATACATACATTAAATATGTGCAATCGATGAATCGTAGGTAATAAATAGGAACAATGACAATTATAAATTCTGTTATCGAATAATCATTGAATACGAAGTGATGTCATGGGCATGGCTATAATTAGCACACATGCCGTTCAAACCAGCTCACAGCTGTTTGCCACACAACCGACAGATTGGCCGGTAATTTTCCATACTAGGCATCATCGTTGCATACACATGAGTATACGTATACATGAATACGTACATAATACGATGGGAACACGTGCTGCTTCATATGGGCTCGAATCATTTATAGTTTTACTTTGAAATCACCGATCTGCAGTTAGACGGTGTTAAAATAACGCATAAATTATCCATCGTCGATTTTATAAATGGTTCGATTGAAAATGAATACGTCAAAATAATTTCCGTATGTCCGATTCTGTCGGTATTTAAAATAAAATTGAAAAAAAAAAAGAAAAAAATCCTCCATTCATAGTACATACGCGTTATACATGGTATAAATTATTGAAGAGCTGCGATATTATTTTTCTCGAAAACTTTTCCATCGATTCAAGGCACTGTGATATATGTACATGTATACATAATTATGCAATTACGTATTATGTATCAAATAAATTATGAAATTAATTTTCTTTTTTTTTCATTTCATATTATTGAAAAAGTTTCAAAGCAAGCCCATTGCCAAATTATTCGCTCGTGTATACGTATGTATAAATATATATGATGTGTAGTGGTATGTATATACGCACAATACGGCTATTAGAATTGCAAATTGAGCGTATCTCACCGTTGCGATTTCTAATTGAGCAAGGAAAATAAAACTACGAGAGCAAAAAAAAAAAAATAAACTAAAAATAGAATAAGAAGAAAATAAAATATATATACCTCCTCGCAGTTGGATAAATTCTTCAGTACGTTAGATAAACGATAGTTGAATTGTCAATTGGTTAATATATAAAATCGGCGCAATAATGTGACTCGCGATCTAATTTTACCTTTGGGCAATCCTAATGTATAGTCGTGTATGTTGGGTATAAACTTTATAATCCTGTACACGGCACAAGAGTCAATGGCCCTCTCTTTATATAAACCTCTTTTCCATAAATATATACGGTGAAAGTTTACATATATAGTATATATCTACAATACACACGCGTTCCGAAGTTCTTCGGTTCTTTGCGAATTGCTTTGTTGATGTATATAACATTTGTATATATGTACCCATGGTTCTTTTAAATTTGAAAATCTAGTCACAGCTATTTTACGAGTACATATGTTGAAAAAAAAAAAATTAGATAGCGCCTAAATTTGCGAAATGCGACGATATTTTCACGTAATAATAACTCAAGTGGAAGATTTGATGAATTATATATGCGAAAGAAATCGTTGATTAACTTTTCGTTTTTACTCATGAGAAGAGAACGAACAATCTTCTGCATATTTTACATCACATGCATGATCGTTTCTATGCATTATAAAAATTCAATACAATATCATTGAGGATGCGTACCAAATGTCATCAAATTCATTCAAAATTGGAACTGATAGCGAAATATAAATTTAATTTGAAAATAATTTTTACTTCTTTTTTTTCAACGTAATTGGAGGGAATATTTATAGAAAAATAATTTTTACGGTCAGTCAACTTTATCTGCGGCTTCCGTATTATCCATTACACGCAAATACTATCTACAGTATATATCTAAAAATGATAAAAATCCGGATGAATTTTAAATATATATTTTATGTTTACTTAAATAAATATATTTTACTAAAAAAAGAAGGAAGTAGGTACATATATAGAAATAAATAATTCAAAGAATTTAGCTTATCAAACGTATTTGTTTTAGAATTTTTTTTGTTGTTCAACTTTGCAATACCGTACACGTTCGACGTATCCTCGTGCGAATAAATTCATATTTTCGCATTTTTTATTTATTTAGTTTTTTTGGTTGAACGCGACCTCCATATGTGATAGAGACCATACATATATTTAAATATTTAGGATCATCGATCGCTCGAGGTTCATAAAATCGATCCTATACACTATAAATACATAAATAATCAGGATATAGATTGTTAGCTTCGGGTGTTACATGTATAATCTATAAATGCTATTAATATTCAACTAAAAGCATATACCGGTTGACCGCGATTCGTTGGACTTCCGGTGTCGCCAGACACGTGGTCTGAATCGCGACCAGGTTAAACTTATAATATTGCATGAATCATCAATTTTTTATTCTCAATCCTTTTCCTTTTTTCTTTCACCCCTTTTTTTCTCTATTCTTCTTATCGCAATTTATTTTACTCACGGAACGTGAATGAAAAATAAATTACCTCGTACGTCGAATATTTCTACGTGAAGAAAACAGGAAAAAAATTGATTTCAACACCTCCTGATTATTTTTCCTTGATTTTATTTTTCTATATGTTTCGTTGCATTACGCTTACCTTAAGTTGATGCATTTGCTGTTCGTGTAATTCGGCAAGTTGACGTTCCTGAGCATGATATTGTTGCCGTAGAATTTGCTGCTGAAGCTGATGATGCTGCTGTAGCTGGAAAAAACCCAGATACCTCAAGGACAAGTTTTCACAGGTGTAAAAAGCAAAAAAAAAAAAAAAAAAAAGGAGAAGAAGAAGAAGTTAGAACAGATCAATAAATAAAGTATAAAAAGTATGATAATATCGCTCGTCTATAATACGATAAAAAAATATAATAAAAAGAACGAAAAAAAAAAAGAATTATTTCTCTTCAATAATGGTATGAGATTTCAATATTTTGCCTGTCATTGTCGATTGGAAATCTAAATAATCAATAAATAATTACATGACCTGATATAAAAAAAAAAGGGAGAAGAAAAAATAAATATCTATCAATAAGATAAATAATAATTGACAATTGTAAGGAAGAGTGATAATTCCAAATAGCCAAAATTAAAACCGTCGGATATTATTATAATCAATTCTATTTACGCTCATACCGCATAAATTGTATGTCCTATGCACAGGTCGCGTCTATACGGATGTAACCAATTGGTAAAACCATTTCTAGTATACCGTAAGAATCTCAGGAAAGTGAACAACATAGGGAACGCATGAGCGCGAGAGAGAGCTTATGGAAGTTCCGTGAGTGCGAGACAGACAGACTGCCTGCCCCTCCGTTGCCTTCGAGTCCCCACTCCGCCAAATTGTAAACAGACTATCGCTAGAGCTGTGATAGCCTGTTTAAAGAAAATCAATAAAAAAAAGTCTGTGATATCAAGAATAATAAGTATTAATAATTGTAATTAGAATCATTAAAGATTTAAATACATTTACATTAACAAAAAAAAAATTATATTTTCATGAGAAAACCTTCATTTTGAATTGGGAACTTTTTTGAAAATTTTTTAATATTCAAAGGAACAAAGTCAATCATATTTATGCTAATGGTTTTTGTTTTATCAATTGTGAGAGAAAAACACTCTCAACCCGAACGCGCTTACTTAGATCACAGCTCTAGCGATGGTCTGTTTACAATTTGGCGGAGTGGGGACTCGAAGGCAACGGAGGGGCAGGCAGTCTGTCTGTCTCGCACTCACGGAACTTCCATAAGCTCTCTCTCGCGCTCATGCGTTCCCTATGTTGTTCACTTTCCTGAGATTCTTACGGTATACCCACGTGGTGTAAAGACGTTTCAAGACGCCTACATACTTCCCTTGCGGTAAAAGTCACCGTCACAATATCAATTAGAAGATAAAAAGTGAGCTCAAAAAAAGAAATAAGATATTCAAAAGAAAAGAAACAATTATTTGTTTCACCTGTGCGACGAGACGAGATAAAAAACAAGAAGAAAAAAAATTACGGGTATTCACTGAATAGATTTTCTAATTTTTCGATTTACCTACCTATACATCGAACTGTTATGTAATTAATAATGTGAACAATTTGCGAAAGGTTTTCAATTTAACGAGCTATACATGAGATTGGGTATATATATAATATTTTCTAATAACTTATAATATACGTCATGTATATTTGGTTGATAATTTGTTATCGCGTGTCACGATTATATCGAAACAATATTTTATACATTATCGAATCCCTGCAGAGGATTACCTAATCTAATTTCCTCCATATCCTAATACATTAGATTAATTTTATCATTGTATTTTTTTATTCATTCATGCAATGTGGTGTGCAACGAATAATCACTTTATCTATTATATTATTCCACAATCCCATACCACTGTATCGACACCTTTCGAAATGGAACTACAGAATAATCGAAAATGAATAAACATTTCTTTCGATGTGAATCGAAAGAAACGGAAATAGTGATTCCAACGTCAAAGGAAGAAAGAAAGAAAGAAAGAATTCATTTTCCTGAGAACAACAGAAAAATATTCTCTATATTCCAGTATTCTCTGTGACCATATGATTTTTTTGCCATCAGATTTCGGAGAGCCAAAATGACGAGAATAAAGAGTGAATTCTTTTTTCATCTTTCGAGCAAGGGGCTCCACATTACCTGAAGTATTTTCTGCTGCAAAGCGTGTCCGTGAAGTGCTGCAGAATCAGCACCACCAGCTGCATGAAAGGCCCCAGAAGTCATAGTGGTGGTCGTTCCAGCGGATGCTAGATCTCTAGGCCTGGACATCGGGGCCCCAGGCGTGTCCCTCGCCATGTCTACACACACGATACACACGTCCGATAAACACGACGGCATTATTAGCTGAGTGGAGTTATTTGATTTGTAAGGAGTGAACGCCGAGGGAGGATCGACCGACATCATCTTCATGATGTATTACTGCGATATCGTCCTTTCTCTTTACTCAACTTTTTATTTTATTCAATATAAGTGTCCGAATCCCGATGACGTCTATTCGACAATGACGATAAAAATTACGCGACGATGAGATCTACATCGGTGATTCGATTGGACGAATATCAATAAAAATTCTCCACCGGAATCTTCGTTCATTTATTTCGCAGTTACCTATTTTAGTTATTTATTTTCATCGCATTCAAACGATCACTTGAAATAATCCTTGGTACGTATACGCGTATGTTATTATATTGTTTCGTCCTTTTCTCTTTTTTTCAACACTCAATCTATAGTGCTTTTAAATTTTTATCGTACACGACGATCATCATCGGCATCGTGTATAATGTTGTACGGTGTATGAGCGGTAAACAAGTTTCGTCAACTAACTTTTTAAACCACGTCATATTTCTCAAGAACTGAATGTGCGATTAACTCTCTACACATCGTTTATTCATACACGCTATAGGGTACGGAAGATATTTATAGATTTTTTATATGTTATTTGAAAAAAAAAAAAAAAAATCATTTTTCTTTTTTCCCACCACGTCGCGAAATTTCTGTCTTCGAAAACTCAAGCCACACGTTACAGCTGTAGTACTGTCTGCGAGAAATTAGATAAAATAAAATTCCTCAATTTTTTTTTCTAATCATTTTTCTTTATAGAATTAATCAGATCGCGCACTGTTTGATAACATGTGTATAGATAATAAAATTCGACGCATCAATGTTCACAGTGTTTTTTCGAAAAAGAAAAAATAAATATACATATATACAAATAAAATATCTTTTTTTTTTTTTTAAAGTTTTTCGAATTTTTGCACGTATACAATAATCACAATGATTAGCACTTAGTTTTTTTTCGTATAACTTGTAGGGTACGAATTAAAGAACGAAATCTTTTTTTTTTTTGCCTTTTTTAACGAACCAGAAGCAAAGAGAAAAAAAAAGATAAAGAAGAAAAAGACACAGACGCGAGAGAAAAAAAAATTACACAATTACATAACTGTATCCTGTATGATAATATAAATCTATTAATAACGATCAAACGTCGTACACGATATCCCTAAGCGGTAGACCGTAACTAAAATGGATAGACTTCTTTCTGATATCGATACACACGTTATAATACTTTGCAAATGAAACCGCATGAGTCGCGTCTGTTCTGCGGTTGGTTGATTTTGCCACTCGTTGAAAAATATCACGTCGCAGTATAGGTATCGTCGACGTAATTGTAGGTGGTGGGAGATGAGAGTGTGTGTTCGTGTGGCGGGTATCGGGGGGAAGAGGGGGGGGACACACGTGTGAAGATAACTGACGCGAGTTACCTTGCGTCAAATAAATCTACACACATGTAACAAATTCAGCTACAATTTTATCTCATCGAAACCGTATGGGTGTAACGCAGGTTACAGATAAATCTATTCCCTCTATACCGGGAGTATGAGAGAGAAAAAAAAAATTTTCACCCCAAATATTTCGTAAGAAAAAATTAAATAAAATAATATAAGAATACAACGCGTCATCCGAAATCCGTCCACTTCGAGGCTCGAAAAAAAAAAGTTTTAGAAAATGATAGAAAAACCGAAAAAAGAAATCATCGTCGCGAACTTAGATTTCTAATTTTCACTCTCTACGCGTCGAGAAGCATACTTTGATTATTTTTTTCTCTTTCGATCAGAGATCTGTTTTAATTTAACAGTCGTGTAAGGTAACGCGAAGTTGGTATAGTATATGCACGTAGTATGTTATATATTTTGTGTGTATGTTATACCTTTATGTACCGAATCTGTTAGCGAATTCCGACTAAAAATTTACTAATAAATAGTTGACATTCATTATAGATCCATGAGCTATAATACCTACGTTACGCCTGCAACTATATAAGTATACGTACATACAAATATATAGACACATTAAATATTTATATACACGAGTACGAGCAGGTGTCGCTAAATTTTCATTTTCTTTTAATTTTTTTTCCTCAAATCAGACGAAAAATATATATTTCGCGAAGAAATAATATTCTCACATACATACAACGTACACTATTGCAACTTATCTGTGCAGGGGAGAAACATGGATGAACGTAGAAAAAAACTAGCGATAAATCTCGCGTGCAGACTTTGTTCGAAAAGTTGAGTCGAGTTAAAAAAAGGAAGATGAAGAAAAAACCTTAAATTTCTTACGTGCATATTCGCTGCAAACAGCTACTAAAAATTCTTACATCGATTATGTAATGGGTAAAAATAATAAAAAAAATCACAATGATAATAATGATTTCGCTCACCTTTTTGGGGTATGTGTGTAAAGGCGGACGATATATCGACACTTCTGTAGCCCACGTCTTCTGAAACAAATTTGAAAACGGTGTGAAAATTTTTGGTTGAAATAATAATCGATTTTCAATGAGGTATGTTTTTTAATTGATATTGATATCGTCGAAATAATTATTTTCTTTCATTTAAAATACGTGGAGTACAGTAGATTTCTTTATACGTATATAATTAAGAGTTCGCGTACGAATTTGTAGTAATTATTATGTGTAGCGATACATATTTATTTTTAGACGAAGGCTTTCCGAGTCAGCTCCCATGGATAATTTATATCAGATACACGTATAGTAGAACAATCATTTTTCCCTGTTGAATGTATAATACATTATATACCGTGTGTATCTATGTACACGCGGGCAATATTGGACTGTGGTATAAGATTCAGTAGTAAATGACCTTCGAGCATAAACAGAATGTGTAGACTCATACTTTTTCTTCGTCTACTTCTTCCCCCCTCGATGATTTTAGTTTTATTTTTCATTCCTTGATTCTTATTACCTTCAAATTCTGGAGCAAAGACCATTTTTGGCGAAATTTTTTCAGCGAATTGGAAAAAGACAAATACATAAATAACAAAACGGAAAAGAATTTTGAAAAATCGTACGACGTCAAGATTTAATGAATATCTAATTTTGATTTTGAATAGTTTAATCGAAAAAGTTTGAAGAAAGATTATCGCTTTGGAAAAATTAAAATAATACAAAATACAATAAATTATATTATTATTTTATCACGTGTGCATGTGGAATAAATGTTATTTTAATAATTGTTTTCCAAGTCTCTAATGATATTGAAAAAAAAAAAATTTTTTTTTTACTGAATAACCACGACGTATCTGTATATGTTCATATATATATATATTATATGCATAATTGCAGAATTGCGAGCGTGCAGAGTATAAAATAATATTCCATATACCGAGTAGGTGATCGCTGATTGGCCGTATCGATTAAGTCAGCGTTCTATTAATAAAGTTCTCATAGTAAGTTCACATGTATGGCTGTGTGTTTTCGTACATGTATGCATATGAAACACAAAAAATGGGGGACGAGCCTCCCGCGTTACCTCCCCTTTATTTTTTGTCAATTTTTTTTTCGACGATCGTTCAAATTATTTCCTCTTCTTAATCGTTGCGTATCGCGTGATATCGAATAGATCGTCCGAAAAGTAGATAGAAAATGAGAACAGTCAATTTCTGCTCTACCAAGTTCCAGAGGTCACCAGACTGTATTGTCGTATTATTTATAAATATATTGTAATAATATAATAACGGGCGAAAACGATCATCAATAATCACCGATGACAGGTCACGTGATGATAACGTGTCTGACGTAAGCACGTGTCAACAGATATTCCCGTACCTACGTATATTCCTCGAAAATCACAAACACGCATATATGCATATCTCGCGTAAAACGTTCGTTGGGAGGAGTCGAAGATGCAGAACAAAAAAGGAAAAAAAACAATTAAACAACTCACACATTATACACGTAAATCGCGTAATTATCTTTTTTCAGAATTCTTTCTTTTTTCTTTCTCTTTTTTTCCTTTTTCCTATCATTATTGTATCGTCATCCCACATAATACGCGCGTATTTACGAAGATTTTCTATACTTGTTAGTCTTAACATTATGAGATAGTTTAAAAATAGAATCTTCCGAAAATCATTCTCAAGGTATCATCGACTAATCTTATTTTTTTGCCGATTTATTCGGCTTTTTCATTTTTCTCCTGTCGAGAAGTCAAGAGAAGAAAACATCCAAAAAAAAATCATTTGGTTCCTCATACCGACGCTTTTTTAGAAACGAATATATTTTTTTCCATTAGATCGACGACGACGACGACGACGACTGTTAAAATATCATGTTCATCGGTAAAATTGTTCATTCGAAACAATAAAATGAGGTGTGAAATTATAAGATGAAACAGCAGAAAAGAAAAGTAGAAATAAATTGAATAAAACCAAATTAGGAAAACCGAAAAGGGGGTCGTCGAGTTGTATCACCGTTTCGATTTATAATATATTCGAAATAGGTTTCATAGAAGCAAGAGAGAGATGAGATGAATCGAGAGAACGAATGAGAGAGTGAAGTAGTGAACATTGAACTGAGGTCACTGCTCGGCACATTCCTTCGACTCTCAAGTTCAAGGCAACCAGTTGGCCATAATACGCGACTTATATACCTATATGATCAAGAGACTCGGTAGAGTCTCGCGCCAACTACATTAAAAAAAATGGGCGCACTAGCGAAGAGTATCTTCACTGAAACGGGAGATGAAAGCGGAGTGGGGATTCACGTTTTATCGATTCGCTATTTCCTATTTTAGAGAAAACAAAAAGAAAAGAAAAAAAAAAAATGTTCAAAATATCTCGTCTTCGATACAGAGATTTTCCGATCTTCTGGATCGTGGCCAACGCCAGGCCAGGGGAAACACGATTTGATTGATTTGGATTTTTGTCTTTTACGATTATACTTGAGGAACCGACGTTTGATTGATTCGGAAAAGTTGATGTACTCGGCTATGTTTTTTTTGCACCCGAGGTGTTAATGTTCATGATCGGAAGTACACTGAATTTTCTCTCAATGAACCGAAAGAGAAGACCTCCAAATTTTTTGAATCGCGAGAAATTGATCTCTCATTATTCCGGTCGTAAAAATCTTCAACAAATCGTCCAACGTGGACTCATCAGCGTCAGTCAAGTTCGTCTGACTTTATTAATTATATATGTATATATTTTTTTTTCTCACACCGTCTCAATTGACAAAATAGAATGGAAATTTTTCAGTTTTTTTCTCTCTAAAACCGAAGACGTAATTGAATCCCACTTACGACGAATAAATGAATAAATCGAAGCAAAAGAAACGACCGAAAAAGAAGAAGAATAAAAAAAAAAAAAAAAAGGTACGAACGGAACGAAAAAGACCAATGAATAAAAAATCCCGTCTAGTTAAAAATAGATTCTTAACTAGCACGCGAAAAAAGAAGACGGAAATATGACCTAGCGTATACGCATATGGGACATTTCGCGCCAAATCTAACTCCCACCGCGATCCCCTACGTTTGAATTTATTTGTTATTCCGTTTTTTTCTTTCTCTGCAAACGATCAATTTTCATCTATAACTTCATTTTCAAATCCTGGTGGATTTTACCGTTGAATAAGCCGCCGAATTGAATGGAAAAAAAAAGAAATAGTAAAACCACATTATATCTAGGTCGATTTGGCGCGAGATACCCCATGTATAATACAAGATAATTTCAACGTTACGTACGTTATACATACGCATGTCTACTACGTATACTGTCACTAGTCAAAAGCGTGCATACGTAAATAGTTAGAAATAAATCAAGTTGGTGTACGTACATGTTTGTGTATAATATGTGGATACACACACAAATATATATGTAAATATGAATATATAAATGCGATTAACTGCGTAAAAAAATGTCTGGCCCAAAATAACTTTCGAAACCTCGCGATTCTGGGGGCAGCCGTAGGAGCGGCAAAATAAAATGTAATGGTGTACATGTGTTTAGAAAAGAATCAAATAAAATTAAAAATTCGTGAATCCGAAAATATACGAGAGAATAAAAGAGAGAAAAGTTCTGTTCATTTTTCTATAGAAAAATTAAGAAATTTAACCGCGTAATATCAAATTTGAAACGGTCGTAAGTGAGTTGAAAAATTAATAACGATATTGACCAGTAAACAAGTAAATTAATAAAATACATCCATACGCTATAATTTGCATATTATAGGTGAGTCAGATATCTCGTGGGTTTTAATAATATCACCGTATAATACTGCAGGAAAATGTAATTTGATAATTAAGAAACCTCTCAGATTATTGAATAATTGGTACGGTGACGAAGAATTCTAGAAATAAACTAACCAGCCTCTATCTATGTATATATACACACTTACGTACGTAAGTATATAATTGTATGTAAACGTGTACTACATCACATGGTTATCGAAGCTGCTTTTTCGAATAACACTTTTATAAATGGAATATTATTAACCTAATGAAAATTACTCGTAATTAACTTCTGTACAAAAACAAATTTTATTTTCATTTTAATATCAACGAATAAATTTAAAGAAAAAAAACTATGAGAGAAGAACGGAAAGAAAAAGAAACCAGAATTTAATAAAAGACAACCGTCGATTGATTCAACAATTTTTTTTCTCAAGCGTCCGGAAAGCTTTTGCACCAATAAAAAAAATAGAATAATAAAAAAAAAATCAATTCGAAAATTACAAATGATGATTCAATGATTTATTCATGTTTTATTTATTTGAAAAAGAGCCATGTTATCAATGTGTGGTAAAGTTTGTAACGGCATTGTACAAACACGTACGTGCATAGGTATGTAAGCTCGATAAAATAAAAAAAAAAAAATGGAAAAATTAATGTAGTCCGATAAATAAAGATATTAGAAGATATTGCGAGGGGCGGATAAGTTATTATATGACTTGCAATACATATGTATATATGTATACAATCTATATACATGTATACAGCGAACTTGGTTTATAACGTAACGGTAACCGAGGTATTGATATAATTAGTTCTTCGGGATTACATATAATAACTTTACACGTGGAGTTATATACGTCTATGAAACGTAATTAATAACTCTACTACGCAGTTACATATGTATATATATTATAACGTTATTATGTCTAACATACTTCATACCTAAACGTATGTATGTACGCGAGGTACGCTAAATTCAGCATAATCAATAGCAATGTCGTAATAAAAAATTCAAAAATGGGCTAAAAAATTGTCAAAATATTTGAGAAATTCAAAATTCAATTATAAGATAGATACGTATTCGTTTCGTTTTTCTTTATTTATTTTTTCCTCGATTCTCCATGCTCTTTCGTAAAAAAGTCATTTGCATCGATCAGGCGCAACGTTGAAAACCGCACATAAGAAAATATTTCGGTGGATATGTATAGAGGTGGGTGTATGTAGGTGCATATATATATATATATATATATATATGTGCACGTTGAACATGTATTTTAACTACGTCGAAGAATATCGTCTAAAAATATACCACCCACGATAAAGCATCTCGGCGCGGTTTTCTAAAATTAAAACCGCGATATTTTTCGCGATACTATTTGATCATCATTGATATTATCATTGTTTTTGTTTTTGTTATTATCACTGTCATTCTTATCGTTTTTATCGATTTATTGATTTTTTATTCTCCGCAATAGGCGGCTATATTAATTTTCAACCCTATTTTTAGCGTCAATTGCTTTTTTTTTCTATTAAAAAAAAAATATCTTTTTTTTTTCCCCCAGTCGTTATAACTGGACGTATAAAGGATGTCTCGTTTGTAAGTTGAATGATGAATCATTCCCTGCTCTTCGTATATTCCAAGTTGCATTATCCTATTTATAGAAGCAGCTGGTGATGGCAGCAACAGCAATTTTTTCCCTTACTTTTTTTTTTACAAATTTTTTCTTTTACTTTATTTCTATTCAGAGTCAGATAAATAGGTTAAATGTGTCTAGATATACGAACGGATAAAAAGCTCGCGTGAAATTTTTCTATTAATCTCCGATAAAAAAAATTATTTGAAAATTCAGAGAGAGAGATGTGGAGAAAAAAAAAATTTTGATAAATTGCGAAAGCATTTTTAAAAATATCACAATTTTTTTCCCCGTATATTTGTTGTTCTTTATTGTACATATACCATTTCCAAATCAATATACTATACATAATACAATAATTGATCTGTCAATGGCAATTTTTTATTTATTTTTTTTCTAGTTTTTTACAACAGATAAATTATAAGAGAAAAATCAAAGTGAGATGTTGGAAGAAAAAAAGTATATCAATTTTTTTACAACATAACCACATCACTCATCCAACTCAGTTATTTTGTGTGTCTTTGACTTATTTTGTTTTTATCTTTTCTCAGTTTTTTTTTTTTTTTGGAGTTCTATTTCGATTTGATATTAAGTATTTCGTAGTCGATCGATAACATTTTCGATTAAACATATATGACACGAGAATAGAGAAACGAGGCCAAAAATAAAATCTTCAAGTCTAGCCGACAATAGTATATTTTCGTCCAGACTTTCCACGTGTGTTTGAGAGAATATATATTTAAATCTTCGCGAGATCTTCGTCGTCGTAGTTTAAACCAAATTCTTTTCTTTCTTTTTCTATTTCAGATTTTTGTCTTTTTATTCCAGACGAAACCGTCGTCGCTGTTCATCCTATTAAACTTCTCTCGGTTGTTGCGCGCTTTCGCGTAGTTTTCACGTTATTTGATTTTATTTCATTCGGTAAAAAATTTTCAAAATTTACGTACAGCTGTCAGAAATATTACTCGCGTATACATGTCGTAATTTTTTCTCATAAATTTAACGAACGAGCTCAAATTAAATGTTCGTGCAGTCTGCCACGAAAATGAGGAAATTTTTGGAAATACTTATGAAAAAAAAAAAGAAACATATTTTGAAATAGTTCTTCTTCTCTTTTTGCCCAGATATATCAGCGCTCCGGATGCGATAAGTGAACGGTTCGGTTATATAGTATAGTGAATAACCCCGTACATAAAATTTTTGAGCTAGGTATACCTTAGGCTCGTATTTCTGGCCGTTGGCCGACTCCTAATTTTAACCAAAACTATATATAGGATGACATTTGTATATACTATAAGGTCCTACACGCCCTCCGTTGAACGTCAAAGAAAAAATTAATTTTTCTATTTCAAACGAGAAAAAATATATAAAGAAACCAAAAAATAAATATAAGAAAAAATTAATAAAAAAATCTCGTGCGACAGCAAAAACTGATGAGATCGATGATGATTCTTCTTATTGTTATTATTGTTTTTCTTATAATCCAACGAACGGGATGATCATTATTGAATTTAATTAGGCGTGTCAATACAGGTATACCGGTACACCTACCGCAGTGCAGCAAAATTTCCACATGGAAACGCGATGTACGTGTATATGTATACGTATGATATATGTAAGAATAACATAGTTATATATAGTCGCTATTTATAATCCTACAAATATTACGTAACAACTATTTAACATCGCTATCAAGAATTAAATAGCATTTGCAGCTATTGCACAACAGCCCTTATACCGATAAAATCATTCGCGAGTTATAAGCTGCAACGGCTGCAGCGGCAGCAACGTTAGCAATATAAAGAGCGATAAAAAACCTGTTTCGCTATATACCCTAATGTATCAATACATACACACAAACAGGCACGCACGTGTATATACCGTACATATTTCTATGTACAGAGGACGTCGTCGTGGACGTATTCGTAAACCCTGCAGCACAGAATGCCTGTATGTGAGTTGAGACGCGACTTACGTAAGGTGAAATATTTATACCTCCATCGACCGAATATCACATATAATAAATCTATAACGAAGAGAAGAATGTGGGAAAAAAAAATTAAAGATACGTACGTATATGAGAAGAAAAAAAAATGGAAAACTTATGTATGCATGTTATATCAAAAGCGCAACGAGACGAACTGAATTGCCAGCGAACCTCGTTATGAAGTGATATGTACGAAAGAAAAAAAAAAAAAAAAATGGTGAAAAATTTGAATTAAATGAATTAAAAGAGAGAAAAAGAAAAATGTATTATCTGTTTTCTAATTCGTACGATAATACGTACCCAATTGATTGATATGGTGCATATTGCGGGTGGCACCATAATACTCCATATACACGCCTTTCGTCTGGCACAATTTTTAATAAGATGAACAACGTATTCACAAACCGATTAAAACGAGAAGAATAAAAAAAAAAAGGTCACGCGTTCTGAAGTATTAACACCAAATTGCAATAATATATTATCAACGTATACGTACGTACGTACATACATATATATTTTTCAATATGTTATTAACGATATATACGCTTTTAAATAAGTGGGATGCGAAGTAGAAGAAATTTGAGAAGAACGAAAGAAAGAAAAAAACGCACGTACAAACTGCAGATGACGCACTCGTTGCAAAAAAAAAATAATTAAGAATCAAAAAAGAAACCTGCAGGTTGAGAATCAATTGTATTTATAATTAATAATATTCGTCATTTCCTTTTTTCTTTTTTTATAATGAATTCGATTGAGTTTTTCGTTTGAAAAAAAATCAATAATTATACGAATCATTAATCGATTATCGTCGTCCATCTACTGGACATATATATATACATAAGACGATGATGAAAATGCGTATGAGAAAAAATACCAATAATAAAAATACGAAGAGGAAAGAAAGAAAAAAAATAATTTCTCGCGAGATCGGTGCAGTGCGGATACATGTAGGTATACCTATGTAGTTATGCATGAGTATGAACGATTGTCATCACGTAGCGTTATAAATTATCATCGTGAAATGACTCTGCATATTTTTTTTTATTTTTTTCTTTTAATTTTTTTACTTCTAGCGATGCTATACCGTAGCTACCTCGGTAGCTGCACGATGTTATATGAAAATTATATTATAGGTATAGATAACATTGATGGTGTGGCGTATCGTATTATAAGTTTATCATACGTGCAATACAAAGTAATATAAATATATACATATGATCACACGATATGTTGTACGTAGAAACTTTAGTTTATAATGAAAAAAAAAAAAAAAAAGAAATCAAGAAGAAATCAAAATCTATAAACAATCTTCAACTTCATATAATTGCAGATACTTTTCACGTTCGATTTCCATTTCATTTAATTTTCTATCGTTACTATTTTGTCTTATTTCCTATATATACTGTCTCCGTTTATTCCGGTGTACCGATGAGAAACTCGAAGCTAATACGCACATAGAAAAGAGAAAGAAAACCGAATGATAACGTCGGCGCACAAGCGGCTCTCAACGACCACAATTCATTCATCTCGTAAATTGATCCCGTGACTTTAAAGCTCAAGTGGAGGGAATGACTCGAATGACGTAATATTCTCAACCGTGAAAGCTTTCGATTTCAAAAATTGTTACATTATTAATGGGTAAAAAAAATAATAATACCTTTCTCAATTCTTTACAAAGCCAAAAAAAAAAATTTCCATTTTTACACGTATTTTTCATCAAGCAATAAATAATTCAAATATTTGCGTGTACGTGTGTAACGTGGGGGAATTTGAAAAATAATGATAGCAACGATAATAATAAACTTAATATTTTTAATATACCTATATGTTCGTAGGATTAGATGGATATGTATATGAGTTATGCCACGTGTATCGCAACTGCTGCTCATGTATACCTATGTATCGCAAATTTCCATACGAATGCGGAAAAACAGTAAAAAGAATAATATCGTAAACAAAAAAAAAAAACGAGACAAAAAAACTAGAAATAAATTAGTAAATCGAAATTAAAAGAAAAAAACAACAAAATTATGTATCCGTATATCTATGTTTGCGAGACTTAAAATAGCGCCGTTTAAAATTCTACATAAATATAGACGTTGAATATTTTAAACGATTACCTATACAGGTATGTAACACACGCTGTTTATGGGTACCCATCATTGAGGTTTACTTGACATTACACATATGTGAATAATTGAATATACCGATAAAAAGATAGATCGATTTGCTTCGACATTTTTTCTTCATCACCACGTACCCAACGTCATGTATTGTAAATATTTTATACTGAAGATTATTTCCAAATTTTTATCGATCAAGAGACAAAAAAAAACCAATACAAAATGCAAAATAGGTCATCCTCAAATACCGTATAACGTATCGCGACGATCGATTCAAATCTGAACAAACGATAACCTGAAATAAAATTAAATAAAAAATAATCTAAAAACTTGGAGATAGGTATCGAGGCGGGAAAGGCAGGGCTTGCGGGGTCTGGCACGGTTGAAAAGTTCTAAGTAAAACGTGACACAAATCCATCAGTCGTGCCATCAATCAATCAATCAGTCGATGGACCGATCGATCAATCAATCCGTTTGAGTTATCGATCGTTTACAATGGTCGTTTATCAGTTACCGATCGTGACTCGTGATCTTGAATTACACGCGGTAGTGTCCCGTTTCTCTTCGATCGCGGTGATATTTGCTTTTCTTTAAGTGCGGCGACGATGTAATAGCTGAATCGAAAGAAGGAAGTGCATCATCGTCGCCGTCGTCGTCCACGGAGTATATGGTAGACAGACGGAAAGTCGGATGAGCCGAGTAAGCGCAAAAGCTGCTGTGGGGATACGATACCCCATGGGCCGGTATATACATAGGTATATATAAGCGATATGGAAGTTGTTCTCGAAGAACCTGAACCATTAACGGGATGTTGAACTTATGGAGGTAGGGGGAGTAAAGAGGGACGAGTAAAAAGCGGTAGGGAAGGGTTACGAGTTAAAAAACGCTAACGGCGATTATAATGGTATGCCGAAGAGATCAAAGGGTTCAAGAGCCGCTTTTAGGACTTTTAAACGCAAAAATTTCTCACAACAACCGACCTAATCGAATCGAAAAAATCTCTCAAAACCCGACGTGTACGAACGATCCTCCTCCGTTATCACACCAAAGTCGATAAGCGAAAATGTCCCTACCCGCGAATAAAAAAAATCAGTGGCGATGGAAAAAAAAATATATTTTTCAATCGCCAACAAATCTTTGAATAAATTTTATGGCATATCAAATCTTCGACACTGAATCTTTTTTTGTTCAAAATTTTTATCGTCGGAAATTATGTCTAATTTTGTTTACATTCGGCAAATTTTTATATTATAAGTATGAACGTACCTACACATATTTATACTGAATCGAAAAAGCACGTGTTCAAAACGTGTAATAAATGTTTGTACATACATACGTGTATATAAGTATGTACACATGTCGATAGAAAAAATAAGAGCAAAAAAAAAAAAAGAATTTGCGAAAAACAGTTTAAACCGAACAACATGTAAATATACCTGCAACAAATTACTTTCGATCGAAGACCAAGTGAAAAAAAAATGTTAATTTTTTCACAAACGACGTACAATTTGTTGTAAATGAATAAATATCAGTGAAAACTGATCGTTGATCGGGGGAGACGTAAAAAACAATACTAGTAATAATAATTGTATCGTTTTTGATTATAAATAAAATTTTGATTCGATTGCCATTTGAATGGTTTGATTATTTTTGGCTTTCGTTGATTCGATCCGAACTATAATTATATGCAAATATAAAATTTATCCATACGCGTACTCCGGAGTTTAACAAACTCGAAATACCAGACGATTATGCGAAGGAGTTAAAGGATGGGGAACGATTCGTAACGAAAGTCTTGAGGTTTTGAGTTGAGCGCGCGGTAAGGTCAGGGACCATTTACGTCACTGCGGAGTGAGATGGATAAAATACGACAAGTTAACCGTTCAAAAAGAGACGCTGTAATTAAACACATGACATACACACACTGTACGCACGTTCTCCGTGTGTAAGTTTGTCATAATCGCATAATTATTCCTCCTACTCTCGATATAATTATACCGTAAATGTGTACATCGCTCAGCTGATACGGTGAGATAGTAACAATAACAGAAATAACCGAAACGGTGGGAGTCAAACAAAATTGTTAAAAAAGAAATCAAAAAACGAGCGAATAGAATGCAAGTGCATAGGTGGAGAATGAAACGATGATGATGGTGAAGAAAAAAAAAAAAAAATTATACGTATCAAAAGAGCAAAAAAGTGACTACGATGTGAAAAATAATGTCTATGTAATGTATAAATACACTTTCCGATCATCGATTTGCGTCATAACTCTGAATATATCCACAAAAGTTTATCAACACAGCTTACGACGAATCGTAGAATTTGAAATCAATGTTCTCTAATTTATATTTTTCGTCTGGAAATATATATTTTTTATTTCTTCATTTTTTCTTCCTTCGCTCACCCTAGCTTTCTGATACATTTCTTTAATCGAATTGTACAAAATCAATCATCAGCGATTGCTTTAATTATTCTACTTGAAATCAGAGAACACGTGTCACGAATATTAATTAATCGTTCTGATTGTTCCACGATTCTTTATCTATTTATTTCTCTTACTTTCTTTCTTTCCCAGACATTTTATGCAGTATGATTTGTAACAATGAGAAGATGACGTATTTACTGCAGATATTGCACAATTATTCAAGGAAACAAAGTTTAATGAAATTCCGTTTAATCATTAGATAGGTTAATACACACAGCTGACTGTGTGCACCACATGTCGCGAAGAGACAACATACATCTGTACGTGTTATAAAGAAAAACCACAAAAGTCGAGACAAATAAATAATCCCAACCTATATTTGTACGTATGTACCTAAACCGTATAAATAATCGGTAGAAAGAAATCAACGAGAACAATCATATCGAACAATATATATATATGTAATCCAATAAATGAAATTGAAAACGAATAAGAAAGAAAATTTATACTCGACTGAAACTCACCTCTATTTTATCGTTTTTAAAATCCCAGTGTAAGTGAATAAAAAAGAACAAAAAATCAAAGAAGATGAAAATCAAAAAAAAAAAAAACTATTTGAATATCCAGAACAATATTTTACAAGTTTTTCTTTAATTTTTACGTCGCAGGTGAACCGTCGAAGTTTAAAGTGTCACTGCTGGATGATCAGCGTGCGAATTCCACGTTTGTATTTATATATTTATCAACGAATCATTGACGAACGTTAAAAAGGGAAAGAAAAAAAAAAGGAAATAAAGTAACTAAAATAAAAACATACAATCATAATCACTGTTTGTAATTTGATTAACTCATGAAACTTATTACTTAATATTTCCAAAGGTTTATATGTATATTTAAACGGTCAATAAGTGTTATTGTAACTTTTTACACACACACACATATATATATGTATATATGTACGTGTGTATACCGTATAGCGGGTTATAACGTAATATAACCCTAACCGTACAACGTAACGCGACGTAACGTATAACACGTACAATCCGACATGGACGGAGTGCGATCGTGAACTGAGTCAACGAGTTAAATTTTCCGACTTTGAAGAGGAGGTCGAAATAAACGTCCACGCCTCGAGGCGTCGCGTCCGCAGCGTCGTATTTTTTTAATCTTTTTATATGGTATAAGTCGTATACGCGATGCACAGACACATGCATATAACGCGGCAATCTGTATTGAGAGTCCGGTCCCCGAAGTCCGGCCGTCGTTACGAACCAGAGAGAATATTTATTTATAGAATTACAAAAGTACTGTTGTCTCCTCTGCCTTCGTTTACACTCGTTCTACTCCATCCCCCCCCCCCCCCCCTGCCCTGTCGTTCAAATTTTGTTAATTTATTTTTTGCAAATGTTTTACTCTTCTCGTTTTCAATACTAATAAATATTGTTTTTAATAATTTCCTTTTTCTGTTCGCTACTTCTGTGTGAAATGGTATGAGAATGATGATTATCGTATGAAACTCACGAATTCGTTATATGATTCAGTGATATATATTATATATAAATTCATGGATGTATATAGAAGTATTCGAAGCATGATTCATATGGATGATGTGTATACCTATACGTATATATGTATACGTGATACATATTATGCATAAATTACGCTATATAGTACATACTATATGTATAAAGAGAGAGAAATCGATAGCTGAATGGAATAAGCTGCTTCTATACACCGGGTGTATAAATTCAATTTATGTATTTCGTGTACCACACGAATACATGAAATGAATAAATATTACCGCACCGCTGCATGTCAAATTAAATGGTCAAATTTTTTTGGCTAGTGAAATTCATGAACGAAAATTTTTCATGAATTCATTCAATTAAATGGCAATTATTTTTCTCGAAAAACCTTACTGATGCACACATGAGGTATTATACACCTCAATATAATCAACGCTAATTATGTTGAAATAACAGAAATTCTTTCTATTTTTTTTTTTTAATTTGGAATATGTTTTTTGCAGTGTAACGAAAGAGTCGCCCGATGATAAGCTATACGCCACGCCAGTATATTAAACTTCCGGGAATAAATAAATCTAAGCCGCAATCATCCACCACAATTGACTTCCGTTTTATTTTTAATCCTCGCGTTTCAGCTGCCATATTAGTTATACATGTTCAACATGATACGATAATGTACACGATTATTTCATAGCAATGAAAATATGAATTTCTTTCTTTTCGTTTTTCAAATATATCAAAAATAAAAAAATTGGATTATGAAATGGACCAGGACAATCGATCGATTGATTGATTAAAATTCAAAAAACTGAATGGAGAATAAAATTTAAATTCAAGACAAATTTATAACAGAAATTATTCGTAACACCTAGGTCATCCACACGTATAACTATATGAGTATATAAAACCATAGAGAAAAAAAGAACTTGCAAAAATAAAAAATAAAATAAAATAAAGTTGAATAATAATGATGATAAATCTTGTCTTATCAACCGCAGCTTGTGCTAGTTTTTCATAAAACATATACGTATATATTACACATGAATTTTTATATACCATGTATACAAACTGCACGTATCACGCGATTACACATCTTTGCGCTATGCGTTCGTTTCTCTACATAGAATTAAAATACTCATTCAATTTACCGAGTCGTTATATAAAATACGAAATTTTTCAAAACCTACGCTCTTTCCCCCCCGTATGATCTGCACCTAATCCCGCGGTTCATAGATAGCTTATATTATCATCAAAGTAGCGCAGCTCCGCGTCGCGTCGCCTCTACTCGGCCGACCACTAACAGGTGGTCACTACTATAACCGATGATCGCGTCTGATGCCTCTCTTGCCGAACGTCATATACCCCTGGCGACCTATACGTCCGTTCTATTTATAAACCGATGGTGATTACCTCCACCCCAACTTCGAATAAATGACGACAGAAAAATTGCAAACGTGTAAAAATTAACGAAAAAAGAAAATCACCGCGGTGGTACAAAAATCAGTGAAGAAAGAAATCATAATTTTACGTCAAAGAATGCGAATAAAAATTGAAATACCTACTGTACATACACGCTCGAGTCGTTGACAAACGATTTTATCGTCATTACGATCATTATCGTTATACAATAATTGATTTTCGATAACTGTGCGTTTTTTTTTTTCTTATCAGATACACGTACGTGATGTGTACGAAAATATGTTAATCTTTAATATCCGTTGCAATAACGGGCGTGGATTTATTTATAATTGAAAAAGAATTTCGTACGTTTTTTTTTTTATTAATAATTTTATTCATTTCGTTATCCCCCACCCCGACGAATTATAATACATGAAGCTACGCCCCCGCAAGCTCGTTCAACCAATCGTTGGCATAGAAATCTAAAAATACTAGCAAGGTCACGTGTTCCCTTCACTGCCTCCTCGTGTCTCATCGATCCAATCGGACTTGATGTTATTATATACCTACATACCCAATATATACATATGTATAAGCTTTACATATACGCGTACATATGTATAAATAGATAGAGACGTATGTACGTACACTTGTTATATTATATGTATGCGTTATGTCTTTCTGCGCCGAGAAACGCAAAGAATTTTCGATTACTATGATATTATATGCGTAGGAAATCGACGAGGTTATAGCTGATGCTGCGTAAATGAATTTCACCCCGGCTCCGTGAATTTGTCAAAAATTTCCGAAAATATATAGGCGTGCCACGGATGCGTGATTAAAAACATTTCTTTACGTAGATTAGATTAATCTATTTTTCGTACTGCAGCAAAATCATGTACGTGTATAACGTAACGGTATCTGCAGTCGTGTATATGTTTATGTAGATAACGTGTACATGCCTAGATTGCCTAGTCACGATTTACAATATTTTTCAATCACATGAGGTATTTGCATACAGAATAACGCGCGACCAGGAAATGCGATACCCTGAAAATCTCGACATCTTTTCTGTCCTCGCGATTGCAGTTTTTTCATCGTTCGAAATTGAAAAACGAAAAATTGAAGACAAAAAATGGATAAACTACACTTTGAAACTGTTCTCAATGTAGTATACCTGGCGAATGGAATCTTTGGATTGTGAAGAGAATAAAATGAAATCGAAAAAAAATAGTTACTCACCATTAATTCCGTTCATCTAAATAAATACAGGATGCAGCGTATGCGCGAAAGGGGAGTTGAGAGGGTTGAGAGTAAAAAAAACCGGGGTGAATATCGTCGATCACTAACCTGAAAACAGAGGAATAAAGAAATCGTTAGGATTTTTTACACACGAAAATAAATCAGAAATAATTCACGCAGTAGAAGATTGAGGGATGTTCGATACGTCGAAGGAAAAAAAATGCAAAATTCAATAAAAAAAAATTGCGAATAAGATAGAAAAAAAGGGGGAGGGGGAAGAAGTGTGAAAAAAAAACTTGCAACTCTGAGTGAACTTCACGTATAGAGGCGTACACTTATGGTACATATATTTTATATAAATCCTCAAGAGATTCTCAGCGTGAGGTCGCGTTAATTATAAATATACACCCTTTTTAACTGGAACTCATCTATTTTTAATTAACTTCACTTATTTATTTCAACGATCATCCGCACATATGGGGGCCGCGAGTAGAAGTATATGGCGCACACACATATGTGTTATAATACGTTATCACAAAAATAGGCATATATCATCGTGAAATTTGTATTTTAATCGTTTATTTTTCAATTTTAAAAATAAAAAATACTCGTCGACATCAAACGAATTCGTTCAAATATAACATGGGGTATAACTATGTACGGTACATCGTATACGGTGAAGATTTTTTTATTTTTTTTTTTTGGTTTCTTGCGCTAAAACCCACGTCGTTCGCGTTTCGCTCGGGATGTAAAAAAAAATTGAAGATGAAAAAAGGATAAAGAAATAGAATTAAACAAATAATAAGAAGATTGGCCGGTGCAGAGAACATGCAGAATGCGTAGTATAACCAATGTAGGTATACGCATAAAGAGAAGGCTAACAGGATGAACCGAAAATAGTGGCAGTCCGTTCTAAAATACCGGAGCTAAAAATACGGGTAAAAATAAACTGGCACACGTGTAAAAACACAAATTAATATTCGTTCCTATAACTAAAATTTTCGATACATCGGTTCACAATATTCTACATAGGTATGTATGTACATTAACCTATGCAGCAAGTTTCGTTTCGATGAATGAAAGAAATAAATAACATTACTTTACAGCTAAAACAATACGCAGGTGCTAACGACCGACTGAGAAAAAATAGAAATTGTACAAAAATTTGGTATAAAATTAGAGTAAGATAATTGGGAACCGAGT
Source organism: Athalia rosae (assembly GCF_917208135.1). Taxonomy (NCBI): domain Eukaryota; kingdom Metazoa; phylum Arthropoda; class Insecta; order Hymenoptera; family Athaliidae; genus Athalia; species Athalia rosae. Next base: position 16,726,554 of record NC_064029.1, on the reverse strand, counting down.
GAGTAATTTTTTTTTAAATTTTTTCTCCAACGACTAATTCATCAGAATTTTCGAATGATCAGATCAGGATTAATTTGAGGGTAAAAAATACGAGTTTTTTTGATGTACAAATAGCCTAACGTCAGACTGATTTTCATTTCGAAAATTGAAGTTAATCGAAGCATAATGTACAGTACGGTCTGCAGGTCCCCGCAGACCTGTCAGGCAGACGGACAAATTTTCGCCAATTAAAATCGATCGATAAAGCGAAGATGTAATTCCGAAACTGAGGTAATTAATAAATTATAACAACTGAGACGTGAAATTATTTTTTCATAGATAACACTACGTATATAAAGTCACGTGCATTATAGGAATACATTTGACCAGCCGAGTTTAGTTATAATTTTTTCGCTATTTTTATGTACTCATATATTTATTTATTTTTTTCCATCGCTCTAGAATCTGGACTACGCCAATCAATTTTCAGAGCTCGTGGATATATATATGTACACTCATATATAGCAAAGATATGAGGTGAAGAAAAACTAGGGGAGAGAGAGAGAGAGAGAGAAAAATATCCCAATGATTTACGATCTGGCGCGTCGCGATCTAGAAATGGAGATTATGTATCTACTGAAAAAATTTAGAATCCGTGTGATGATCGCTGAAGAGCAAGAAAAAAAAAAAAAAAACTTATCTTAAGATCGAGAGGAAAGGAGAGCAAAAATAAAAGAGAAGAAACGAAAAGAAGAAGAAAATAAATCTAACCGAATAAATCTGTCTTTCGAAATTCATGCAGATCGGAAAATTCTATCGTGTGATCAATTGTGCGAAGGCACACACGGCCGAAGAATAGAAAGAAGAAAAAGAACTAACCAACAAAAAAGTGAATTGCTAAAAATTCATCAAGAAAATGGGGGAAAAAAAGTAGAATACGATGATTTCACCCATATACCTATAGTTGGCAGGGCGGAAATGATGAGAATATAATGAAGCAGGCGCCAGCGTCTACCGAGTAAATTAGTCACTGTCTCTAATTTTTCCCCAGTTTCTCATGCACGTATAATATACGTACCCCCCGTATCAACGTTTGTATAGGTACCTACGCGAATACACTACATGCATACCGCGAAATAAAGTTTTGAATCATAGAGAAATAAAAGAAAAAGAAAGTATGTCGTTTCCACGTCACGTATGCTTATACACGTAGGATATATGCACAATTTATTACACGTACGTTTATAATCGTTTGGCGCCAGTTCGCAATGAATCACTTGTATACAAACGTTAGGACGAAATAAATGAAAATATAAATAAAATTAAATCAAATCAAACGTAATGCAACGCTGACTTATAAAATGCAGTAAATTGTATACGCGAATAGATGTAAATAAGAAGGAGAAAAAACTAATCAGACTTTTTACCCTCGATAAAAATTTCCAATTTTCAAAAGTATAACACACCGTTTGAAAATCTCACATCGATTATCCACGCCCGCCTGTATTCAATTAAAATCAATCGAAGGAGAAGTTGACAAAAAAAATCAAAGAACAATCAACCACACGATTACAGTATAACGTACACGAATCCAAAATCATTGAGATTGCGATAATTCTCGTTATTTTCTCTTTCTCTTCTTTATTTATTTGTTTTTTTTTTTTTTTGAAAAGGAAGAAAAGAATCACATGAGATTTCCATCTGCTTATGCGTATACCATATAGGTACACTGTATTACAATACATATGTACTAATCGTGAGTTCGTGACGTCATTAAGTGGTCACAAAAAGCCACGTGTTGGAAATTCCCCTTACGAAACGGATCAATGCCTCCTCTTCTCTTTATACGAGATTGAAACCGATGTCGTCTGCTTTTTACGTTAAGATAGGGTAAAAAAATAGGGACTTACAATCCGTACAGTATTCTCAATTCATTGCGTGCATACGTCGTGTGCGTGTAGTTTTTTTTTAAAAAAGAAAAAAAAAAAAAAAAAAGCGAAATTCAAATCATAAGTTTCTGCGAATAAAATTTCCCTTTTCCCAAGATGTATCTATATCCACCCCAAAATTATACCACGAAACTCAAAATTATAATCGTCCCCATGCACCGTCCTCCTCCGTATACATACGGGCGTACGTATACATATAATTCGAGAAGTAAAAGCAAAGTAAAAAAAAAACCACACGTATAAAGTAAGGTGGTGATAGTCGCGGAATGGGGGGCGAGGGAGGGAGGGAGGGAGGGAAGGAGGAAGGGGGGGAGGGCGTAGAAAAAGACGTCTATTTATATTCCTCAGGTTTTACTGGCGCCCCGGTACAGCGAGTGGGAGAAGATGAGGACGGAGGTATTGAAACGTGTAGAGAGTAAAGGGAAAAGAAAAGCGAAGACAGGAAGGGGAAAAATAGTGTCGGCGATGGCGAGGGGGAAGAAATAGAAGAGGGGGGGGGAGGGGAATATAGGCTATAAATAAACCCGCTGCCGCTGGCTCTCTAGGGTGACCTTTGCGTGGGACCGGATCGCGCGCGTCCGCGTTTAGGCTAGGTTATTGGTGCGCGAGGTTTCGCGCCCCGTTCTACTATGAGGCGCCCCCGCGCGCATCGAAACTGGGTTATGTTTACTATTTTTCAAATAGTTCATACCGCCTGACCCTTCGCCCTTTCGCCCACAACAGTTACTCGGGCTCCCCCGTACGAAATGCGTCTTCGAAACATGCCTGTTGTACCTGCTTTGTTATCATCTACTTCCGACGAGTCAAGCTACGGATCTACTTTTAACCGATATACCTACGTTTGTTCGAATTTTTTTCATTTTTCCTTTACTGTAGCGTTAATTTTATTCAGGGGGAGGGGGAGAAGAAAAAAAAAAAATACCAAAAAGAAAGTGTTTTTTATGTAATCTAGTTCGGATGGCAGAGTAAATGTGTCAGCTGATAATAATCACGCGGATAATTAGATAAGATATTTGTCCTAGCGAACAAACGATGACTCGAGGAAAGAGAAGAGTAAATAAAAAAAAAAGAAAAAAAAAATTTACGTAAAATTGACTAAAAAATGAAATTCGCCGAGTAGATGTGTAATAATTATATTGGCATGATTCTCGAAGCGTATTCGCAGGTGGTATTCAGCTAGATATAACTAGTTTCTTCATGTGATATGTATGTATGTATGCTCATGTATTTGCGTATAGGTATATATACCTGATGGTGAGTTTCGCGACGCGGTTTATTCGCGCCCGCTACCGTTCCGCGGAAAATTCGAAACGTTTTCCTATAGTTCATCCTGCAATTCCGTTCCAAGTGCCAAAAATCATTAGTTTACATTTTCCTTATGTTGTTTATCTTGTATTCGTATGTTTAACTTAACGTTCTTAAACTCGATCGCATGCTCGCGATAATAATACACCTATTATATATGTCGCTAACATTCGTTTACCTCGCTGTATACGTATGCACATACCTGTGTACATTTTACACGTTATCGAACTAATTTTCTGATCATCAAAATTCGCGTCTCGAGATTACTACAAATTTTTTCGATCCTACGAACCGTGATACTATATGATTTCTCCAATTTTTTGATCTCGTCCTTTCCCAATGTAATTTAATTCACATATTTCCAATTTATGTTCTTCAATTTTGAAGAGAATTATTTTTCCGAACGATGGTTAAAGAAAAAAATAGGGGAACGGTACACAGCGGGAGGAAGATGAGGGGGGAGAGGGTGGTAAGAGAAAAGATCCATATAGCTCAATTCTATTAAAGTCCTGGCGCTGGTCCCCTGCCAATTCTATTCTATCGGGCGAAGGCGTTCGTATTGTGTGCGCTAATTTTGTTACGTACAATTCTCATATATACATGCCAACTTATATGCACGTGTGCGCACACATGTGTACATACGAATGTAAATATAAATATAAATATGTACAGCTAGAAAGACGCGGGAGACAGAGCTGGCGATTTTACCGAGTTGTCAGATACGGTAGAGAGTCATTCGCGGTATTGAGAACCCTATTTTTAACAATAGGAGATATATGTGCACATATCATAACTATCTACGCACATATGTAATGTGCTTTATATGCATCTCGTATACGTCGTCTAGCAGTGACGAGAATTTTATTTTTAAAAAACCGACTTCCGGTAGACGTGTATGTCGCAAGACGATTACACGCTGCATCGTTGCGATCAATCGGACGGACCGGTTATCATTTTTTCATCTTTCAATTTTCTTCGCTGCATTTAATCAAAAATTCTTCACCGCGCGTCTGCAGTATGTGAAAAGGACGAACTTGCAATTTCGCAGGATAAAATTCGTGTCGAGGAGAGAAGAAAAAAATCACAAAACGATCAATGTATTATTATACGTGTGCGCGTATTATATGGTTTGAAAATCTTGAGGAAACAGCTAGTTGAATCAAAAATAAACCAAGCCTCCAAAAATAACTGAGGAGACTGCTGGTAATAACGTAGGTGTATATGTACGCACGTCTACATATATATAATATATATTTTCGCAAAATTGCGATGCGGACTGATCAAAACAGACGAGATGAAAAAATATGTGTAAAAATAGAAAAAACCGTGCCTTTTGCAAATATTCGCATTTTCCCCACCCACTACAGCATCTGAGGAATGCGAAAGATTCGATGCCCGCCCTGCATAAAATCTGCGATAAAACAATTCAAATTAGATAGAAATAATTAAGACGATCCATTCTCAACGTTACCCACCGTCATATTTTTTTTTTTTTTTTTGATTCTAATAGAATTAGGAGGGCGATTCGAGAAGTTTGATTAAAAAAAAAATGGATCTACATGCAAAGAGCTGCTTCTCATTGATATTTTTGTTATTTAAAAAATACTATTCGACGTACGTGCCATTTTGAAAATTTTTCAACAACAATTTCTGTTCTCAACGATTGAAATGATGATGATATCGATTTCGCAAAAGTTGCAAACTTCCGCATAGCCGATTCTTATCATAAATTACCGAACGTATGCAGAACATGTATGGGTACGTTACACTTGTATAAATAAATTTATAAAAATAACGTGTTCGGTGTACACATATGTAATATATGTAAAACATTACCTATCAATTAGTCGATATAAAAATACAAAAGTAAATATATGTACATACTTGTGTATGTACCGACAGTACGCGAGTAATACATAACATCATATACAGTGCACGTAACGTGATCGTGTATTAAGTAAAAAACAATCCACTTGTTTTTACCAAAAAATAAAATATTGAAAAAAAAGAAAAGAAATTTACACAAGTGTGTTGCACGTTATATATACACGATTGCAATATGCAAACGTTGTAAATATAATGTACTTGAAAATTTCTTGCGTGATACGCGCGATCTGAACCAATGTGCCTTTATTCCGGTATACAGCGGATGAATCGGAAGCGATGAAAGAAAAAATAATTAACCAATAGTTATCATCGCACGTTATTGATCGCTGATAATGTTGTTTTTTTTCGATACGTAGACGTCGTACGCAGAGAAAAAATCGAAATGACTAAGAACAGTCAAATCTGAATCATGAGCAAGTTTGATTAGATACTTCTCTTCTTTTTTCATCAAATTTTTCATTGGCTATCGATATCGGAATTGTTCGAGAAATGAATGGATGGAAATTCGCCCAGACGTACATTCAAGTAAAACATATATACAATATATAAAATATATAATTCAACGTCCATGTAATCGTGATAATTATTTCAATTATATATGATGTGTTTTTTTAACGGTGTTTCTAAAATGAGATACACGATATAATTCCGATAGTATACATCACATTGAAATTATACCCATCGGTATATAAAGTTATTACATAAATGAAACCTCTCGTATACGTAGAAAGCCACACAATACGCACGTTTATGTATATATATAATATGTACAATATCATCACTACACAACTTGAGAGTGAAATTGAGGGATGAGGAACGAATGCATGGAATTATTGCGTACATATATACAATAATATCAAATATACATACAATACCATGAACGCTATACATCTTCGAGTATTACAAACGAGAGAGAGAGAGAGAGAAAGAGGGCGAAATAAAGAGAGGGAGAGGGTGTTATATAAATAGAAGCGGTCAATGCTGCTATGGGAACATATGACGCGGGGCGAGGGGTGCAGCCGGTAAAAAGAGGGGCGAAGAGGGAGTTCAGAAATATTTCACCCGCCGATTTTAGAGCGAAAGATAATCGGTGGCGAAGAATTATCGTTAACTCAATTAACGAATCCATCGATCGATCGATCGATTACAAACCCTGTGTGTAGAGTATCGGGCAGAAGAAATATGAAAAACTATAAACACGATCGACAACATTCGTTCACCGATCGACCTGAACGGGAAACCGATTGTGAAATTTTGTTTTTCCAAATTCAGATCAACTGTTGCGATGATATTAGCGATGAGTTACCGATTTTTCCCCCATCCCTTACACGCTAGGGAAACGTTGTTCGAAATTATTGATATATTTTTTCCTCAACCTCCGATACGATCCGCCTCGTCTTTTCCCTCATAATTTCCATCCCCCTTCCGCCGTAACGCCTAATACGCCTCGTGAGTGATTTCGGAATAGCTGCCGTACAAAATATGGGGTATGGAGGATCGGCGTCTTGAGGGGTTGGGGGTTGTCTCAAGCGTCCACGTGCTGGTCGACAAGGCCGTGTTCAAGGCCGTACCTATTGATCGAGTTTCTCCCCCACCCCTGCAGGCGCTCCGCGTATTACATATACCTTACGTAGTTACATATACCCACCCCTAAGAGAAGCGAGAACTTTGTAAACCCTCCGGACCCCCGGCCCATCCGTATTTTTTCACCCTCCCACCTTTTTGCCTCCTCAGAGCGGAAACTGTCCCTAATTTTTTTGATTATTTGTTTATTTATTTCGAGACGGGAACCCCGGGTTTGATTCGTTTCGTTTTGCAGTTTGTTTGTTTTTTTCTTCTTCTCAAGATTACACAACGATTAAGAATATACGGTTATACACGGCGCGATTATAATCACGATATGATTTATCTATTTTCATTGCGAATGTATACGTCGTTTATGTTGTGTCATTTTATATATAGAAAATTACGTCATTAACAATAAAATTAAACCACATCGTATAGCGCCCCCCAACGATTTCAGACGGTTTAGTTCGGTTCGAAAATCGAGAGGAAAAAAAAAAAAAATCAAGACGTCCCGATAATTAGGGCGAAAAAGAGAGAAATGCAAAGAGAAAAGAAAATATGTCCAGAGATTCGTACGTTGTATTGACAGAAATTATTTTATCATTCTCATTATCTACCATTCATTGAATCGTCGATATATAATACGATGTGCGGTACGATTATAAGTTTTTTCAACGTTGTTATTATCATTTAATTTCTTTCAAAAGGCGAAAAAAAAATTTCCCCTCATTTTCTTCTCTTATCGTCTATACGGGAATAAAAACTGTACGCACATAATTTTCCTTATACCCTCCCGTTCCATGTACGTTATATCCAGCCGACAACAAAGCTCACGTACAATTTAATCTTTATACGTACGATTTCATTATTTCTTTTTTTTTTTTTTTTTTCATTTCCATCTTTTTTTCAGGTTGAAACGCTCGTAAATATCTATAAATAGAATTACATATCATAGACTACCCAGCCGATAAGAACTCGTTTTGCCACCACATTTATGACGTTTCAATACAACGTTACCGTACACTTGTATGTTTTATACATAAATATGTACATATATTTATACATATTCGACTATATTTAGATACTCCGTTGTGGTCAAATTATACCTAGATACATATATGGTAGTAATTAGCGAAGGAATATCAAAATTTAATTAATGTAAAATAAAATAAAAAAGAAGGAAAGAAAGAAAACAGCAATGGTGATCGAATAATTGCTGTAAATAAATATTGAATTAAAATTATAGAATTTTGGAAAAGTATGAAAAAATTCTCATCCATCGCTAATATCCGTGAAAAAAAGGAATAAATTATACACGTACGTGGTGATAATAGAACTAATAATAATCGTTGATTTGGTTATACGGCAAAGTGTTATACTTATATTATATTACATGATAAAATTTATGCCATAATTGTGGTATAATTAAGGTATATCATTCAAGAAGTGTATAACAATAGATGATATAATAAAATATATAATACGTATATTATGTATGTATACAGTTAACAACAAAATAATCGCTATAGAAAACTGGAAACCACACGTAATAATATAACGCAATAACGATAAACCGGTGTGTACCGAAACGTACCGAAAGATACGACCCATGATACATGATATAATAAAAGCGTCTGTCGTCGCGAATCGGCTGCGATAATTTTTTTCGATTATTACTACAACGAATTTTCGATGCTTTGGAATTCAAAGAGACTCGAAAGAAAGAGAGAAATGTCAAATTTCGTGGCTCGAAAAAATGCGAAAGAATGTAAGCGTAGAACGAACCGAGATAAAAAAAAAAAAAAAAAAAAAAATAGCGGAGTCGGGGTAGGAGAGAAAAGAAAAATTTGTTAACTTTGGAAAAAAAAAAAAAAAAAATTTTTTTTCCGTCCTTGTAGCTATTTCGGTGATCACCTAAAAATATCTATAGACGTCAACATATGTTATACGATGAATTTTATTACCACCCATTAATCCTTTCTGCAGGGATGTGGGACCAACGATTAATCTATTCTCGTAGGTATCTATTTACGGTGCGTTACATATGTATACGTGCGTATACGTATAAGTACGCACACATGATTATATACCGTATGTACTGCAGTATAAACGATCTGTACATTACGCTAGATAACTACCTGCTCTTTCAAGATTCGTTGAAAGAGACTTTTGTTCTTTGACGAGCGGATGCAAATCATCGTCTTCTTTACTTCGGTCGTTGTTCAACCACCTTATATATACGTACGTGTATATACGTGTACATATGTGTATAAATATATTATTATGTATACTGATGAATTTTCTCTCTTCGTTTGTTTATCATCATCTCACAACTGCAGATATTTTCAACTTCTTGAATGAATCCCACGCAAAATAAGTTAACTAAATTATCCGCGTCCAAGAAATGTTACATAGGCGTATGTATATATATATATATATATATATATATATATATTATTTTAGATTCTCACGCAAGTAGAAGAGAGAAAAATAAAATATATACGTATACACATAGGAAAAAACCACCTACGAAAACGCGAATTTTTTCTTCAAACCCGAAGACGTCTTTTTTAAATATCACGTATAGACCCGTAATAAAACAATTAATAGAGAAAATAAAAATTTAAAGAAATAGATAAAGATTGATTAAACTTGCAATTTGCGACGTTGAGAATTTATAAATTTAGAATGACGTATATACTAACAGCACATGTGTAAGTACATTCAATATGCATTATCTTGCAGATAATAACTATATACGTATGCGAGGCGATAACTAATTAAAATAACTCGTTGGGATTGCATCTTCTCACATATTAAATTTCAATGCATACATGTGTAGCTGTATAATTTTTACACACACATGTCAATACCGAGCTATACATAGTCTTCGCATTTAAACGCATATACGTGAAGAAATAGACTCATTTAAAAAATTTGGAAATAAAATAAAATAAAATAAAAAAACTTGGCAAACTATTTCCGGTTTAATAATAACACAAATAGAATAACGAACTGTCTCCGGCTATATACGTATCGATATTATATACATATGTACAATGTATTTGAAATAAATAAAACCATTACCAGAGAAAAAAAATACACATATATACCTCCCTACGTTACATATGAATATATAAAGTCTCGCGTTATATAAAATATATTTTCAGGCGGTCTATTTATACATACGAATACATGTTCATTGATACACGACTCAATTATCGATGACACGCGAGCAAAATTCCCAAGGAAAAATAATTTATTGAATAAAATAAAATAAAATAAAATAAAATGAAATAAAAAAAAATAAATAAATAAATATCATTTGAAAAACAAGAAACAAAAATACACTAAATAAAAATTACATTATTCACATACGTTCGCATACGTATGTATATACAGAATATGCGTACATATGATGAACCCGACGAGACGCTCACTCAAAATAAATTCTTCAGTATTCATTCATTTAATGGAAAACCGCCAAAGATTCAGCTCTCTAAATACGCTTTACAATATTATATCATATCCCGAATGGACCATCGCTCGATACTGCGTATATACCTACGCTGGGTGTAAATTATTTTTATGTTTTTTTATTCAAATCTAAGATTATTTTCAAAGTTTATCAACCGACGTTTATTTTAATTCGCTTGGACCACCCCACGGACACACCCCCGTTACGAACAGGAGAAATCTGTCGCATCGTTAACTATAAAAATTTTCTACCACGTCGCACTATTTCATTCATACTCGTACATTTGTATCGTTGAATTATCATTATTTTCACTAATTATTATGATTATTAACGTTACTCGTAACGCGACCGCGAGATCAGAACGGCGTGTGTGTTATTTCGGTAGATACTTTTGCTATACAATTCTCTCAGCTCCTCGCTACGTACGGATATTTTGCCAGCTATAATTGACAGCCGCTAATTACCTCGCCAAGGACTATATACATGCGATAGGTGGGTATACGGTGTGATGAAAATAGGAAAAATCTAAAAAATCAACACTTTATAAAAATAGAATAAATATGATACGTATTATTCGGTAGCTGCAACCACGATGTTTTACGAGGTGATATTTTTCAAATTCTCTTTCAAACTGCAGGGTACTCATATTATGTAATAAAACTACCGTACATGTACATGTCGACCGATCATAGAGCGAGACGAATAAACAATTGGAAGAAATGAATAAATAAATAAATCAACTGATGGATAAAAATTATCAAAAAAATCATCGCGTGCGATGCGGTACCTACAGTCGTATCTGCCACTGCTGCAGTAGCGGCAGAATATAACGTGGTTACAAAACACGTAATAGACACACATGGCAGTGTTGTAACTAAAAATAGATGTGCAGTCGACGCATTCGAACTCGAATATAATCGCCACGTTGTCTGCGTAGAATTACTTAAACGTCTCAAAGCTCATAGAAATATGCATATGAACGCAGAGACGCGTATAATAGGTGGGCAGTAAAATATGTAAATGCTCTTGGGGGTATATATTTCACTTGAGACGTGAAATTAATGAATTGAAAAAAAAAATTGAAAAAATTGAAAAAATTGTTTATGGAGACCACACGATAAGAATGTCTGTGAATACGGGGAATGACCGATAAAGGAGGAAGAAAATTGAAAGTATGAAGAATAATTGAAAAAATTATTCCGCTTTTTTGATCGCTTATAAATCACAGGCATCTACACGTATACCTGATAACCGCAACGACGACGCACGAATTCTCAATCAATTAATAAACTAAATAAGGTAACGAAGGAAATTTTTTCGTCCCCTCTGTACTTCGGGTCTAATCTATTTTTCATCATTTTTTCCTGTGTATTATTGGTACATAGGATCTGCAGTCCGTTGAATCTTCGTATGTGCGTGGGGAAGATCGATTTGGTGATTGAATTTTGCAATGTATATATGCGATGATGTGTTTCGTGAATTTTTAATCGTTCATAATTTCGTGTATATTTACCTTTAGGTGAAACCGTGGTTGTCGGCGGGTTGTCACTCGACATACTGGTCGTTCGAAAATCCACTTCACACTGCATCTAATCTACTCCTAATGTCCACTGCAGCAGTTGATCACCCAATCGCACGTCACATGTACGTTATGCGTGTAATATATTTTTGTAAAGTTTTACTGTAACAGAAGAGAAAGAACACGGAACGAAAAATTAATCATGAATAAACAATTGAGAGGAAAAAAAATTAAATTCAAATACGTATATATATCGATCATGATATGGTGATAAGGTAATTTTTCAAATCATTTTTATAGATTAATAAAACGATCCCTAGCGTCCGCGTTATTAATCTTTTTTGATTATTTCATTCCATTGTAGAAGAGAATAAAGAGGAGAGAGAAAAAAGGAATCTGAAGCATGAAATAATGTAGTAAAACATAAATAGATGCGGGGAATCGTCGGTTCTTCCAATGATCGTTGGGACTTTCCTGGCCTATTTTCACGTCGTGGTTAAATACATTCGACTGATTGCGAATACGAGTGAGTGAGTGCAGAGTTGGCGAGATGAAAAATAGCAGAAAAAATTAAACGCTCGCGGAAATTATTTCCTTCTCCTTTAGTTTTCAAGTGAATTTAATAAATTATGTACCGTACCTTACCACGTATGATAATAAATTTAAATAAATGTAACGTAAGTGATTATTTCTATGTATACATGTACTTGCAGTTTGAACGCATAATATGACGAGTCCGGTAACGAGAAATGATAATTAAATAATTAGTTATCGACGAACAATAAGTATAAATAGCCAGAGGTTAGCTAATAGTCGATAATTTATTTACACCCGTGTCTGCGAAGCGTACGAACATCTATGAATAGCCATCGAGAGAGGGAGGGAGAGAGAATAAGGAATAAAGTACCGAGTAATTCAGTCAGATTTCTCTCTCTCTTTTCATTCTCTCAATTCTCCTATTATACGCTCATCATCTCCCTTTCTAGCAATAATATCTTATTCTCCGCAGGCATGTCAATCAAAATTCTAACGGATTCATTCGATAAATATTAATAAATTAATTCTACGTTCTACGAGTTGGAAAAAAATATTGAAAAATAACCCACGATGATAATTCAATTTTTATTTCTTTTCAAATTTTGTTTTTTTTAATTCACGCAACATGAGATTCGACGACGAAAAAAAAAACATTTGTCATAAATCGTCTTAGATTTAAGACATTCTTGTGAAAAAAAAAACTATGGTTTATCATTATCGAAATCCATTGAAAAAAAAAAAAAAAAATCATCACATACATCGAAATGCTTTTTCCCTAAAGAATATACATATGTGCGAGTTAGTTGTAAAAGCAAAAGGAAAAGAATATATTCAACCCACATGCATAAATTATTGAAATACCTCTCAATAAAAACTGTCATGCCTACGTACTTATTCTGAAAATCTATTACATTTTCTCACAACTGATAACGAGTTCAATTGTTATTATCATCATCATCATCGTGTTTACGTCTAAATGCTCCTGTTTTTATACCTAGATATAAGTTTAGTATATAATAAATAATAGTCGCTGCTAAACAAACAAGTTACCCTAGTAGGGGAATTCCTCAAGACTTTATCGCACAGGAGTGATGTTGGATATCAAAAATGATAGCCATAACGATGAGGTTGTTAAAATAATTGTCAAAATGATATCCGAGAGCGAAAATTTGAAAAAAACATAAATAAATAACATACGAATGAATGAAAATTAGATATTTCTTATTTTATTTTTGAAAAATGTCTGAAGATATGCTAGAATTGGGAGCATTCTGATTGGCTGGTAACCACCGTCTGCATTCCGTTGACTGGTGCACATTCCTGAAAGGGGGAGAGCCTACTCGGTTAACTATAAGAGCTACAAAGAGAAGAACGTGGGATTTGTGCTTGTGCATCGGTGGGATACTAAAAACAGTGGCTAACAAGTGTTGGGGAACGCTAGCCACCAGCTACCACCAGTTACTCTTTAATAGCCACTGGCCAGTGTGATGAGTTAGAATCAAAACAGTAAGAAAATAATGAAAATTTCAGGTACGAATATTCGAAGAATGAATAACGTAACATAGAGATGAAATAGTGCCGTGGATATCTGTTGCCTATTTTTTTTTTTCTCCTTTTTTTCGATTCTTCATGTAAAATTGTAGGAGGGTAGATACGTAGCATGTATCACGAATACATGTATGCATATATTTATGTTTGATAACGAGGGGCTGACGACGCCGAATATAGATATATATGTACGTATATGAAATTATTATGGCGATGAGAGGAGCGAGTTGATAAGTAAAATGGAGAAGGAGAAATATACGTGTAATGGAAATTAGGATGATTTTATGCTTTTGGATGGATAAAACATTTCTGAGTAGAAAATTAACGATTATTATTCCACGTGTAAATACGTACGTTGATATATTTCCTCGGTTGTATTGAGCTTGTCATTTTTCTTTTTTGATTTTTCAAGTTTTCGACCTACCTCACATCACACTAAATCTACTAACTGCCTTTAATCGTAGTTTTAACACTGTCACAATCTTGAACAAACACACAGATTTTGTAGGCAAAGTAAGAAAATTACTATGGGTTAAATTTTTCTTCATTAAGATAAATGGTAAATAGAACCCGAACTCAACACACCTGTGACACAAACAATACATAGAACGTTGAAGGTGGCAGCTACCAAAGACGATACCGAATCATCATCATCCGGATACAAGTGAAAATCTTACGTAGGCATTTACCACCGTGTGTTTTACTAGAATACACAGTGACAAAAACAATGCGACGAGTATGCTACCTCGCTGCGATTTTCTCAACTACGCAGTTCTCCATTTGCATACACAAATCATCATCGGCGAGTACGCATGCACCACTAGGGGTAGTAGATAAATTTATTTATCCTGATCGTGGGTTTTTACGAGTATTATGTCGTTCTGATTTGGTCTAGATGTTAAAACGATCGAAACGGACTTTGCTCTAAACTTGAACTGCGGCAAGCACCGCTCTATTGATGACGGTATAGCAGATGGGAAGAATTGGAATTACGAGGGGTAGCGCCATAGTCTTTCACGCATGCGTCTTATCGGAAAACTGTTTGACGTTAAATTTGTAACTCTTAATTTACGGCTGATAAACGCCTCCCTGATCCAGCCTCACTTTCGTTAGTAATCACCTTATCACTCGCTAGTTTGTAAGTTGCAGTTCACTCCATTTTCTAACCTACAAATCACAGTTGCTGCCTTGATTCGAGCAGTTTCTTGCAGCGCGCGCACTAGTCGACTGATCACGCGATGGCGGAGACGGAGAAACATGGCGCCCAAGATGGCGGTGCCTGCTCTACTCCAGCGCTACTAGCGGTACAGGGGGGAAGTTTGTGATGTACTGACATTTTGTAATTGACTCAATTGATTCGCTTTTTTTGCTTATAGACGCGACCAGGCATAATAGGGGCTGTAGGTTATCGCGAAATAAAAAGACGCGATCAGTTTCAGCAGAGTACAGTATGGTCAGTTTTTGTCATCGCTAAAACGCACGGTAGTTCGTTTGTTTAGATATCTTTAAATCTTGCACGTGAGTATAGCGATTGACAGTTTGTGTTTTCTCATTGATATATGTCACTTCTCATACTACGTTGGATAATTTTATCTCTTTGTTAGTCATGTTCACAAATATCTTGCCCTGGACAATACACCGTCTCCAGAAATATTTTTTTCATCCCTAATCAAACCTCATGCAAAGTTTTTTCAAGTTTGACTGTAAAAGTAATTTATATCAATCTTTTTACTATAATAGCAAGCATGAACCCCGAACCAATAACTATATCGCATAAGTTTTCTCATCAGATTTTGTTGATGCTAGAATTAATATAATTCATATACATCTCTCAGGGTGTGGAATGATTCTTCTATTTTCGGATGCATTTTTTGTCTATCTAGATAAGATATAAACTTTGTGAAAAGTTCCCCGATGACTCACTGTCAACATCAACGTCACTATCATCATCACCGAATACTAACTGATCCTGTCATTTGGATACAAACATGAATCTTTTCTCCATGAATTGTTATAGAAAATGTCTTGGTTCTTTGGTAAGAAAAAACGGGATTCACCTCCGAGTTCGCCTGAAGAAGAAGATCCACCTGCAGGCAATGGAGATGGATTTATATTCGTAGAACGACGATCAAATCAGCCTCAGGGTCCTGCTACCAATGAAGGATGGGATCCTCCCCCTGGAAATCTTTACCCTAGTATTAACAACATCCCCCAATATCCACCCCCTCAAAATACTAGTTTGCCAAAACAGAACATAGATCCAATTCAAAATATGCTCAATGATTTACCTTTTAAACTGTGTAAACAATTAGAGCACAACGTAAGTGATGATATCGAAGTAGATATGAACCATGTTGACGAAATTTTGTCATGGATATTAAGATTAGAGAACGAAAATGTCACATATGATTTTGCCGTTGAAAATAGCGTTATTAGTGAGATGGACAGTTCTAGAACCGGGATGTGAAGAATTATTTTCATCAAATTGTTGGTTGTTGAATACATAGTTATCAATAATTGATAGAAAGCTGTTGTACTTGGATCAAAAATTATTCATGAGCAACATTTGGCGAGCATTAAATATTGATGGACTTTTAATACTTCTAAACTGAAAAAACATTACCTCTGCATAAATTATACCATATTTGCTGCCGTGAGGACTATGCTATTGAAAGTTCTGGCAACCTAGCACAATTGTAATTTAGCCAAGACTTGCTGCAAACCTAGTAATAATCCATAATAGCGATGCTATGCTTTAGAAAAATAATGCAATCAAACTCTCACGTCCTCTCATCATGTTACTATTAGGAATAAACCTTCAATGAGTACTAACATATATTAGTTACACTTATTACTTTTTAATAATTATTTTAGGTTTTGTAGTGATTTTGTGTTTACAAATCAAAGCAACGCTATGTACAGAAAATACTGGTCATGTATGTAAATAAGTGTGAAATAAAAATTCCACGATCTATACAATCAGTCTGTATTAATTCAAAGATACCCACCTTCACCTAATCAAATAAATACATAAAGACAGATAAATATGCTGACAATAATGATGAACGGCAGCCAAGTCTTCAGAACAGCACAAAAACTGTAAGATTCAATTATCTTTTAGGAATCCTCTGAAGAGATTCAAGCTATTATTTTTTTGTGCTATCAAAACCATAGCAAATATAAAATAGCAGTATTTTATACTCTATTTCTTTCAAGCAGATGGTTAAAAATTTGATCTTACCTAACATATTTTCCATGAACAAGCATCAATGCGGCAAGTTTAACCATATTCCATTGTCTCGAATTGTCGTACGACATCAAGTTCAACGCAGTTGCAACATGAGAGTGACAATTGTCGCAGCATAAATTGTGCTGGAAATTGATTTATACCTGTTACTATTGTTCACAATTTGTTTCTCCAAGGTGAGATATCTCTATTATCTATTCACCATTCGTGTTTTGTATATATCACTTGCTTCGCCTACAGCAGAATCCCATCCTTGCGCACCACCTTTTGCCTTATTGTAGTGTAACTGCCAATACTTTGTTGGTTTTCCAAATGCCATATTATCCTCTGACACATAGTATGGCCCGGCAAAATCTCTTATAACTCCTGTCGATGTTGCGATTCCCATGTGCCCAATAAATGGAAAAAAATATCTGGAACACACAAAGATGAAAAGACTAGACATAAGCAAAACCTTGCAGAGAAGACATCATTCACTGGTGTGATCAAAACTGTTTGAAAATGACTACATATTTACTCGGTTGAACCAAGGGGTTGAACTTCAAGATTCTTTATTACCGTATCTTGCAAGGAATCTTCATTTGTCCTCGTGTTATTAATCATATAAACTCACGTCAAAAGGGGTATTGGCGTCCAAACGATGCAACATGGAAATCTTCTCCTGGGAGGATCGACGATCAGATCCATTGTTGAAGAATCATTGGACGCTGGCAATGACTGATTCAATGAATCTTTCATAATTACGATCTCCACAGTTAATTTGAACGTTTTTTTCACTGATCCAACTTGATTTACGTTCCACAACACAGCACGTCAGACATCAGGTTGTCACGATTATCTCAAATGTCAATCGCGTATTGGTCAATTCTGGACTACGGGGCTGCATCACTGATCACTATAGAAACTTTCTATAGAGATCAGTGGGTTGCATGCACTGTGATGCAAGTTTACACGGCTTGTAATTGTTTCGCGCCATATTCATCGCAAATTTTGCTTGTAAGCGATTGTTTAAACGTGAAAGTAATTCTGTAAAATTATGATCAAAAAACGTATCAATGGACAGCTACTCGCCCAGCATATCGGCGATCAAATGATATTACTTGGCTTCGTTAACAAAGTAAGTACATAATATATATCTGCAGCTTTTGTTTAAAACGATCTTTCAGCAGGTTATGGCACGCGAGCAGTCTCAATAAACTTCTTAATTCAATAATCTCGCCTCAGATGTAAAATATATTCAAATTTCCAGGTAAATTCGAACGGAACTAGTTTGGAGTTGAAGACAAGCGACAACATGCTTGTAACCGTTGATTTACAGGAGCCAATCGATAGCTGCCTCGAGGGCTACGTTGAAGTCCATGGTACTGTCCAGTCAAAGTCAACTGTCTCCTGTAATAGTTTTGTGCAGTTTCCCCCCGAAATGACAGAAGAATTCGGTAAATTACAGATTTTTTCAATCAATCGCGATTTTCCTATTAAGCCTAGGATTAACTAGTTTCATGTTCTAGAATTTTGTGCCACTTGTTCACAGATGTAGGACAATATGACGAACTCATCATGCTTTCCAACACATTGGGAACTAACAAGTGGAGATTGTCTGAAAAACATACCATTTTGTAAGGTGTTACCTGTAGTTTTGAGACAGGTGATTGTTGCTGTTATGTTCGTCATTTTTAGTTTTTCATAAAATTGGTACACAACAAAGTAAGCTCTCAATGCTAGTTATCTGGCACAAAAGAAGCAATGTGAGAGTTCGAATAATATTAAATAATGTCCTTTTTTTATTACAACTTACAAACTATCTCACAGATTATAAAACGCCAACTCCAATTTTGCACGATGCATCCAGTGAAAAACATCTGCATGTGCAAGATGTTACAGGGCATTCAGAATGTTCTCTGAAATATAATTTTCCCTTGAAAGTACAATAAAACCACGTATGTAAAGAATATTTGTTAAATAGATGTTTTTTTATTAATTTCTTGATATATTGATAATACTCACCTAAACCAGTGCGTGATGTGATTTGCATGGCCACCATGTCTACAAGTTTGACACCATGTAAACCAGCTACTAAATTCCGTCAACTTACTATCATCCTCGCCCCTATTCGTTGTGCTGCCTCCTGTCTGTAAGCCACTAGCTGTACCCATGTGCATCAAGCAGATTGCACAACGGGGCAATGGTTTACGACAACTTGGGCATGATGACATCTGTAATGACAGTAGAAGTGATGTTAACATCTTTGTCAAAAATTTCCATGACAATCGTATGTAGACGCAATCTGTCAAGCAACATCAACCTTTAGTTTGTTAGATGTACTCCCCAGCCTAGCAAATGGTCCTCTGGCTCTACTCAAGCCCTGCATGTAAGCAGAGATACTTTTTCCACAGAAATTACACGATATGTATACTTGTTGTGGGGGTTTTTCGTTCGTTGACGTTCTCATTGCGATGTCGAAATGCGCCCGTTGATTCCACATTTTCCAGGCATCCAAAAGTGTTCTATAACTGGCAGGAAATTCATTTGGTTCGACTAATCTGATTTTTTCCTCTTTGCTTCTAGCACATTATTACCTTGCAATCCAGACTTGAACCTGATTATCCTGGAGTAGTTTTGGTGTCAAAACCCGAATAGCGATTAAACTGCAACTTTGTACGTCACCAGTTATTTCTAAGTATCTATTCAGCAGCTGTATACCTTCCGAGCTGGCGCCTTGCAAAAAGAGAACGTGTTCCCAACTGTAGATATACATTCTACGAATTCTAATTGGTCACTTAGACATCATTCATACTCTTACATACCAGTAATCAAAATTCCGGCTAAATTACCCTCGTCAGTCAATTTTTGCGTTAACTTCTTCAAATATTCATGTATTTTACTGTCGGATAAAAACATTAAAGCAAATGCTACTCTGTCCTCGACAGCCATTCCATTCTCGTTCTGAAAACGAATAAAAATGATGACTCGAAATCAATCGAAGAATTTTATGTTGACGAATGATCAATCGATTTCTTTTACGCACAAGAACATTTTCGTAGGACTCATTGTCAGCAGTCAGAAAAGCAAACATGGCCCTGAGATATGGATCAGTCAGTTGTGATCTCGACTTGAGACAGAGCTCACGCCACATACTGTTTCTATCCTCAGAGAAACCTGATAGAGCCATAGCAACGATGTTTAGATTAGTTGCTATCGACATTTTATCAGCTCCTCTATTTAGAATTTCTATGGCTTGTCTTAGCCCGAGATTAAAAACGGATATAGCCGCTGCTCTTGGATAGGCTCCTTCTCTTTCTAATCTATCTAAGAAGGCGTTATTGTACAGGGCGTTGGTTTCCTTGTCAAATCTCCAGCCGCACAGTTGAAGCGCTTTCTCCCGATCCACAGATCTATCTCAACATTAAAACCCATATTGTGGAAACATTACATTAATTGATCAGTTTTTGTTGGATTTATTTTCCATACCTGTATATTTTGGCAGCATGATTTGATCCTATATCAGCCCATGGTCGATGTACTAATTCAGACTTTGTAAAGCCGTTATTAGAATTTTGCTGTCCGTCAAGTTTCAAAACAGTTCTGTGCGAGAGTAAAAATTTTTTACCACATTCTTGATCAAGGTCAACACAAGTTAGAAAAAGTGATTTACCTCACACCTGGATGCTTGTTCTCCGTACTGCTAATAGTCCCATCCTCGACTAAGGAGTGACTGAGATATAACCATTGCCATAAGTTTTTCAGTGTATCATTCTCAGCCAAATCGCCATTTTGCGATAATTCGGGCTGTATCAAGACAAAATAGATTATACCAGATGTGATAGTAAATGTAAAACATTACTGGTGATAAATAGTCATGTGAATACTAACGAGGAGGCCATAGTCTAGCATAGCTCGATTCTTTGTCAGCATAGATATATCGTTCAACGATTTATAAAGATTGTCCGCACTGTAGATGTATTTAAATGATTTCGAAGCGTGATTCCATGCCAGATGCGATCTGGTTGACCAGTTGATAGTTATTCTTTCAAAGACAGTATAGTCTGTCAGTCCTGGAATTTGAAGGTCTCATATAAATAATAGAAACCAATTCATGTTTGCCTAGAATACAGGCACCTAAAAAGCATTCATTACACGCACCTTGCTGTGATATAGCCAATAATCTATTTGCATGCGTTGGATGCCATGAAAAACTAGTCGGACTAGACCATGGTGGTGCCACAGTTCTCTCCAGAGCTCCAGGTTCAGTTTCTTCTCCTCCAGCAAGTCCGCAATGTTGAACATCGTGTAGATGCAAGGACCCTATGTAAAAATAATCGTGTGAATGTTAATTGTCCGCAATGCCCATTTGAGGAACATCGCAATTTTACCTGAATCTTTTTGTAGGGATCCTAGGAGATTGTGTCTTGTCGGGCACCATAATACTTTGGTTACTTGTCTGCTTTGCGGTAATGTCAAAATTGGTTTCTCAAAATAACGCGTATCCCAAATGAGTATTTGATTTTCAATATGCGAAACTAGGTGAGAATCGTTGTGTGGATCCACAGATAAACTGTATACAGCTTTTGTTGGCGTCAGATTTACCACTTTTACAGAATCTAGGTATAAAAATTGATCAATCAACATAAAAAGACAGAACATTTGCGTTTGCCATGAGAGAATACATTGCATTGTACATCTACCGATTAATGTAAAAATTACCTCGAAAGTCAATGATTTTCAAATGCTTGTTATTTATCCCCACAACCAAACATCTTGGTTCATTAATAAACCAAGCAAGGGAATGGCAAGTTTCTGATACTCCAGCCTCAGCTATTGGTCGCAAAGATTCTGCCTGAGTGTTGCTGTGATGATGGGAACCCACTGGACTTTTTAATACGTCCCATAACAAAATAGAATGGTCTGTTCTGTGCTTATCTAAGCCAGAAACTATCAAATTTGGGTCTACTGGATTCCATGCAACAGCATTACATTGCCTCGCATGTCTAGGAGCTAGACAGATAAAATGAGAGCCATATAAGTTATTATTACTGTAACAAAAATTCAGTAGTCAATAAAAATAGATTACCAAGTTCTTTGCCAGTAAGCCCAAGTGAATCAAAAGCTGTTGGTCCAAATGTAGTCAGCACAACTTTTCCATTGGCCTGTCCAACAGCTAGTAAAATATCTGGCTCAGGCTGAGTGTAGATATCAATACATTTTACATAGTGATGATTTGTATTGGTTGCCAGCAAATGAGCAACTGTTGTATCAGAGATTTTTATACCTGTTAAGCAATGAATTAATTATATTGATGCCGATAACTGTTTACATTGAACAGGAAAAAAATTAATTGTTTGGCGTATTTTAAATCTGCACTTACACGAAGGCCTAATGGTATCTCTATTCTGCGATACCTCGTAGAGACATATTTCTGTGCCCCATGTAATGAATCTATTCGGGTGTATCGAAGACCATTGTACATCCAGCTTAACGCTACCCATTGCTGTCTCTTTTCAACGTTAATCTTTATGTTGATATTTACGTACAAGAATATCTACATATTAGAATAGTGGCATATCACCCATGCGACTTTTTAATTACGGCGAAACTCCAAAACCGGCAAAGGAACATTCGTAAGATTCCGATAACGGAGGACACTAATTACTGAGCGAAAAATGTCCCTGTTATTAGTCATTCAAAAATACAGACATACTGCGAAAATGATTTCAGAAAATTATGAAAATAATTGCTGATATTTCTATGATTATTTTAGGAATCTTTCAGCCGCATAACCTCGATAAATTTCCGTGTTTAAACAAAAATAAGCGCATGCGTGAGGCCCGTATAGTGAACCAGACAAAATTTATGAATTATTAACAATGAATATGCAAAAAAAAAGGATTTGAAAACGTTCCCAATACTCCAGTTCACTGTATTTATAATAATGTTCAAAAAATAATATGAATCTTTAAAAATTATTATAAATATGATCAATATTGTCAATATCTGGCAGTGACAGATACCAATGACAGCCAGCAGACGAATTTCAGCAGCGCCGTCAGTTAATACTTGGTGAACCAGCGTATGACTGATCACACAGATGCGAAGCGTTTGCGAGCATACGATACGATACGTCAGAAGCTTGATAATTGACTGATTTTTTAAAGGTAATTACCAATTTCGATTTTGCTATTATCTCATTCTAATACTACTTGTTTGACTAATTGGGCCAGATTCGTCAAAATGTTCTCCAAGTGCAAACTCAGTTAATTATTTGATACGAATATTGCCTGCCCCAGCAATGCACCACCAAACGACAGCGCGGCAACGCCTTTTGGTTATTCAGACCATGAATACGCCCTTACACTTTACTCTAATTACGTTCAACTAGTCACATTCACATCCCCCTGACGAACCATCTTCAAAAAACAATAATTTTGTCAATTTTTAGTTATCTGCTAACAAAAAATAACACTGTCACATTATTACAACAAAGCTCATGATTGAATTCTGTAAACTATTCTGTTTCCTTTTGTGTCAGTATATTATTGAATCAATTCAAAGTTGTGTTAATTGATTATTTATCAACCTTCTAAAAGGTATCAAATATCATTCAAACTACCAGATTATCATGACAAGTTCCGATAATACATGTAATCACTGGCAAGACACATGACTCCTATACAATTGTGTCATCAATCTTGAGATAACAGTGAATGAAAATTCAAATCTTTGCTATCAAATCCATCTGAATTATCTTAATCAATAAAATCAACTGCTGGGTACAGCTAATAGATTTTTTTACTATAACAGAAACAATATGTGTCAAGTACATGCAGGAAATGTAAATAAAGGTAGTCAATTTTCCTCCCATTATTTCCCATGCTAACAATAAAGATTCTCAGAATATCTTTTGTTCTTGATTACAATGGGAACTGCTCATAGCACAGAAAAAACTCATGAGATTTTCTTCTCAGAAATGCTGACGAGAGAGTTGATTATTTTTCTCATTTTCTGATTATTTGACATAAATGACTGATGTTTATATTTTGACTTTACAGGTAGAATTTGAGTAATCCAATATGTCTAAGAAACCTGGGGCAACACAGGCCCTTCATAAGGTCATAATGGTGGGAAGTGGAGGTGTTGGAAAGTCTGCCCTCACACTACAGTTCATGTATGATGAAGTACGTGGGTGTTCCTCCAACTCCTTATTTGGCTATACCTGAAAATTGAGTTTCCTCAAAAGATTGAAAATAATTCGTTCTATCACTATTGTTGCACTACACTTATTTCTGATAATGCAATTCTTTCACCTAGATGATATGTAATTTTAGTTTGTCGAAGATTATGAGCCAACCAAAGCAGACTCATACAGAAAGAAGGTGGTATTGGATGCCGAAGAAGTACAAATAGATATTTTGGATACAGCTGGTCAAGAAGACTATGCAGCTATCAGAGATAACTATTTCCGTAGCGGCGAAGGCTTTCTATGCGTATTTTCTATTACTGAAGATGATAGTTTTCAAGCCACTCAAGAATTTAGGTAAGAATCAAAAATCAAATGTAACACTTGTAGTGAAGACATTTCATGTCATTTCCTTGTCGTAGACCTTGACCCCCTGCTCCATGGGGCTCTACTGTCTTATCGCATATTTTAACGCATGAAAGTCGGCGATAACTTGATCAAGCCATGTTGATATCTCGATTAAGTTTAATAACCACATATTTCTAACAGAGAACAAATATTGCGGGTCAAAAATGACGAAAACATTCCTTTTCTACTGGTGGGAAACAAAAGTGATCTTCAAGGAAAACGAAAAGTTAGTTTAGCTGAGGCGCAAGCTAGATCTCAACAGTGGGGAGTTCCCTACGTCGAAACTAGTGCAAAAACAAGAGAAAACGTTGACAAGGTTTGTTTTTATTTTTCATTCAATGAAAATTTTGAATAATAGCTATCAGGTATATTTATTACTAACATACTCTGGTCCTCAAGTCAATCCAGTAGTTTGTTCGGAGTAAAAAAAACTTTGATGCAGGTCCCAGAATGCTGCTTTCAATAGCAATATCACATAAGTGAAGCTTGAATCTTTATATGTTTGCATTTGGCTGTTCAGCTGTCTGTTCTTATTTATCAATCAGGCAGAGTTATCTACAATGAATATGCATGAGCTTTGTCATTAAATTTTTCTCTACAGATAGATGTTAGCACGTTTGGTTTAATTCAAATTATTTCAATTATAGTTTTAAAAACTCGTGCATTTGATTATTCAACTTTAAAAAGCACCCAATAATTCTGGTTTTCTTTGTATATCGGAATTCTCCGTCCAACTAGATAATTTTACATTGCTTACACAGTCAGACAAGAACCGTATTCAATATGTAGAACTTTTCACCAGCTTTATGCTTACGAGTCTTGAGATGGAGCTCCCTTGCGCATTTTCAGGTATTTTTCGACTTGATGCGTGAAATAAGGTCGCGCAAGATCGAAGATAAATCTGCAAGTAATGGCCGTGGAAAGGATCGCGCCAAGAGAAAGAAAAAGATGTGCATTATTCTATAGGTTGGCAATTTCATCTCGCACTTTTTTCTTCAATATACTCATACGTAAAATATACCTATTTAATATTCTTGAAATGTTAACACGACGACAGTCTTGCTCCATGCGTAGAAGTTTTTTATGACATGTTAAGTCTGTTGTCTACGACACGAATGGACTTCAGTGTAATTTAATTACACTATATGCTTTTTGTTTGGCCTTTTTCTAAGATGTTTAAAAATCCATGCTTAATTTATTTACAAAATTTACGAAAAAAATTAGAAATTAAACTTTTGCAATATAATTAACGTGTATAAAAATTTTGATTATGTTATCTCTTTAAAACACTGCGTTGCTTACTTTCTTTTTTTTCATTAATTTCAGTTCAACAGGATCTTCATACTGACGTAAATATATTAGTCTTTTATTTATCGCACTATAGCTAGTTTCTAAACGCTCTACGTTTCTTCATTGTTACCGTTTAATTGTTTTTTCTCTCTATTTAAAACAGTTTTGTACAGCATAGCACAGCTTTTGCAGATAGAATGCTTGAAATTATATGAAACATCAATTGTACCAAAATTTTACTGAACGTTGATTAACGCATTGAAATTTGATTTTGTAACTTTGTATAATAGTGTCAATTTAATATAATTGTTCAGTTTCTAACAGTTAGTCTTTGTCTAAATTTATGAACTTACTTTTCAGACATGAAATTCATCAAGTTCTTTTTTTTTTGTCTACTGCCGGGTTCCGTCATTTATCAAATAACTTGTATATTTCATTAGAGAAAAAAGAACTGAATAATTATAAATTTTAGGTATTCTTTGACTTGATGCGTGCTATAGCTGCGCGCAAGGCTCAAGAAAATCAGGGTGAGGGGGGTGAGCGAAAGAAGAAACCAAGTTGCTGCGTACTACTTTAACAGAATTGAAACAAGAATCATCATTTTCAATGGTGTGTCTCGTATCTCTGCACTGAACTATATACCTATAACGAAGCAGATAAAGATATATTTCATATGGACGAGTTTCATATTTCTTTACGATGAGATAATAATCATTAAGCCTGGACATCTGCTTTTTCAAAGACATTGCGGACGAATCGTGCACCATGAATATTCTTTGTTATTGAAATTTCGTACAAATTATTAGCATTAACAAATATATTGCGACGTCACAAAAAAAAAAGAAAAGGACACTACTTGCACTGTCGATATTTTGGGACATGTGATATTTTTCTGTAATTTTTCTACAACTCAATACATCAATACCCAGTTATCATGTGCTAACATTACTCATCAATAGTATTAGAAAGATGAAAATACGACTACGACTGCGTTCGTACGTTAATATATCAATTCAGTTCCACATCATTTGTCTCAATTTAGAAAAAGTAGAACAGAAAATTACACTTCCATTACTTTCTCTGTGTCGAGCAGCATTCTGAAAACAGTTGTTTCTTTTTTCAACAAGCACTATGAAACATACAAAACGTCTAAGATATTAGTAGTGTGTTTTGATACATACATATTATATAGAAATACATATTATTCTTTTTTTCTTGTAGGTTTATTAAGTCTCAGTGCTCGGAATTTTGCGTTTTATAATCGATAGGTTCAAAAAGAGCGATCAAGGTACTACTTTAATAATTTCCCAGTGATTGTGCGAGTGTAGATTTAAATTTTTTTCTTCAAATATAAAACAGAAATTGCTATATTAAACTTTATTTTCATATTTTTGTACTTTTCCAACTGGTGAACGTGCCTTTTCTTTAATGTTATAAATTAGTTGAATTTAATATCAGGATGTTATGTAACGATTGTAGGCTTCCTCATCAAGAATATAGGACTCGGCTTTAAATTTTCGCTAGCGAGTAAAAATGTGAAATGACACATTCAATAATCAAGCCCATACTACAAGGGTCTCACTGGCCTAACGCTGACGCGAATTTTAGAAAAATCTTGATACGGTATCATAGCTAAAAGAAAATTAAATCAACCCTAGAAAAAAAAAAAAGGCAGCAACAGGTCACATTGTTTACGTAAGATTCAATTATGACAATATCCGGTTAATTTATACACTTGTCTATCGATGTTTATACAAACTTTGCCAGATTTATATAAGTTGCTGATAAATGAAATTTTCATGTATCAAAAATTTACGAGAGTTCCTCGTTGAATTTATTAATATATACATATATTACACAATACTATCCACTTAAATCAGTCAGTGAATCACTGGACGAATTGTAATATAATTTATGTACCTTTAATATGAATACACGGTTGATGAAAATTTTATCAACGCGTTTCGAAGTGATTTAAAAATGAGAACCCTTCCCTGTAATTTTCTTTTGGTCGTAGGTCATACAAGTAGGTCATAAGTTATCAGACTCTCATTTTCAGAACATAGAAAATATGCTGTAAGAATACATCTGATGACTAGATTCGTGCCATTTTGACATGAAATAAGTACTTAGTATCTCAAGATTGTCAGTTACGTAGAAACTGGCACACCTATACATATACATCTTCCATTATATACAGTGCTCTTTACTAGCTGAGCATATGGGCAGTCTTGATTTTTAAAATACTAACGTTTGACCCAATAAAAAGAAAGTTTCAAAATTAAGTAAATTCACATACGTGACCACAGCCTGTTGGACATTGGCGATTACTTTCGAACCACTCACTCATGTGAACCACATGTCCCCCGTGGGCACAGCCTTGACACCACGCGTAAGCACCGCGTACAACCTTAAAATTTCACGGAACAAGTTGAGCGGATGTAAAAAACTTTCCGGTCCAGTCTGAATGATTGATTGATAATGAATTTGGTAATAATAGATAATGAAATTCTACTTACTTGGTGACAAATTGAACAAAGAGCGTGTGTTGATGTATGACATCGATCGCAAAGCCACGCAGACCTTTGCAATGGCTTTGTACACGTTGTGCAGCAGGCATGTATCGTGGTTGACTGTTGATTCAATTGAGAAACAGACGGCATCCAGGCCAATTGTATAATCTGTAGGAAAATTTTATCACCTGTTCATTGGATTCTTGATTTAATTAACGTAAAAATATTGTATATTTCAACTTACTTGAGTGGCGATTTCCCATAATTTAAATCTCCCCAGCATGTCGATATACTCTAATAGCCAGTGCTCTTGAGTGGCTGCCTCAATGTTCAAACTATTCCGCCTTTCTCCAAGAGCAATGAGTATCGATGCAGAAGTTTGAATATCTAAAATTGCTGCATGGTGCCTCAGAGCTTCTTCAATCAGTTGTGTGGGGTCCCAAAATAACGGTTTAGGAACAGCTGTCACTATTAATTCGCAAGGTTGATCTTCTACTGTGACAGATCCTGAGTCGTTGTCATTCATATCCGGAGAATGATTTGGAAATTGTTCAGGAGGTGGAGATCTGTCCTGTATTTCGTGTCGTAAAGGGAATGCTTCCTTAGGTAATGTCCAATCGTTTTCGTGATTCATAAGGTTCTGTATGTATCCGGGACTATATTCCATCGCTATTGGCTCCAATTCTCCTTCTCCGAAAAAGAAATCCCCTTTCGGTTGCCGTTTGTGCCCGGGTAACGAACGCCGATAGCTGTTTTTCAAGTTTGCCAAATCAGGATCAAATAATTTCGCATCCAGAAGTGATACTGCGAGTGAAGTTTGAAATATACCTGGGTAGTATAGGCCCAATAAAATTTTGATTTTCAGTTGTTTCGTCAGTTTCAGTTTCATCATCTCCACCACTTATCACACCAGGTGCCTCTCCTTGTAAAGATTTCACATCATTTTCATGACCTGAAAGTTCGATCTTTTTAATTTAAATCTCACGTACTTTTGTACGAGTAATTCGCCTTGTATTCTATTGGTGGTAAACATACCTGTATTAGACTGATCAACTGTTGATCCGATGGCAATTTGAGCCAAATTTAGGGTATTCACAGTATCCTCTTTAGAAACATTTGGAGACGATTTCAACATGTCACCGAGTGGATTTGCATACAATGTTTTCATAATACTCCACACTGTGCTTATCTATTGCAATTTGAATAGAAGATAGTCAATATTGTGGAAATGTACGTAAAAAAAAAATTTATACTCACGTCATTTCTGCCCGCAGAAATGGCAACAGCTGCATTATGGTCACAAATATCATTCAGTCTTCCGCTGAGTAAGTATCCTTCAGCACATTCTTTGAACCACTTGGGTTCACGCGGTGCAGTTTCTGTGAATCTGTGCATCATGCTAGAGGCCATGCAGAAGGTATCGTTACTTGCAGAGGATTTCCTGTAGATAGTAAAAACATCGAATGAAAGAAAAAAGGCTTATATAATTGAAAAAAATATAATCAACACGATAATTACCTCATTATACTAGTCAATTGTTTTACAGTGGTCGGCGCATTAACACTAATTTTACAAGCATACGCGACGTCACCTTTAGAATTAAGCGCAATACCTTGAGGGTTTGCTTTGCTTGCTGGTCTAGTGGCGTCTTTGAATACGTGATGATATAACGTACAGTCCTAAGGTACAAAAGCAATAGATAGATTTGGCACATTTATCGGTCTTTAAAACCAAGAGTTTTGAGAACTCACCCTGCTGGTTGACAGGAAATATTGTGGATCTCCTCTCCATGCTACACCAGTAGGAACATCTTTGTGCTCGTTAAAACTTGCAAATGGTATATAGGGCCTTCTGATATCCCATACATTTATACTACAGTCAACGACTAAGGCGCAGCTTGCAATATGGTATTTTCTTTGAGGTCGCCATTTTATACGGCCAACAGATGCTATTGTATGAATAGTATATTCGCAGGTAGGCTTAGCAGAAATATCCCAGACCTGAAAGCAAGTACAGGAATCATTAATGAAATGATTAACTTATCATTTATTTTGAATTGCATACCTTGATCGTTTTATCACGTGAGGCTGTTGCTAGCCAAGATGCTTCAGGGTGCCAATCACAAGCAAAAATTGGCCCACTGTGAGCTGTAAAATGCTGAAAGCATCGATCAGGTTTCCTCAGATCCCACTGTTGGACATGACCATTTTCTGATACAGCGGCAAAGGTATATTGCTGATGCGGGGAAAATTGAACATCTCTGACAGATTCGGTGTTGCTGTGATACAATAGCGGTTGTTATCAATTAAATGGAGCTTAGATTGGAGTATGAGGTTTTCTCTGATGCCTCAAATAACAATCCTTATAAATCAAACCTATAGAACGTTTTTGCAGCTTCTTTGACTCTCAGATCAAAGCATTTCATCGTCCCATCTTGAGAGCCTGATATCAGCCACATGGGCTCTGTCATATGAAAGCTAACTTTGTTCACTGTTCTTTTGTGGTCTATGAAAACATGTTCTTGTTTTGAACGTGAGGGACGATTTAAATTCCATACTACAACAGCTCCATTGGTGGCTGCAGTAGCCAATATGTGATCTGTGAAGCAATGAAAATTAAGATACTGTAAATTGAGATACTGTAGATTCCAAGGTATGTTTCAAGTGGTATTTACCATCGATTAAGTTCCACGCAACATCGTTACAAGAGAAGTTTAGATTAAGATTCTTGCCAACTCGCAGGTTGCAAACTTCTTCAAACCTCTCTTCCAAAAGGGTAAAAATCTTGAACACTACCGGAGAAATATAGATGATTACTCAGAATTTTCACTTCATTTTCATAGATTGGGAAAAATAAATTCCTCACCATTACGTCCAGCGATCACAACTTGGGTATTGTCTTTGTTGAGAGCTAGGGCATTCGCTGGCCCTTCCTGAGTTATGAACACTGTCTTGGATGTCATAATGGCAAGTTCAACCCACGTAATTAATTGATGTTATGAATTTCACTCTCTGTTCACTTGTAGGTTACACACTGCGTACACGAGATACATGATCATTGACAATCATTAACTCACCGGCTGTCTTGCATGCTGAATGCTCTACCTCTACCACCCTCCATACTCATCAAGCCTCAAGCCCTTCCAGCTCCCAGCTCCCAGCTACGACCTCGAAAGTTATAAAACCGCAAGCTTGCGCCCTCTCAGTGAACGTTGTCACAACCTAAATAGGAATTTTTCAGAGATCCTAGTGTTAAGAGCACGACTCAACGATCCTAGCCGTGCTTTCCAGCCAAATTTTGACATAAGCGCCAGCTGAGGTTAGTGAATAAAATAATTTAACAAAATGGCAAAAGCACAGGACCAAGAGCTCAGAAAGGCTTTCACCGAGTTACAACAAAAAATAATTGATACAACGCAAAAGTTGAGGCTAGCGGATGTGCAGATTGAATCTCTAAAACGCACAAAACAGCATGCCGATCTTACGGTGAAGGAGGTAGCCTCACTTCCACCGAATACTAAAACTTATGAAAGCGTGGGCAGGATGTTCCTACTCGACGATGTCGCAACCATAAAAGAAGGACTCGAAAAACGAATGAAAAATGCTGATGAAAAGATCAAAACTTTGGAAAACAACAAGTTATTCTTGGAACAAAGTCTCAAAGATAACACAAACAATGTTAGGGAAATGGTCCAGCAACGACAAAGCCACGAGTCTTCAGATTAATCTAATGTTCACTCACCGAATCTAAAGTAAATTGGTCAACCTAGAACTTCTCTAAATCATGTTCAGCCTTTTTTTTTCAATAATCAATTTAACTTATATCAGCATACTTAATTCAGCATTTTCCAATTATATATTATTTTTGAAGTTAATGTAATCTACAAGTGCAGATTGTGCTTTCATCCAATGTAACTCACAGAATAAATTTCTCACGCATTTTTAAAATTAAATGATTGTTTAGCTATATTAAATGCACCCTATAACCACCCAAACTACTATGTTAAATATTTATAGTTCAATAATCAATTAGGATATTCAAACTTATAATTATCATTGATTTATTCCAGTGACAGGAATGTTACATACAACAAACCGTCTTTCTTAGTACTATTTTTTTTTGTCATTGCAATGTTATTATTAATCCATTTAGATTTCGTATTGATTCAATAAACTTCCTCAAATCCTTTGTTTTCCTATGCTATCCTGAAAAATCTACCAGTGCCAAGTGTTGGCACCTTGGCCGATTTGTCATATAATTAAAAAAGAAATAATTTTATGAAACCTATATTTTTATTTTGATAACTCAGTAAAAAAGACAGTAATTGGTTATTCACTTTTTGTTTCCGATTTTTTACTATTTCTTGAGTGAGGATTATCTTGTTTCTTTATGGGAAATTTAAGCGACTGATTCCGTAATATTATATCACATATCTTACTGGAATAACACAGGGAACAAGATCACCTCATTCAATTGCTCTCAATATTTATGCCTACTACTTATTGCTTCAAATAGATACAAGCTCGTTGCGCCAGTTGTAAATACAATGACTAAGAAAATCAATCGAATACGAATTGTCTGGAATTGAGTCTGCAGCTTTATTTCAAGCTCGCATCCAAAAAATATAGAGACATATAAGTTGACCAATGGAAAAAAAACAAATTCGATTCTGCTGTAATTTTATCTAGCCCTATTAAAGAGGAAAAATAGTGGAAACAGATTAGGTATTACACTTTCAGAAGCTTAAAAGAACTATATTCGCTATAATTAATAAGAAAGTTTTACTACTTTGTTACAATAAAAGTCCCCTGCGTTACAGTAATGTGGTGGACGTTAAGAGTTCCCTCAAGCATAGCATCTTATGCCTTTTATATTTTCATGTAACAACGTTTGCGCTGCGTACTCATGCGACAACATTAATCCAACAAGTCTATCTTCAAGCATACATTTGTTTACACCAAAATCACGTATACTTTATATTACTGTGTCTGAGGGAAATCATTTTGCTTTGACATTAGGCAATAAATAATGTAAATTTAGATACCTTCAATTGAATTATAAAAATCTTTGAACTTATTTGAAGGAGAACAAAAAAAAAAACTACGAACCTAGTGAAATTATTCAATGCTCAAATGCACCGGCCTTTGAACCGGTGATTTTCAAAGTGGTATTTTGTAAGTCAAATCACCATTTTTTTGCATATATATGTCAGTACACAATGCGATGTTTAATTGAAAGTGTAAAGCTAAATGTGTACTACTTTCAATTTTAAAATTCTATAACTTATATCTGTTTCGTCAATTATCATATTGTCATTAAAAAACATGATTCGACGTTAAATGTACACATAATAAATACAGGAAAAGTGAATTTATTATTAAGTATTATGTTAAGTGCTTAGATCTTACCTTAGCTAATGAAAATTTAGCTAAAAATTGTGATTTACGAAAAATATGGTTACAACGCAAATGATTTAGTCAGGAGTTTCCTTTGCACCCTACGAGATGCGATGCTTTGAGCCGCCGTCAGTCCGGTAACATGTTCAAGCTAAAGCAGAATAAATACAAATTTAAACATTAAATTTTCATATTTATTTTGATAAATAAATTCAAACCGCGCAGCTAATACTCATAAGTTCATTACCTGTAAAACCTTGGGGCGGTTGTCCAGGCACCGAATACTGTGGCCTAAAATTTCCGAAGTTTGCAGCACCTGCGAAGGTAGCAGGTAACTGCCCTCCTGAAAATCCTGCAGGAAATTGTTGAGCTAACAATGCAGCTTGACCCGATTGAGTATTATTTCCACCTGGTGCAGTAGCGGCCAATCGGCTAAGGATAGATCGTTCGGACATTTGAAGTCGTTGAGCAACCGGAGGAATTCTCGCTAATGTGGCTGGCAAACGACTAACGTCAGATTTCATGTCCGACAAAAGTTCCTCCAATTGATTTAGCACCTGTAAATGAATACAGTCAGGGCGAAATTCAAAGTGAAAAAAAAAATAGTATATACAGCGATATGCATACCTTGTGCAGCACGGCATTGGCTGGTTTATTACCGGCCAAACTCTCTTTGCTTAAGTGCTGGTGGGATTCGGCAAGACATTCGACTTCCGCAAACCGTGCGTTGAGACTCATAGCAGGATGATTGGGATCCTGTGTTAAATTTAGATAAGCAGCTCTCCTGAGTTGCTCTTCTATAACGAGAGCCTGTTCTAAGAGTTTAAAACGTCTTGCTAAAAATTTATTTTTTATTTCCAGGAAATTTCCCTTGCCAACATCCATCTTAAAAGGCTCATTTATTATAGCGAACCTGAAAAAAAAGTGCGGTATGGTTTTTCACAATATTTCAGCGATTTATACTTGATAAACAAACAATTATTTCAACTATTCACAAGAGCTACCTAATATCGTTCTGAATGTCTTGCCAACGACCATAACCGTGAGTCACGATACCGGCAAGCAGCCAATAATCGTGTCTGCGGTGCCAAATTTCGTATTCACGTCCAGGTACTGCAGCTTTCTCCTCGTTCAACCACAAAGTGTGAAGTTCGGTGAAACCACCATCCGCGATATTAAACATGAACTTGCGCTTTGGTTTCGTTGCCTCTGAATCGGACTCCTTCGTCTCTTTGTGTTTGCTTTCTTTTTCCTGTGAGCAAAAGGTACATTTAAAATAACTTATTCAAACTCTGAGAATTCCCAAAGTATATCGTGAGTTCAAGTAAATTTACTTCTTTTTTGTCCGTTTCGTCATCGTCATCTTTAACAATGACTACATCTTCTTCTGACTCTGGTTTGGGCTTAATTTCAGTGATTTCAGGCTTTTCATCGAGTTTCACTGGCTGCTTATCTTCTGATTTGGCCTCAACCTTGTCTTTAGCTTTTTCGGATTTTTCCGCCTCTCCATCCGTCGGTTTAATCTCTTCTTTTTCTTCCTCGTTCTCTTTGTCTTTGTTAAGTTCTTCTTCGTCTTTCGGCTCTTTCTGCTCCTCTTTTATTTCTTGTGCGTCTGTAGTCTATTATGAGGAATTAAAAAAGAAAACCAGTTTTATCGTTAATTCACTTGAAAAAAAACCCCAAAATTATCCCTACACGCAAAACTATCAAGTCCAGAAAGTAAATTTTGACGTCATAGAATAATACTTACCTCTTTGTCTTTCTCTTTAACATCCTCCTTGGTTTCTCTCGACTCCAGAGACTCAGTATTAGGTTTAACGGCGGGATCATTAGAAATATTAACGGGTGTTGGCGTAGCGGCTGGACTGGGACTTGGAGCATTCGATGTGGCAGGTGTTGCACTGGTACTACTTGTACCAGTAGCTCCGCTATCCCCAGCTCCTTCCGCTTTTACAGGTTCAACAGGTTCAACGGGTTTGCGAATCATTTCTGGCATCGAATAGTAGCCATTTATGTGTTCGAATTCTTGAACCTACGATTTTGATAGATCAATTTCAAAAGTATTTCACATGAATGTAAAGTTCGACATAAATGATGTGGAAATCGGAGAAGAGTTTTACCTTTTTCCTAATGAGCGACATGACTCCAATCCTGGTCAAGACATGTTGGCGGCTAAGACCTTCTCTCGGAACTCCGTCGGCAAAAGTTTCAGCATTATCAGCTCCGGGTTCGCACAGATGGCGCATGAACAATGATACGTAGGCCTTGAAGTTCTTTTCCGATTTGCCCCTCAGGTCTCGCACCAACCTACAGATTAATGCAGTTCCAACTACAATTCTAGCTCTCCATTTATGAGTATGCGCCGGATGATATTCTTATAAGTTGAAAAACATTTTAAATGAAAAATTCCAGTCATGCAACTAACCACTGCGAATTGAAGGCGTCCTGTGGAGGCATTCCATACCTCATAATAGCGTTTAAGAATGCCTTACGCTGCCTGGCATTAAAACCAAGGACCTGAAAGAGAGGATCAGTTCCAAATTATTCAGGGGAAATTGTTGAAAAATCAACAAAATAAAGATTTATAAACAAAAGATAAAAATAATAACTGAACGATGCCAGTGGAAGACCTACTTCAATATTTCCATTAACTCTTGCCAAGAGTGGTGGCAGAGGTCTGTCCTTTTCGTCACGTCTCTCCAAACGACGTCTACTTCTTCGAGACAAAAGATCTCCATCACCTTTTTC
The DNA here is from genome assembly GCF_917208135.1 of Athalia rosae. Classification (NCBI taxonomy): domain Eukaryota; kingdom Metazoa; phylum Arthropoda; class Insecta; order Hymenoptera; family Athaliidae; genus Athalia; species Athalia rosae. The sequence continues at coordinate 16,690,013 of NC_064029.1, read as the reverse complement.
ATCAAAGTCGTCATCCTCTTTATCGTCGTCACTAGGTGCGCTAAAGTCACTGTTATAGTCTGACAAATTCTCCTGCCATGGTTGATCATCTCTCGTACCTTGATCACCGGTCACTCCACCATCGTTGTAATTAACTTGTTTTCTTACACGCTTGCCTGATTTTGAAATAAGGTGTTGGATCAGTAAAAATTCACAGACGAGGACAGCATCGCTATCATGAAATATTCGAGTATTCTATTTTGAATACCTTTTCCCAGCGTCCTTGCGATGTCTTCTTGTTGCTGTTCGTAGTGATGTCTCAAAAGTTTGATCCAGTAAGCGGGGTCAGTATTTTCAGCTTCTTGTTTAATAATTTCTGTATCAGCTTCTTCCTCAATTTCACCCTCTTTAGTCACATACGAAGCAACTTTGAAAGAACTCAAATATTCGTTTGCCCAGTTTTCTTTCTGCTCAATTCCCTCTTTACTTCTATCCAGTAACTCGGCAACGGCTTTATCGTCGTAATGGATAGCCTCATCTTCTTTACCCTCTTCTTCCTTAAACAGCTCCTCAGTACCTAGGTACATACGAGGATTAAAAATCGGATTTCAATTTGCATGATGTTAAAATGCGCAGATGATTGAAAAGGAAATATCACGAATGCGCAAGAGTCGGACTACGACGCAGTTATCGTCTCTTTTCTGATATATGTATACATGCGTTTGTTATATGTAATGGTTTCTACATAATCTGCATCTCTAGATGCTTACCAAATCGGAGAATGTCATCCAATTCCTGCTTGCTGAAATTGGCACCCTTGCCTCCCATACCAGGGCGCACAACCAAGTGCGTGAGCATCATTTTACGCTTCGCTACTTGAGTTACTCTTTCTTCAACAGAATTACGTGTGACGAATCTGTATATCATCACTTTGTTCGCTTGTCCAATTCTATGAGCTCTACTGAAAGCTTGGATATCATTATGCGGATTCCAATCGGAATCGTAGATTATCACAGTGTCAGCTGTAGCCAAATTGATACCAAGACCACCAGCTCGTGTGGATAAAAGAAACACAAACTGCTGCGCACCTTTGAATAAAAAAATAGCAAATAAATAAAATTTATGTTACAAATCAACGTGATCGTAGTTGTTCTTCCGGTATTTAATCGAATTTTTAACTATCTGTGTGATAATGCAAGGATAAATGAATTACCTGGAGCATTGAACCTATCGATAGCTTCTTGTCTCTGCGTTCCAGTGATGTTTCCGTCAATTCTCTCGTACTTATAACCTTCCCCTTCTAGATAGTCTTCAAGAATGTCCAACATTTTTGTCATCTGAGAGAATATCAGAACTCTGTGCCCACCGTCTCGTAATTTTTTAAGCATTTTGCTCAATAGTACGAGTTTTCCAGCTGCTTTGATCAAAGCTGAACCTTCGTAATTGCCATTAGGACCAGTGGGAGCTTCTTGAGATGCAGCAGGGAACAAATATGGGTGATTACAGCATTTTTTCAGATCCATCATGATGTTCAACAGTGAAACTTGTTGCCCTCCACCCTTGGGATTCAGAGCTTCGAAATTTCGCGTTAAAATATATTTGTAGTATTTTTTTTGCATAGGTGATAGTTCAACTCTAACAATGAACTCTGATTTACTCGGCATATTCTGAAAATAATCATTGCGTTACATGTTTAGTAAAATAAAATTGAAACTCAAGTAAAAAAAAAAATACGACAACAATTGAGTTTGAATGGCTTACTTTAAGCACGTCAGCCTTCAATCTTCGGAGCATATGGGGTCCAAGCATTTCGTGCAATCTCTTGACTTGTTCTTCCTTTGATATATCAGCAAATTCATTTTGGAAGGCTGCCAAGTCATTGAACTTGTCACGGCACAGGAAATTAAGCAAATGAAACAGTTCTTCTAAATTATTTTGCAGCGGTGTTCCAGTCAATAGAAGTTTGTACGCAATATTGTACGAAGCTAGTAATCTAAAGAATTTTGACTGATTGGATTTCAACCTGTGAGCCTCGTCTACGACTAGAACAGCCCAATCAATAGATCCCAGACATGCTGAATCGATGGAGATCAATTCATAACTAGTTAACAAAACATTGAACTTTATTTGCGAACTACGGATCTTGGACGCTCGACCACCACGTACAGCTCCTTCTTCAAAGGACAATTCATTTTCACGTATCACAATACGGCTGTCCTTGTCACCTACAATGAATTATGAACCCATGAGTACATACATTCATGATGTATTAGAAGATATGGAATTAATAGAGCATCGTCACTCACCGACATAAGTAACACAGTAAAAGTCTGGCGCCCATGTTTCAAATTCACGCTCCCAGTTTATGATTGTAGATAACGGAACAGAAACAAGGAATGGTCCTTTGCAATGCCCTTCTTTGTAAAGAGAATACAAGAATGTAATAGTCTGAATTGTTTTTCCTAAACCCATTTCATCGGCCAATATCGTGTCTATTCCTTGACCCCATGAGTACCTCAACCAGTTCAAGCCCTGTAATTATTGAAATATATTGAAAAAAATGCACAATGTTAATTCTATGGTCCCTCACTCATAGGTCAACGATTTTCTTTTTTTTTTTTGTTCTTCTTTTTCTTTAATTTAAACTTGAGAAAGCGTACCTCCAACTGGTAGGGATGTAACTGCATTCCTGTTATATCTAAATAATCTGGTTGCCGTTCGTATTTCTTCTTTAAATCAGTTGTGGGTTTTTCTGGAGGAGGTGTATATCTCTTAGGTGTTCTTTCTTCGTCGTCAATTATTTCACGGGTCTTTGATCTCTTGCCCTTTCCTACTTGAAACAAAGAACAAGACATGTTTTTATCACAATGGACTACTAGGTTCATGTCAATGCACCCCAGTGTGGTCAAAGTATCTCACCTTTTTTACCCTTACGAGATGAACTTCCATCACAGCTGTTTGCGGCCCTCAAATCTAGATAATATTCTACGGCTTGTTTCAACCCAGGAATATCCGCGTTTTCATCTTCCCAGGTAGCTTGGTCGTAGCCGAGATCCCTCCATTTGACGAGATATGTCGCCCTACCATCTCTCTGTATTCTATGATTTATCACTCGATGCACTACTAACCACTCTGGGCGAACTCCATATCGATAGAATCGCTCTTCCAAATTGTAGTTATCTCTGTTCGTAGCTCCATCTTGCTGCTGTAACCGTTTTACTCTGGTGTCCGATTCATCGAGTGGTTCTTCCAATTTTGGAGGATCATCCATATCGTATTTGCGAGTGTAGTTTCTGCAGGAGAGTAAAGAAGAAACGTAATTCAAATATGGGAAATTTTTCTACAGTTCAATCGAACTGCGGTTCGGCCTATAGTGATTCATTGCTTGAATTGCGTTACCTGAACATAAGTGGATGAAAAACATCCAACTGTAACTCTGTGATCCAATCACAATGCCAATGGGACATTTCGGCCCACTTGACGAAAAATTCTCGCATTTTACGTTGCTTGGGAGCAGCTTTACTCGTCGATGGTTCCTCTGATGGCGTTTCGGGACATTCTGACCATCGCCAAGTAAGAATCTTGGCCACTGTGAGGAGAACAAAAGCGATGTGTGGAACGTGTTAATAGCATGTAAGATTTTATTTATAAATGCACGTGATTAGGATACCTTTTCCATGAATCGGCGGACAAGAACATCTTGGACACTTCCAATCGCCGTCGGGTATTTCAGAAAGCGGAGGATTTAAACAATGCGTGTGATAAGCGCTCGTGCAGCTATCGCAACACAGAAGTTCACCACCATCTTTGCAGACTCTGCAGAATTCCATATGCTCATCATCATCATCAGCCGCACCACCTGACGAATATTTTTTTTTTTTAGTTCAATACACACAAAAATTGTAGTAAAAAAGTGCTTCTTTTCAAAATTAGAGCTTTCCCATTTCAAATCACATGCAGTTTAGATAGTTTACTTCCGCAACAAGTTTGAAATTCAACAAAATCAGAATAATGTTGTAATGAATGATAAACTAATAATCTTCTACTGACATCATCGATAAAAGGGTGAGAAAATATAATAACTCATAATACTCAAAGCGTTACCAGCCTTTTTTCTATAATGGGAGGGGAGCCGAGGGTAGGGAATTAAAGGAGGTACCTGCAATACCTTCGCCTTCGCAGTGAGGGCAGCTCCACTTGCCCTCAGGAGTTTCCTCTAATTCTGGCTCGAGACAAACCAGATGGTATGCCCTAGGACAAGTATCACACAATATGATTTCACCACCCTGCTGACACACTTCGCAATAGTCTTGGTGGTCGGTCTGTACAAGAAAATAAGAAAAAATCCAAGGTCATTACACTTCCAACATGGGCAGAAGTAATCGATAGCTTATTTTACCCATGATAAATTTGAGACAGTTGAAAATAATGAAAAGCGATATTTTGAGAAGTTTATCTCATGTCAATTGATTTCATGCAACTCCAAGTTCATTTTCGAGGAATGGTTATAGTTCTTGGGAATAGGCATAGTAATTTCACATAATTATAGAAACTGAGATTTGTAATCTGCTGGATGACTACGATTAAATCTAAATTTCATGCAGACAGGAAAATACAAGTTGAGCAAGCATTACAATACTACTGAGGCAGAGTCAAGCAACAGAGCAAATACGTTCCTTGGTGTTTCAATTGAATTTTTAAAACCTTTTTTTCACATGAAGTTCAAGCTAGATCAGATCTTTTTAACAGTATTCCTTTGGATTCTGTCTAACACTTCAGGACTGATTCATAATATATGATATACTGAGAACTATTCTAGAACAAATCATGTGCATTTTTTATGCACATTGACTATTACGTAAGTGGAATCAATCGACTGTAGAGGACTAAAATTACAAGATCAAGTAACTCGAAGCTTTTAGCACATTGTAGAGGGCTAGTATAAAAATATGTGGATATTTCAATTTTAATGTACACATAATAATTGAAAGTTCATGAAATTGATGAGCCAATTTAATCAAAAAACGAAAGGAGACACAGTAGATTGATTCGTGGTATATTCAAAACACTTGTGAGACACAACAAAGGAATCAGAGACAAAATGATTGATCATTTGAATCTAATATTTGAAATGACCTGAGCGTAGATGATGCCATGATTTGGAATTGAATTATTATCAACTTTAACAAAACTCAATAACTTAGAGATTGCTGATGATTTGCGCGATTGAAACTGCAATGAACGCATGAGCCATCTGTGGCTTGACACTACCTGGAGACCTTCCTCGCCATCAGGAAATTTTGATGTAGTCTTAGTCTTCTTCTTCTTTTTAGTCTTGTTGCCGATTTTAGTTTTAGCCTTTCTTCTAACTGGAGGATCAGCTGGGGCAGCTTCGGTACCACTTTCTTCAGGCCCTTTACCACCACCCTCTGCTCCTGTGGGCTCTTCTGCATCAGCAAGCATTTGCTCAAACTCCATGTCTGAGTCTCTGTCAGACCCAGCACCGCTGCCTTCTGCCTCTTCATCCTGAAAGTAGGATTTTTCGTCATTATGTATTACCTAATTTCTCCATTAAATCTCTTAACTTTGTTGAAGATTCCATGACTAACTATTTGATTTTTTCATCTGTGAAAGATGACTCAAAAACTATGCAGAACAAATAAACACAGGTCTTACCGAACTGCCACGTTTACGTTTTCCCAGTTTAATTTTTAGGGTGGGAACTTTTGAAGCCTTCTTTCCTTTCTTGGCTCGTGAGCCTCTGGATTTTCTTCTTCGATCACTGTCATCATCCTCATCTTCATCTTCATCGATCTCTTGAACAGGAGCTCCACGATTACCTCTCGAACTTCTGCTATCATCATCGAGGTTCCCAGATGGTGCATCCGCATCTGGTTGAGTGTTGGGATTCAGCTCGGAGAAATCCCTCCACTTAGCAGCTACTAGCATCATCAGCTTAGACATAGGCACCTGAAAATGATATTCAGAAGTTCATAAGTCAACAATTTGCTCCAAATACAAAATTTGTTTTTGAGCTATCTCAAAAAGAACAACTACCTTTGGATTTTCTTTAGCTAAAAGAGGCCTGACATGTTGCTGGAACAGCTTGTATGTCGTAAGATTTTGGAAATCTGCTTCAGAATAATCAATCTGTACATCGGTGAGCCCAAATGTGCTACAAACTTCTTCTATTGTTGGCATTCCAGTATTGGGTTCTTGAGGTTGTACTGCTGATGTATTATGACCAGAAGATTTTCTTGAGGAAGATTTTCGATTTTTACGATTTCCTGCATAGTCACTATCCTCCCCTGCACCCTCTGCTGGTTCAGCCCCAGCAAAGTCACTCTCCTACAATAAGATAAAAAGAAAATGAATGAAAGCGAAAATACTTACGCATTACTTCTACAAATTCACATGCAATACTCACATCTCCTGAATCGGATTTTTTCTTCTTCTTCTTTTTTTTGCCTTTCTTATCTTCGCTACGAGCTTTTCGCTTTTTTCCTTTCTTCTTCTTACGTTCTTCTGGCTCATAGTCATCATCTTCCTCCTTTGCAAATGGGTTTCATATACATAATCAGGTAAAAGAAAACGGCTGTTCACCACGCCTCAAAAAAGGGTAGAAATATGCCGCAACGGTAGTTGACATAAAATATTGATATCATGGAACATATTGGCCACAATGTATTTATTTGTATACTGAAAATAATCATTACCAATCTCTGAGACTCCTCAGCATCAGAGGAGCCCTCGCCAACAGGTTGACCAGCATTTGGTACTGCTACTCCAGCTTCATCCGCTTCTTCCTCTCCTATAATTAGAGTCATCGAATCTTATATTCCTCGTTTAATGACTAGTGAACATCTAATTGAATATTGATAAATATTTTAGATTATCTACATAATAATAATCAACATTCAATTTATCTATGATGCAATATTCATCACACGGTCGCACACATACTGCCAAACAGAGCAGACTCATGTATAAGAAATTCCCACATACACAAGCCTATCAAGGTTGCCACCTCAGTAGTAATATTGGGACAGGGAGAGAGAGTAAGAGAGAGAAAGAGAGAGGTGCAAGAGAAAGAAAGAGCGAAAATGGAAGAAACAGAGAGGCTATGATAGAGAAAAAGCGAGAGGAAGAGATGAGCATTTCCGTTTCAAAGAGAGAAAAAAGGAAAAAAACGGTTTCAAAAAAAAAAAGATGACATCAATTTCAGTCTTATCAAATCAGGGTACGTTGAACATCTGTTTCAAGTAGTCAAAGATTCCTTGCTGTATAATACTGATAATTTCTTTCATATTATAATATTCTCAGAAATCAATATCAACCTTTCAGTCAGAATAATATAGGTGCAAAAGAATTTCTGTACCATGGTCGTCCTGAAATCAGGATAGGATATGCCTATTGAGTATTCATCAACTTCGATATCCAGATAACACTGACAAAGCCATGACTCAATTGATTCAATTTGATGATCGATTGGATTTTTGCCGCAGGCAATTAATCAAGCTTAATGAAATACACATGATCATTGATCATGGGAATTGCGTGTATTTCGACAGCACGATGATGATGTTTATGATGCTGGCTTCTGACTCACGGAAAATTAGTTCAGGGAATGAAAGAACAATTAATTCTACAATGTACGGGCCGTAAATAATATCTAGTCGATTTGTGTTGGTATATTATATCAGTTAAATATATTTTCAGCATTATCTACAGCTTGCGAATGCTTTGTTGCATACTTGCGGCAGCCATCTTGTATTGAGGGCAAATACTTATGTGGATCTCTTAACCCCCAATTAAAAAACTATTTTATTTGAAATATAGAAGAAGGATTAGGTATCGATGTTCAAACGTGACAAACGGCGATAGAATTTTCGTATGTGAAGCTAAAAATCCACGTAAACCTCTCGCGATTTTGAATTCAATGTAATTTTATTTTTCGATTAGTAGCTTGTCTGAATAGATACACTACTTATCAGTGGCAAATGTTGGAAATGGAAGAAAAGACTTAAAATCGCTGAAAATCTGTCTATATTCGAGACACATTATAATTGTTAGCGTTCTTAAAAAAAATTCAAGAATATTTGAAACTCGTTTAAAAACAAGTAGCGTTGCGGCGACTTGTAACTAGAAGACGCCGATATTGAAAGAAAATTTCATGATTTATGAATTCGAAATCTGGTCATGTTATATCGTATATAAACGCTCATTGTTTAATATTCATAACAAGAAATCAGTTTCAACATCTTCTAACGTTAACGATTTTGTCTTGTTGTTAACGATAACGTTCACACGTAACGAAAAATATTATCAGGCATGTTCGTCGATGTTTATTTACACATTTTATCAAAAAAATTACTGTGGGAATCGTGCAATTAATAAAAAAGTAGTACTCATTATCCAAGTACGCTATATGGCGTACTGGAGATATGTTATACTGTGGATATGCATGTATAGGTACACATCAGGTATATATTATAGCAGTGTGAAACGTAAACTTTGAATTAGCACCGGGGTTGATCATCAATGAGATTTGTGTTGAATTTTATTTAAGTTGAATAATTTTGTTCAGTGTAAAATAGATTAGCAATAAGTCGAGGGGTAGGCGTCGAATGACAATGTCAATAATGTGAAAATATTCGAGTTTACATTGAATTTCGACAATTGGAAAAATTTGGAAGGTTAGCTTGCGGAAATTGTAGCAAGTTGAATTGTTTGGCGAATGTTTGTAGGCGATTTTTGAGCCAGTAATTGATAGGTAGTCAGTAAGATTGCGTCAAGAATGAATGTAAACGGATTTAGGTGAGAATAAAGTTAAAAATCATGTAGGACAAGTTGACATGGCAGCCATCATATGAAAAGCGCGCGTCCTGCGTGCCTCAAGTCATTTTCCGGCAAAGTTAGGAATTTTTCTATACTTACCGGCAAAGCTTTCATCAACCTCCTCGTCTGAGGCCATTATCGTTTGTTAATTAACTAATCTGACACCGATCACCCACTCAAATTGATTACTATGTTGAAAAATTCGCGAAAACTCGACATAAACGCAACGTAGATCCGTGCTCGGCGTGCGATCACTTCTCCTCTTTCGCTGCTCGCGGCTCGCTTCTCCTCCAATCCCAGCAACTTTACGGTTCATCCCCACTACTTTTACTATTTTTTATATCCCCACTACCTTTTTATTTTTCGGAAACGAAACCCCCCCTGTCGTCGCCCAAATACCTGCATAGTAACAATGCGACACATTGTTCACCATTGTTACATTTGACTTAGTCAAATCATTTGCCTTATTTCACTTCCAGGGGTGAAGTACTTACAAGTTCTCTCATATTTCATGTATATAATAACCAACTGTTTTTATTAACACAATTCTATTTATACATTCACTCAATGAATAAAGTTCAGTATCTAATATTCAACAAATTGCTCTTCTTTGAGGGGGTAATAGATCAATATCATGATTATTCGATTTTGGTATTAATATTTCTCTGTAATAGATCTAGAAACTAAATGATTTTAAAAGAAATAGAATAAAAAACTCAGATGCCAATTACTACCTGCGAGTAATAATATTACCCAAATTCATTGAGGGATTTCACGATAATGGCTGATGCTCGATCGTTGATTGGGACTTCAGGTATTAAGACTAGATACAACATTCCATTTGTGGTATGCAGGTTACCGAATTAATTCATCTATACGGAATTCAATATGACGCTCTAAAAAATTAAGATAAAATATATTAATTACCGCAATTTTTGTGCGTTGACGATAAAATTCTTATGACGAACCGTTCTTATATCGTAGTAGCTATTAAGACTCTTTATGGGATGAAAGTCATTTTCGACAGCTGCACTTGTATGCTCATGATGTAGATCAATCAAAACTCATCAATCATTGTAGTAAAAAAAAGTTATCAACTTACGTGAGTACAATCGTCATACTGAATTAGGTATATGTATAAAAAAAAACATTTCTCTAGCCACTCAGGATTCTAAGACTAGGGTAGTCTTCGGACACTACAGCAGCCCCATCATTCAATTCAATGATTTTAGATAAGCTGCGTCAAATAAATCGAGTTCATTAGCTAAATAATTGGCCTTGTTACGCATGACTTTCGCGTTTGTTGCGGCTTCCTCCAGAGTTCGGAGAGTAGTCGCTATCGTTTTGAGGTCCGTATCCATTTCAGATGTAGCTTCATCCACCAAATGGCAAAGACGAGCAAACGTGCTGGACAACTCCCTGTGTAGCATCATTTTAATAGAATTAGAATGATAAGAGAACTTCAAGATGAATTTGGATTAGAAGGACCCACGAATTTTATGAAAATTTTGTTAGAACTTACTGTTGTACTTGGTGACTACAGTTAGCGGAAGTTAAATCCACAATCAACCTTAATTTTTTGGTTGCGTGATTAACATACTGTTGTTTGAACGCCCTTTCCTTTGCTTTGTTCGTCCAGGTCAATCTTTCATAAAGATATAACGCTCCATAAACTGCACCAGTTACGGCTATCAGCCTCCAACCAACTGTTTTCAGCATCTAAAGCAGTGTTTAGTACGTCGTCAATATTCGGTGACACAAAATTTACATTAAATTCACAAAACTTACAAAACCAGCAACAAGAAGCCCTCCCATGGTACCCTGAGATGTTATGGAAGCGATTGCAACGCGAGTCGCCAAAGACCAATCATCGCCTCGTGACGGAAGGCAGGTCGGACTTGCTATGAATTTCACAGAATCCACGCTCTCCGTTGGAGACACCAGTGATTGAGGAATCTATAGAAAATCACATTGTGAGAATTAATCTTCAGATATTCAAGAGGAATACCTTCAATACACGCTTACTCCTTGAGGATAATTTGTAATTGCAAGTTTATGTCCTTGTTTTCCTGCAAATCTGTTGATTAAAGCTGTGATTCCCCATGAGAATCTGAACTCCAGATCTTCGTGGAAATCGGCACACAGATTGTCGCAATTTAATCGATACAAGATTTCGAAAGGCTCTCGTCTTGGTAGGATATTGAGGGAAACCTGCTTTTTGTTTTCCGGTAATAAGCTAGCCATACGTTCGGTCATTTCACGTTGAGAATTTTCCATGTTTAGTGCCAATGCTGTACTAAGTCGTGCTCGCAGATTCGAACCTGTGACCAGTTGCAATTATTTTTAAAACGTTATTTAGGTGTACAACGCACTGACAGAAATCACAAATAATCACAAACCTAATCCATTTTCAACGTGACTGTGCAACTCTCTTTTATACACATTCAGTACCAAAGGTTCTGGATGAAATGGAACGCTAAATTCGTCTATCAAAACAGCCAACCTTCTGATTTCTTCGCTCAAAGCTTTGGAAACTCTTTGCTCCACATCTTCGACCATACGGTGAATTTTATCCTTCATCTCCTGGGTCAAAAGTATTAGCTGCTGTTCTGTGAAATTTAATTTGTCGTGGACTTCTTTTTTTATAGTCATTTGTTGGGAACGCATTTTTTCGGTTCGTTCGAGAATTTCATCTAATGTTGATCGTATTTCTCTGAAATTATTGTATTATTAATAAGATGATAAAATACAAAAAAATTAATTTTATAAATACGATATGGTAATGACAGTCCCGACTTACAATGCGATATGTTTTCCGCGTTGTGAATGTTGTTCAAATTTAGTTTTTACTGCTGACTTTGATATACACTCCTCAAACTTTCGTTCGAAGTCTTGAAACTCAAAATAACGATTTTGAAAGCCCTCAGCGAGCGCCCCGTCTGTAATTGTTCGTAGAGTTGATTAGATTAGTGTGTGTCACCAAAGAACAGCACTTCAGTACAAACTTTTCAACGTACTATGCGCAGGTTGACCGCGTTGTTCTTGAAGGCGGGCTTGAAGTGTTTCTTTAGCTGATATAAAAAAGACTCTTTCCTCCGCATCCTTGGGTGTATAAACTTTTAGCTCTTTTGACAGGAAGTCAATGGCACGTTCTTGGTGCTGTGCTCTTACCTATGAATGAAAAATCATTACAAAGTTTGCAATGGGACTAATGATAATAAAAGATAAATATCATATCATCAATTTGCCCAGGCTGAGGTATCTTAAAGATCACAAATAAACAATCACAGCCAGACGATTGACGAGATACTCTTTTAATGGAAAAATTATATAGACGGAGGAGTGAAATAGAATGTATGTGATTGGGAACAGTGCAAAACAATTATAAAGCATTGTACGAGCATTTGGCAAGCGATTACTTCTTTAGTTGGCTGAAAGGCTTACCTCCCTTTGTTCATTGACCAGCTAAAGGAGAAATTGGGAGTTACTATACTTGCAAAATTGGACTAATTATAAAACAACCGATCCAGGGACTTCAATATGCCTAACCTTTATCGAGAAATAGCATACTAGCTCGCCTGTACTACTTTCCATACGTGGATGTATGTAAATATTTTGTTCATTTATACCAATTGCAATGAAGATTAAATAGTAAATATATCGAATGAGCATATTTTGGTAATTATTATTTATGATCAAGTCAAAAGTCTCACCTGGTCAAAAAATTCTGGTTCTGAAGCTGAAGCGTCCCAACGATTGTTTAAGATGAAGATGTTGGGCTTAGATAGCTTCATGGAAACTTTATGGAAAAAATTTTTTTCCTAGAAAAGTAGGATAATTTATTGTTCTTTTTCCATACTCATGTACCCAAGGTTCTCTTTTGAAATGACTTACTGTAACCATAAGTGTGGATTCTGCGTTTGCAACTAGAACAAAGACATCTGCATCCAGGCAATGCTTGTCTATCCACTCATCAAGATTCGGTGTCACATCAACACCAGGACTGTCAACAAACACTACATCATCTCTCAGTAAGAGGCATTTTTCTCTTGGCCAAAAAATTCGCACCAGATGACTTTCGCATAACTTTTCTTTGCACAATGCATGCCCAAGCTGCCCCACGGACTGCACAGGTTGTTTATCTGTGGATCCTTCGGTGATGAGATACGATTCTCCATTATCTGAACCCTCTACTTGAAGAAAACAATTTGTGGTATGTCCGATCCCGCTTGGTAAGATCTTATCTCGCAGCATTGCATTTATGACTGTACTCTTTCCATTACTAGTCCTAAGATTAGAGAAAATTTGATTAAAGTATAAGCAAATGGAACAAGCAAGATGTTTCAATAAATATTAGATCAAAGTTACCTCCCAAAAAAGGCAACTTTCATGTGATCTCGTTTGAGTACATCTCGGATTGCATGTACTTTGTTCACATAAGATTGAATCCGCTCCGCTTCTTTTGCACTGACAATGTCACGATCATCTCGTAGGGCTGTAAGAATATAATGTGTTGTATCTTGATATAGCTAAGAGTATTAAAATAAAATTAACCATCTCAAACCTACTATCCATAAATCCAACAGCATCTTGTACGTAGTCATCAATCTCAACAAAGATGTCGTTGATTTTCCTCTTGGCCTTGACAAAAATCTGAAGAGGAGAATTATCTGATCTGAGGTCATTGGTTCGGTGCTGACCATCTCCTCCGATCATGGATATCGTACGGTTGATATAAGCAGCCATTGATGTTTAGAGTTTGTTGAACGATTAATCAATCAGCAAAGTAAAGGTATCACGGTGCATACGATAAGCAGATGGGATTCTGATGTGGTGTGCACAGCATGCAGGAACAACTGAAAAACAATAAAATAGCTGATAAAGAAAAATAGCTAGAAATAATTATACATATCAAACAGGAATGTTCGACTACCTTTAACAGGTTCTAACAAGTATTTCTAAAAATTATTTATATTTCCCTAAACTCTGTAATACAAAATTTGTACAATCCATGCAACTAATCAAAGTTGCATAAACAATATACATATACCTTGGAAAGATTTCTATTCCAGTATATGCAAATTATACTAAACTCTTTCAAGCAACTGACCAACGTTACAGAAATGTCACGTTTGTAGGAACTGCTCTGGAAATATAGACGCAAAAAATTACATAAATAAATCGGTGGAAAACTTGGATTCCATTAACGGATGTAACCAAATATCATATAAGCTGTACCGTTGACTAAAAATGAACACAGTTAATGTGCCGGATACATTTGTGCAACAATAAATTGACAAGACAATAGTAATATTCATTCAGTGCCATAGTGGTAGGACATTGGAATGCAAGGAATATTTAGCTAAATTTAATTGAATTAAATTGATACCTGTTTGTTTGGATGCATCTGTTGAACTTATGTGTATTCAAAGACAGAGCAAGCATTCACTTTCGACAGTATTCGCGCTATGCTAACTTTGACATTTTCTGAAGTTTTTTAACAAATTACAAGCATGCAGAAGTGGGCATATAAGCTCGACCTACAATCAGCCACAACTTGACACTATTCGCATTTGCGCAGTTAGAAACGTCGTATAATATGAACCAAAATGCGTTTTTGGGCGAGACCCACGATTGATGTAAAACACGAGTATGGACCAACTCGACCTGACCTAACGTAACAATATGCGAAATACATATGTTTGACCACCACATAACTGAGTGATGAAATAGCTTACAACCTCATAATAATTTAGATGGCTTGAAACTTACTTGAAATCCACGTACAGTTTTGCAAAATTCAAAAATTAAGTTAGAATATCCACGCACCCTTGATCTTCAGTTAATGATCTGTAAAAAACAATCACCAGATGAACTAAAAATTAAAGGTTAGTCATAGTTCATAATTACCAAGATGTTCTGAATTAAAAAAAAAGAATTGAGAATAGATCGGTTGTATTCTTTCATTGGTTTTTATCTCATGTTACCGACTGACAACTTTGTAGAAGCTGGCACTTTTATTACAAAATCTTCCTTCAGGAGTCACTGCACGTATGTACCTTTTTTACTAGATTTTTCCCTTTAAATCTTCGTTGCAGTGTAAACTGACATGAACTGAAGATCCTGTCATAACTGTGACAGCTCAATTCGTGATTCTGCTATTGTTCCTCCATGATTCTGCTCTGTAGCCAGCTCTTGCAGCTGTAACGAAGAAAAAGACGTGGTTATGTGAAATAGCTAAAAATCCACAGGTCGTTGACTGAAGTAGGCTCAAAATGAATACCGAAGACTGTGACAGAATCACCAATAACTGTGCCAGACTTGTGCCAGAAATAAATTGGCCTCAAATTTTTCCAAAACTATTAGAGCACAAAATATTTCGATTGGAGGATAAAAATGTGATGCGATGGAAGGTAAGGATGATGGTGAGGCAATGGATGGAAGAATATTTACCAAATAACATGAACTGCTCATTTCCTACTCTGGTTATTCCTTAGGAAAACCTGGATAACATCGATAACAATCGTGAGATGTATTTGAGGATAAAGTCTCGAGGCCCTAACGCTTTCAATAGTCTTGTTCGGTGTTTGGAAGAAGTAGGTCGCGACGACTTAGCCAATATTTTAAAACCTAGCAATACAAATGACCAAGTAGATAATGATATAGGAGAAATGATTCATGAAATGAATGGAAATATCGAAGATTCAATCGACACAATGACACCAGTTGAGTACAGCAAGTAAGATTATTTTTCTTAAATATTTCTGATTATGAGTAACAGTGATAGCAAAATACAAAAGATTGACAAATTTGATACTATTGGTTAGTTAATTATTTTCTAGCGAAGTACAAGATGACTACTACAGAAAACTCCAAATCACAGAAGTGCCATTGACAGTGCAAGTGATAAAGTCTAAAAAATTCTATGATAACTTTGTTGATAAGGTGATGTGCTATGATATGAGGACTGAGCCACGGGGGTTGGTTCTGATTATTAATAATATCTCCTTCCCTCACAGAGAGGAAGGTAGGCAAGGTGCTGAACATGATGAAAAAAATTTGAAAGATCTGTTTCTGCAAATGGGCTTTGAAGTAATCCCCAAACGCAACAAGACTAGCCATGTGAGTATGATAAAATTTTTTAAACACCAAACGGTAAGAATGATGTTATTATTCAAATTTTTCAAACATCCATGATTGTCAATTTCTTGTTTTAAACACATTTCAGGAGATACAAGAAATTTTGAAGACGTTTTCACAGAACCCAAAATTACGGCATGTGTCTTCAATGTTTGTTATAGTAATGAGCCATGGGGGACAAAAGATAGATTCTGATTCAAGGACAACAGATTCTGATAGTGTGGTTTTTGGAACTGATGAAAGAACCATTCCCGTTTCAAAGATTTTGAATCTCTTTACAGCAACATCGTGCGAAAATATGTGCAGGAAGCCTAAAATATTTATCTTTCAGACATGCAGGTTTGTATATGATCTTGACCAATGCTTCAAAATGTTGAAGAAAATATTTTTCAGAGGCGATAAAACACAGCAGCTCGTCAATGCAACAACTGTTCCCATGGGCAGATGTTCGTCGGATGCTGGACAGTCTGTAGAATCCAAACCACCTGCAGTGCCAGCAGGCTACCGTGATTTTTCCGATATGTTGGTTGCATACTCCACACTACCTGGTTTTGAAGCAAATCGTGACAAACTTACTGGAAGTTGGTACATCCAAGCTTTCTGTGAAGTGATGATGAATCATGCACATGATACAGAATTGAGCAGATTGTTGCAAATGGTAAGTGGAATCTCTATTGCCTTTTGTGAATCTATTGTGTAACTAAGTGTCACTGGTGTTTTATTAACGATTTGCAGACCGACGACAGACTTGCCTGGATGAATGATAAGTACCATGGATGCCAGACATCGGTATTCATGAATTATGGATTCAACAAGCAATGCTTTTTGAATCCTGGATTTTTCACGCGTGAAACAGATACCTAACATTGCCACGTAATAATAATTCTAATAATTCTATACCGAAATGGCAATATTATCTTATTTAGAATACGTCATCAAAGTATTGTAATTTTCGTGATAGAGGTCGTAAAATTGCATTTATTAATTAACTAGCTCTCGGTATTTAGTTTTAGTGATGATTGAAATTAAAGAGCAAAAACTGGTGAATTCAATCAATTAATTATTTTACATAAATCATCGGTGTTCACTTCATCATCTGCAATTTAGGGACCTCTAGTTCATCCATCCTACTTCACAAAGATGAGTGAAACGGATTTTTTAAGCCTTTACGACCGTAATTGACCACCAAGAATGCCATTAGAGTATATTTATACGGATATACTAGACATGTATGTATATATTTACCGATTATATAGTACGGAATTACAGAATCTGTGCTTACCCGTAGCCAGTATAAAATGTTGTTTATTGATTCTCAAATGTACGTTTGAATGTAAGCTCTCTTATATGAGGAATGAAACTGGCAAATTGCATGAAAAAATTGTTTTTATTCCGAGATCACTTTTAGTTTTTATCATAAATATCAAAGGACAAAAACCCAGATTTGTTATGTTTGACTATGAAGCATAAAGCAATAGAAGCGTTTCTGACATATTCGATTTGAGGGTTGTAAAAATATCAATGCTCCGTAGAGACAAAGTTTTTCAGAGTACTCTCTGTAACGTTATTCTGTCTGGTCAATGCCAGATATTCTTCTATCACTTCTTCTGGTTGTATCTTCTTGAAAAAAGTTTTTTGACTTTGGTAAATATAACAAGTATCATCAAATTTAAAATACAATCCAAGCACGATATTTAATGCAGAAGTGTCATATGCATGGCATCCTGAATAGCGATACTGTGGTCTCTTGTTGAATCGACAGCCGGCTGATTGAGCTCCTGCAACATACACCAAAGTTATTTGATCTACAGATTTTATGTAAAATATATGGTAGGTAATAAGATCATACCTATAGGGCATATACAATCTCTAGTCAGAGCGCATTGTACCCACGGCAGCATGACATTTTCCCTTATTTCTTTAGTGTTCCTAATGACTAAATATGAGGCCCTAATGAGTGGGAGAAAAAAGAAGCTCTCAGCTGAAGCGTGGAAATATTCGTACATTTTTGGGTGGGTCAAAGAACTTGTTGCGTGTTTTGTTGGCCATGTGAGAATCCCATACTTGGGATGAAGATGACTTGATACCTCAGTGGAATTCAAACGCACGTTTGAATCTATATAAAATATGTTTCCAAGTGTCTTCAGAGCAGTCTGAAATCAGTTGCAAGTAGATTATTTAAATGAAAAACAGAATCTAAGGATATTTGTAAAATATAAAATTTTCACCTGTATAACTAAAGGCCTGTAAACATGTAATCGATCATCTTCTGTATGAGCAGGATAAGGGCTCAAGTTGAACTGGACTATGCTGCATCTACTGCTGTTGCAAGTTGACCTGACACCCAGCAATACTTCGTTGTTCAATCCAACACTATATATTACTATATTGTAGTTTGGTAAGAAGTGAGTAACGTTTTTAATGAAACCATATAACTGCTGTTCACTCCCAGGACGTAGGAGCGAAACAATAGTCACGTTTTGACTTGGCACAATTGGTGTTGTGTTGACCTCATTGTCCAGGCCAAGTAGCGCAAGATATTTTGAATCGGTAACCAGCCGTTTTTCCTCCACATCTTTGAGGTTTTCCTGAAACATTTTGCCTTGTAAACAACATGTGGTAATTGAATATGGTCTCATTTACAATCAAAAGTCAAGTAATTGTATCAAATATTAGAAAGATTATTGATTAGCTAGTCATACCTGGAAACTTCGTAGCTGCTTGTGAGTCTCTGTAACCAAAGTTTGTATGGAAGGTCTCTGGTTGCTTAGTGCAATAAAGAGAATGCTACTTCCAACAACACAGATAAGAAAGAACAGTAAACCTTTGGCCCGCATCTCTCATCGTCAAACAAGTGTATTTATATTTCAGAGTAGAATATTTTTAATGCTGGTGAATAAATAACTTTTCTTACACCACCCTCATCTTCACCTAACTTCTACAGGGTAGCTTGATCATCGGATAGAGCAAACCGAGTTGCAAACCGTATAACAGACAGTATGACAAATATTCATTGCTTGATATTGATTAATAATCATATTTCACGACCCTCTGCATTATAGATTTTTGCCAATCTACAACTTTTTGCATCCAACAACCGTTTTGACTCATGTCAATTTATCTCCCCTTGTGACAATCAGTAAACGTCAAACCAATCCTCGCTGACGCCGACAGTTTTGCAAAGTGATATGCTAAACTTCAAGGGCTGCGATCGACGTGAACGACCAAAGACGATCCCCTCAACGCCGGGGAACACAGGGGCACCAGGACGCAGAATTGAATCTGGGGATATTTTAGGCTACTCTGACCGTGTCGTGGCTCCAATTCTTCCGATCACTCCCCGTTCTCCAGTGAATTTTTATCCGCATCGTTCTGTAGCATCCGAGGTTCGAAAGTGAAGGTTATTTTTTGTCTATTTCCATTTCAACATAGGTTTATCCAGTGTTTGTTGTATTAAACGAGTTGCCCAAAAATACAGTGGAAAACTTCTTGTGCTAATGCACTGATCTTTTATTCAAGATTTGAGGTATCTTTCAGTTTTTTGGCGCCGCTAACATAAGTCAAATTGTTGTCCATCAAAATGTTCTTGTACAACAGTTTACCCATCACTTCATTATTTTTGTTTATTTATCTATTTTTATTACTCTTAGAACGTATACCCTTAATTGAGTTGTGTTTAGGATGTTATTCATATAAGATACTGCAATTAGCTTTTTCACATTGGAAATATTAAAGCTTGCATGATAACACATTGGAATATCATAGCAAACTACATTAACTCTGTGTAGGGTATATGTTTTGAAGTAGGCTTAAATTTTATTGTAATTTTATTCAGATAAAAATCTGAAAAATGGCACAGCGGTTTCCTGTGCCAAATGCAGGAAATAATGGCCCGCCACCACAACGATACCCTCCTCCTTCGGTACCTCCGAATCTGAGACAATATTCTGGCCCCAACTTCCCGGTAGGCAAGGTTAATTTCTGTTCATGGTCTTTCACTAAACCGTATATTTAAGGCATTTTCAATATACTAATATAACAGTTTATTTTTGGTAAATTTTGATTACAAGTATTTCTGCATTTTTTTATGCTAAAATTCACAAAACCTAATGTACTTCTCTTCTTCACCAACCTCTTTGAATTTACTTTGACCCCGTATAATGTATCACAGATGCAGCAGCGGTCAAGCTTTACGCCACCACCTCAAATGGGTAGTGGTGGCCCAGGGCCTGGTGGAATGATGAGACCAAATCAACCATACAATAATATGCGCCAAGGACCAATGCCAACACCTCCAGGAGGCAAGAGGTCTGCTGATCAACGTATACCAATGTCCCAACAAAAACCGTAAGCACTTATCGTTACAAAATTTTATCTCAAATCACCAAACTTTAATATGCTCACTTTTTTTGTACTCAACGTTTCAGGAAGTGTAATCTATTTATTGATGCCATATTTAGTGAATGATGAAACAAATTAGTTGGTCAATAATTGCCTATTAATTCTGTATTGTTCTGGAGTTCATTCGTTGTTATTCATCAATTTTTTATTATTTCGTTTTTTTTTTTTATACCACCGCTAACTGTTCTGGAATTAGAGTTTTCGAATATTGTGGAGAGAGGAAGCAATCCCTGACGCTGCCATCGCGGCGACTATTTCGTATAAAAAGTTTTTTCAAAATTTCTTTTGATTTTTGAGCTATGATTTTTCACGCAAACTTACTAGGTATTTTTGGAACAGTGATTTCTCACATTCCACGTCCAAGAAGAAGAAGAAGCTTGCCGACAAAATTCTACCACAAAAAGTACGTGATCTAGTACCAGAGTCGCAGGCATATATGGACTTGCTTGCTTTTGAGCGTAAACTTGATGCGACTATTATGCGAAAACGTTTGGACATCCAAGAAGCTCTCAAGCGACCCATGAAGCAGAAACGAAAGTTAAGGATCTTCATCTCTAATACTTTCTACCCAGCAAAAGAGGCAGGTGAAGGCGAAGAAGGATCCGTTGCATCTTGGGAACTTCGAGTAGAAGGAAGACTGCTTGATGATACAAAGAATGACCCCAACAAGGTGAGAGAATCAACCCTAGAAAGTTCAATAGTGAAAACTATAACAAAATAATTGTGCTTCGGTTCACATTTCAGGTGAAGAGGAAGTTTTCATCCTTCTTTAAAAGTTTGGTTATTGAACTAGATAAAGATTTGTACGGGCCAGATAATCATCTGGTCGAATGGCATCGTACGCTAACCACTCAAGAGACTGATGGCTTCCAAGTTAAAAGACCAGGCGACAAGAATGTTCGATGTACAATCTTATTACTTCTTGATTATCAGCCACTACAAGTATGTCTCCAATTTTCAAGTGCTGTTTATCTCTGCATCAAGGGACGATGATGAATATTTTCCCGCTGAATCATTCAATGATTTGTTACAGTTTAAGCTGGATCCGCGTCTAGCGCGTCTACTCGGTGTTCATACGCAGACTCGACCAGTTATAATCTCAGCTTTGTGGCAGTACATAAAAACGCATAAGCTCCAAGACGGACATGAACGCGAGTACATAAACTGCGACAAATATTTGGAGCAAATATTTGGTTGCCCTAGGATGAAGTTTGCCGAGATACCTCAACGTTTGAACCCCCTGCTTCATCCCCCAGATCCCATAGTCATCAATCACGTCATTAGCGTAGAAGGTATGTGTCTGATGAAACAATAAAATTATTTCTATGTCAATTTAAATATCAATTTTATCCGATTCTTTTCAAATAATTTCAATCAGGTACAGAAACGAAGCAAACGGCGTGTTATGATATAGATGTTGAGGTTGACGATACTCTCAAAACTCAGATGAATAATTTTTTGCTGTCTACCGCAAGTCAGCAAGAGATTCAAAGCTTGGACAACAAGATTCACGAAACGGTGGAAACGATTAATCAACTAAAAACCAACCGGGAATTCTTTTTAAGCTTTGCAAAGGATCCCCAACAATTTATCAACAAATGGATCATTTCACAGACTAGAGATTTAAAGACAATGACAGATGTTGTCGGTAACCCTGAAGAAGAGCGCAGAGCTGATTTCTATTATCAACCTTGGGCACAAGAAGCAGTCTGTCGATACTTCTACACTAAGGTTCAGCAAAAACGTGCAGAGTTAGAACAAGCTCTCGGGATAAGAAACTCGTAAACTTTTGATCATTCTGTTGTTGTTTGCCAGACAACTAAGAAGTGCT
Source organism: Athalia rosae (assembly GCF_917208135.1). Classification (NCBI taxonomy): domain Eukaryota; kingdom Metazoa; phylum Arthropoda; class Insecta; order Hymenoptera; family Athaliidae; genus Athalia; species Athalia rosae. Next base: position 16,667,824 of record NC_064029.1, on the reverse strand, counting down.
ATCTGAACGAACTTTACTGAAATAGCCTGAGATTATCAGAGCTATGCAAGCCGTCTTTTGATTACATCTGGTGATTAAAGATCGCAAGTCCACGTTTTCATATAAACATACGCCAATATCAGATGGATAAATATAAGGCAGTATTTATAATAGGCAATATTCTTACCGATTTTTTTCAAACACACGGCCAATGTCATTAGATTCATCCTCAATGCGATCAGATTATTAAATACCTTTGTGGTAGATGCGTAATTATAAGTAATGTATGAATCTTGTATTATTGGAAAAAAAAACTAAAAAAAATGTGAACAATGACTTTTGTTTATATTACGAGAAATAAATCATCTTGAAATATACCTCAGGGCCTGCATTTGTCTACCGGATAATTTGTACGTTTTTTCATTTATGAAAGAATTATGAATGAAATAATTGTATGCACTTAAAAAAAGCTGGGAGATTCAATTAAATTTATTAAATATTTTTTTAATATTCTTTAATTTTCGAATGATTGGATGCTGATCAAGTAATAATGTACAAAAGTCAAAAGACTTCCTTCGTGCTGGTCAACTTTCCACCGTTCTTTAAGAACATCAATGTGTTTTATTACCAATAACAACTTCTTGTATTGTATTCTAATGTTATCAAGGTATTAAATTCATTAAGATCAGTTTCAAATATGATCTTGAAACGTTTTTCAAGAGAGTAATACTCTAGCGCTAATAATTCTAATCTTAAAGGTTTCAAATCGTATCTACGAATTTTTGTCCGCTCGTTACTTTATAACTATTGATCCATGAGCACAGGCATTGTAATTTTATATTCCAGTGATTTCACTGCGAAAGTGACAAGAATCACAATGCTCACTTAATTCTACTTCACATTTCAAGACAGATATACAGAATAATATTTGAAATAATATGTACGCATGTGCTCATTGAGGACTTATGAATATCAGAGTTCTTTTTTCAGTTAGACTTTAGCTCGAATTCATAACATTCAATACTGGGTCCAGCAGCAAATTAGAAACAACTGGATCCCTGTGACACGTTGGTGAAGTTTACCTGGTTACAAACTTGACACAGTATTAAGTCAGCTCAATTCATGCTACTGTTTCTTCGCGTCTGAAGTTTCAAGAAACTCATTGTTATAAGAACTCATCTTACCATGTATTGGTGTATAATCATCGCTATTTTTAGGATTGAGATTACTATTTGTCATAATTCTTCAATTTGGGGATATATAAATTTTTTAGTGCGGAGTAGGCGATCAAAACTGAGTATAAAGAAGTTTGTCTAAAAATTCGTAATACAACTACGTAAATTCATTAGGTTTAATTGATGCAGGTGTTGGTGGACATTAAAGATCACAACACAACGATGTTCGTTAGGTATCAATTATTATGATATCAAGAGATTGATTTTTTTATTTATTAGTACTTGATACTCAGTGAGTGACCAAATATTGCATAGACCCACTTCGTAGATCCTGGTGCACATTGTGTTCATATACGATACGAATTTGCTGCCTATTTCTAGCTGCTGCCTTTAGCCAACTTTAAGCTACAATTGTTGATATCAATTCATCTAGTTGCTATCCTATATTCTGCTTTGGTAGGAAACTTCATACCTAAAAGCTCCTAGCTTATTTATCACAGCAGTAAGTAATTAGTGCAAAAGTGTATAGCATGTGATAAATCTATTGATTGTTATAAAAGTATGCTCATTTATAATCATAACAAGTAGCTGGACTTATTCCTTATCAACAACCAGATCATTCATTGCTCAGGTCAAAACTCACAGCTAATGAACTTACGGAATCTCAAAATATATATAAATAACAATATTCAGCTTTTAGTAGATTAAATGCGAATAATCTCTAAACGATACAGAACAATACATTACTTATATGCAGGCTTTGTTAGGACCATAGCAGCGTTCTAAGTAGTTGCCAACCAAGCTCACCGGCTTCATAAAGATTGTTTATTTATTATTGAATGAAGGAGACATTACTCCGTGTTCATAGCTTAGTCGTCAAACAAAATCAAAACGCTTCAATTTCAAAGCTTAATATCTTAAAACATGGGCGCATCCACAGTTGTTTAAGTTTGAAATCAAATTATTAAAACACTTTTCAGAAATCATCATTCGGAAAAAAGTATTCAGAAAGTGTTTCCGGTCATCAATGCCGGTAATGTTTATGTAGTTAGCGACGGATAGATACTGCGCACTTACGAGTGGGTATCGATAATGGGATCATTTTATTTGCGCAAAAACATTGTAGGAGATAAAAACTATACCGTTAACTTATTTATGAAATAAAACTTACTGTGCTTACTTAGAGATAACCATATACTCAACATACCTGGGTATCTGTAAATATCTGTACTGAACATTTTCGAAATCTTCGACCCTGGGTTGATCAATAATGTAACATTTAAGACTAGACAGGTGGGATATTTTCAGATAAGCTATTGACTAGATTAGCGGATTTCCTCAATATCCAACTTGACTAAATATACAACAGTTATTGAAATGTATAAGATGAGATTTGACTCTGGTGCAGGGCCCTCAATGATGTATTAAATAACAATGCTATAGAAATAAATATTAAACAAAACCTGCTCACTTCTTCAGTCTTTGATACTTTGGTCAATGTGAGAAAAAAAAATCAACCTCCAACTTCAAATCAACGATTCTAATCTCTCCTACGTATGGTGAGAACTGCAAGTAACTGTAATTTACTTATACATATATTTAAACTCCGGTCTAGTGCTTACGATGCGACATATATTATTTTCACGAATTTTCTGTGTATCAAATCTTATCCTCAAAATTCTGCATAGAAGTTATGTAAGTATACGCGAGCTAAAATGAAGAATTCTTTTGAGAATATAATAACATTAACTAACTATAAATAATTTGTCTTTTGCACGGCATATTCCATACATTCTCGAACAGATATCATGATCTTACTTCAATTAGTTGACTAGAATTAAAAAGGTATATCATTTGAAAGGCATACATTTTTTTCAGCGGTAAGTAGTAACTTTTCATTTACTTGGCAGTGAAGTCCGGCCAGTAATTTACGTAGTAGCGATGGGTTGAGCCCTCAAATAACCGATCGAGCCACATGGGTAGCCCATCAAGCAGTTTATCTTGATATAAGATATCATTTTTCGTCTGTGTGAATCAAACAAGAATTTATAATTCAAATAGTGACATTAACTACACATTTTCGTCAACAGGCTCATATCATACTCATACAAACCTCTTCATGTGATACATCGGAGTCACTGGAACTATCAAAACCAATAAAAGCACCAGCCTCTGCATCATCGGATCGTAGACTTAGTTGTTTTGTCATTCGTTCCATACGCTGCAATGATAGTAAGGTTATTATACGGTTCATGGGACTAGATAAAATACAAAAATAAAACGAAGTACGTTGTTAATATTACTCGAGCGAAAACAGGTTTGAAAAAGATCCGATCAATTTCTTACCTTGGAGCCCTTTCCTTTACTACACTCTGGATGCTTTGCATGGTACATACAGAAATACTTCCGATGACCATTTAATGACAGTACGGTACCAACGCAATTTTTCGGATTCACGTTCAGCTCTCTTTGCTCAGGTAAACTGAGAGACAAAATTTTCTTATACCACTCCAACCCGCGTTCTAATGACAAATGCCCAAACATTAGGGTCTTATTTTTCCTGGAAGCATGTGTCAAGAATAGTTATGTAAAGAGAAAAGTAAATTGCTGGTAGTTGTAAGATGCAAGAAAAATTGGAAGTGGATGAATGCAATGTCTGTCAACTACATTACCTATAAGGCCAAACAGCTCTGTGAAAAACTGGAAGTAGTTTCAATCTACTTTGAGCATCTACCAGTAATATTATAGTACGGCAACCTGGTTTTAAGAGGCGTACAAGACCATTGTACTTCTCTGCTCTTACTTCATGTAATCTCAACTGTGGTTGTGATGGAACCGATTTAGTGTTGTCCTTGCACTGGGCACGTTGTGCCTGAACGCTAGCTTCTTCTAATGTCCTGGAAATTGAGTGAACACGGTTAGTCAAGATTAAAATAGTATTAATTCAGACGGTCGGTAACAAAAGTTTGAAAGTAACTCATAATCTAGGTATATCTGATCTTTCTTACAATAAATATGACATCCCGTAACCAGCAGCTCCGATCAATAGCAACGTAGCCACTACCGACAGTAAGGGCAACAGTTGCTCTTTAGTCAAACTATCCGATATATAATCCACTGCCAGTAAAGCTCTGCCAATTAGTCTGCCAACCGTACCCTGTGTTAATACGTACAATGTTAGAAATGAGTAGAACGTTAAAAAACAATAAAAAAAAAAATGTCCAAGACCTGAATTCGTATATTCATTTGTTTTTGATAGCTTGCCTGTGTTTATGGTTATTTTAAATGTAGATGCGTACCTGTGCGTGTTCGTCGGTTAGTTCTACCACTTCCGCTGCATATGGTAGTGCCTCAGAGATACGCAAAAGTCTTTGTATGGTTTGTTCCAAGCTTTGTCGAGTTTCGTTCCATTGCGCATCACCCTGATTTGTTTGAAACCATTCATTTGGTAACCACTCATATTTTAAATGGTTAGCGTCTCGTCTCCAAATTATGACAATATGCCAAAGTGGATCAAGTGGGCTACCTTCTCCACTAGACAACGCGGAGACGAATTCAGGCTGTGTCTCTTTATAGACGTATGTGTATCTTACTCGTTCGATGCTGCAAAAATGATGTTAATAACGAACATAATTGGTATTAGGTTTCTGAAGTTCTTACCTGTATGGAGATTCAAGTGCTGCTTGCCTAAATTTATGCCTAGCTATGTCGTGCACAGGGCTGTTTTGTGATATTAAAATGGCACACAGACGTTTGCGTGGTCTTTGCCATTCTGGTGGGCAAACAGAATCTAGCATAGCCTGATTTGAAAGTCTTGGAAGCGTCAGAAATTTATTATTTGCAATGACATTGTGCATCGTTTCACTTGGTATATCCTTCATGCTAACACAAGCAACAGGCTTCTCTGAGTTTTCATTAAATAACAAGAGTGTGTCAAGATCTCCTGAGACTTTGTATTTTGTTGTGATTGAGGCACTTTCAGACTTTCCAACCTGGCAAAATGACAAAATATCTCAAGTCAAAACACTGTAATAAAATATGATTTTTTGATGCTGTGATCCATATACCTGCACAAATCCAAAGGCAACTCGATCCCTATGGTGGAAGGCCATGAGAAGATATCGGAGCCTCGCTGACTCTCTTCTTTCAAACACCAAAGCCCGAACTCTGTTATCAAACCATCCAGATAGAAAAGTGTTCATATTATCTTCGTTAATGTTCTGCACCAGCTTATATGGAAATTTGCTCCTCAGAAATTCTGCAGTTAAAGAAGAATCGATCAAGCCTTGATATAATTATCATGAAACATGATATATCTCCGTCATTGCCTTACCAACAACTTTCTGTACACTAAACAATGATTCTTTGTAAACACTTGTTCGCCCATCAAAAGTAACAGCTAAACACGGTAAAGAATGTATGCCAAGTCTTCGGGCTAACGCCGGTTCTCTCTCTGCGTGAGCTGTTGATAAACCAACTCCTAAGGGTTCTAGCTCATCCATCAAACGTCGCCAGGTAGGCTCTACTTGGAGGCAAGCAAAGCACCAGTCCGAATAAAATAGAATAAACTGTGGATTCCGGTAGCTCTTGGGAACAATCATATTTTCAAATGCGCTGAAAACAAAAGTAGCAGGCTTGAATGTTGAATTATGCTCCTATCATTTTATAGATATATCTAAATGACTAATATGTAAAGCATAAAAAACTCTATAGAAGCTTCAGCCTACCGATACGTAATGCTCATTTTATGAAATAGGGTGATATCTCGATTCTGATAATGGAATTTGAAATTTCCACCAAACAAATCTTCTAAGGGATCTGGCATATTAAAGTGACTGCTATCTCGTCGCTGCCGAGGCATGCCTTCCTCAGTGATTCCATGATTGTCATATTTCTTTCTTCTTTCCGGATCAGTTAATAACTGAAAACATTGAAAATATCAGAAGGTTAATAATTGTGAAGATGAGTTTGTAACCAGATTTAGTTATTATTTCACATACTTCATACGCCTTAATGATTTCCACAAATTTGTTTTCTGCAGCTGGATGATCTGTTTTGTCCGGATGCCTGTAATTAAAATATCGTAGTAATATTTATAAGACATTAAAAATTGCAAATTTTTTAGTTCCGTACCATTCTTTGACAAGGTGTTTATAAGCTTTGCGTATGTCTTGTATGGTCGCATGTCTAGAAACTCCCAATATTTCATACGGATTGCCCAAGGGTTCAGCAGCCTCAGTTAAAGGTAATAACTGAATAACAATGGACAGAGTAGCTAAGACCAGTGATAGCCTTGCCAACGATACAATGTTCCGGACATTCTTCCTTAGCTTTTCAACTTTCTGATCGAATAGTATCAACTTCATGAGGAAATTCACAATACATACAATTCTAGAGACATTTAAACAATGCGGTTCGCTTATTTCGTTTTGTTCGTTGGGTCCGTCAACTTTCTCACGCTTTGTATTATTATTCAGTGTCGTTATTTTATCCAATGGTTCATTAAACGTGGAACCAGTGAAATTTTCGGAAGGATATTCGTTACCCTTGTTGGAAGCATTAATTACAGAGGTTGACAAATTAGTAAAATTCGACATTTCATGATATATTTGTTTGCGAATAATTTTTGTGTAGTTACACGTAACAGCTCGTCATTTAACGAAAAATACAAAGTCTATATTTATTGCGGGAACTACTAAAGGGGCGTGTTCGCTGCATAGACAATTACACGTATATAATTATATACATACGTATAAAAGTATGTCTAGAGTATCTACGTATTTCTACAAGTGTTTTCTTAATTCTGGAGACTCGATATACAAGAGATTCCCTCCGTCTGCCTTTGATACGTGTGAATTCTAAAACGAACGTTCACTGTACTTTTTTGTAGCACAATAAACCCCCGACTTTTCGCACCCTATGAAGTAGGTATTATTGTGATTTATTTAATTTCAACGAGGTTATGTGTCAATAATATATGTTATTAGTTTATTATTTAATAAACATGCGGAACCCGACATTATTTTTGTTTCGTTTTACTCCGGCAGGTTATTCCACTATTAAATCCGTGCCTCTACTAATAATAACTCGACCCTACTTTGATCTTTAGATTTAGAATTTTCTTCAATATTTTTCACTTGCCACTTATAACAGTGACGCCAACTCCCGCTAAATGTTACTCCACCAATTAGCTACTCTGTTCGTGACCTTTCGAGCAAAATATCCCTAGACAAATTTCTTTTACAGCCCCCGGAGAACCACCACCAAGAATAATGTGAAGCAGTGAGCTAACATGTAAAGGGAATATCTGACTAATAAAAGGAAAAAGGACAATTGACTTCCTTTCATTTAATCAATAACATATTTATAATCATTGTTTCATAATAATTTATGTACACTGCAAGATTTTTTCTTTTGTAACATAAAGCATTTGCGACATAAAGTTACAGATTCAACTAATGTTGGTGGATTGTCATCAAGATACTGGACCTATCGATAATTAGATGACGCTTTCTCTTTTATTTCGTTAACTAGACAAACGGCTGGTCTTATTACTTTTTATCTTCACTTTTGTAGCCTATGGTTCTGTTCTGGATCAGCGTGGCATTTATGTCTTTTTCACAGTTTGAGTAGGCCATACCTAATCCAAAACCAGCTCCTGTGATTATCGGCCATCTCTTTCCTGATGAGAAAAACAGAGTTATGAAGTCTTAATTTATACTTACATTTATTAACACTCAGATTTATCATAGTATTGATTTGTATCGTATATGAATAACAACTAATTCCTAGGTATCTAATATACAATAACCTTACAGGATATTGTTCCAAACAAAATATAAATATTAGAAAACATGAACAAAATTAAATAAACCTCTGATTTGTTTGCACTAATATATTGATCGGACACAGGTTAGGAAATATTAACTACTGCAGACTCTATTGATTGATAATCGCAATAGAGTTGCAATCAAATATTTGATTGAGATTATGTTGCATGTGTGCAATATCTCGACAGTTTTCACTTACTTCTGAAGAATAGAAGAGAAAATACCGAGCCTAGGAACACACCACCGCCTGTAAGCCGTCAAACATGTCAATTTCGAAAATAATTACAAATGTTCTGTTTCACCCACAGTTTCGTATTTTACTCCAATGAATCCCAGGTAGTCTTACCTAATTTTAAAACGGCATCCGTGAAACAGCGATCCCACTTTCGTCCAATTTCATCCTCAGCCCATGCCCCAGCCATTTTCAGTGAAATAGAGAAAAATCGTTACGTCACACTCGCCTGCAACCACCTCACAACCGTAACTGCGATGGGAAGAATTATTATCTTAGATTAACCTACAATGTTAATTCGATGGCCATTATAACGTGGACTACTCTGCCTAACGGTAATGTAATTTTTACTGTTTATTAGATGCAATCGTTGAAAATTATTTTCATCAACAAAATACTTCTGCGAATTTCGCAGCAAAGCAGTCAACGTAATCAGCTATCAAAAATATTCAAATTAATTTTCCACGTTTCCAATGATGGCGCTATCGTAAGGGTAGCGATAGGTAGCGACTGCAGATAGGGGAAAGAGACCCCTTACCAACTCAGTGACAAGTGCCGCCACCTTTGAAAATATAGTTGATGTTTCGACTACTATTCAATTTTTTAGCTGTCAAGCTGTCCAAGCCAGCTGATGACATTTCTACTGATGAATCAGTGAGCAATTCACTTTCAATAATGTAACTGACGTGTTATCGAAAATTCTATTCATCTATTGCTCGTTGGGCCAACAGTGTTCACCCTTTTTATCACTCATATTCACAGGAATGCAATTGTAAAGAACTTCCTAGAGGATCAAGTCACAGAACGGATAAAAACATTTCCCAATCAAGTTTGGCATATCGATTCATTCCACACAGAGAACATGATACAGAGAGACAATAAAAAACAATTTTGCTGGACATTCTTCAGTTGTCCCCTCATGATTTGATCATTTTGGTCATCAAAGAATGCAAATGAAAGCTTTCTGGGTTGACTTACAATCACATCAGTCGTACTTGGTCTTGATGTTTACTGGGGTATATTATGAATAGTGAAAGTTGAAAAGCACTCAAAATGCACCCCAATAAATTTGGAATTTTTATGAAAGCATCATCTAACACATAGCCATAGAGTACCCATTGGAAACATACAATCAATGACATCAATATTATTGGAAATGGCAAGGTTGCTGCATTCTGTACTCGTATAACGTGCCTCTGAAAAACAGTATGACGTATCACAAGTAAATAATACAATTGGACTTTTGGTAACATATGTAAATAGCAGATCTATTCAACTTGGAAGCTTACTAGCATAGTCAAAGGCGACGCAAAAAACATAATTGTCAAACTGCAACTGAGTAATCCAATTCTTTGCCTTGCTAATTCTCCATCAGCTTCCCTCAAACCGTATGTGTAAGCCAATGCAACAAATATTACAGCAGCCATGAGCTGCTTCAATGGCAAAGATTTCCTTATACTGAACAGTATAAATGTAATTGTGTAGCATAGCTGGAGTGAAACTCCGAATATATTCACTACAATTATCAATGAATCTTTGATCAGTATGCCATACAATAGCCACATACTACATCTGAAAACAGGAAAACATTTTTCTTGATCAATATGACCTCATCTGGTAACTTTGGACAGAGACTTTACATTAATAATATCATTCTCACGACATGTAACAGGTAATAAAGGGTAGTGCTGATGCTTCACCCGTTGTTCCATGGCTGACAAATTCTCGACACACCAATCTGAAATGAAAATATTTCGCACTTTCAAGCATTGAGTAGATTGAAACTATGAATTTACTCAAATAGTGCTATAACAAATCCCCAAATATTGTTATTGATTTCAATGACCTGAAAAACTTTTAAGTGGATGTTCATCAGATCACCTATTGGAGGCGGAATTGCTTATTTGGGAGGTTAGGTTTTGACCCTTATTGACAGACTTGTACTTACATGCCGGATAAAAATTGTATAACCGTCGATATCGAAGCTGTCGCCGCAAGAGTATCTTCCAATTCTACCGCTAACATATTCCTTTTGCGTTCATTTTTGTCGAATTATGTTTTTAGATAATTTATTACGAATCAACCGAGGTATACTGCTTCGATAACGGTGACATCGTAGTTCAATGGATCAGCATGTAAAGCTGTCAGCGTTTGGAACTTAAATATTCCGGGATGATTTTTCAAAAAATTATACAAATTCTTGATCGGTGCTTGATCGATATCGCCAATTTTGTGATATAATTCAGTAATCTTCTGAATAACATAGTTATGCAGTTGTATTATTGACACTGACCTTTATCAATTACAGAGAGCACAAATTTGAACGGTTATTATACAGGTCAATTAGTTGGGTCATTTGGTTTTTGAATTGATTAAAGTCGCTGTTGCGTATTTGGGTATTTCCTAATATGATTCCATTGGTCGAATGGAAGATTGTAAAGCAACTAATGCATATGCGAATTACGAATGAATAAATTTTACTTCGAGTAATAGTACGTCCTTCTATGACGTAAATTCGGTGAAATTGGGGCTCATCGACAAACCAATTGACGCGATTACAAATTGACGTCACAATTAACCCGCCAATTTTACACTGGCCAACCGTTGACTGATGATTATGATCTTTGAAGCATAATTTGAAGACTCGACCAGCGAGGTAATTATGCCACGTATTATGTGGCGTCCAGCAGAGAATCATGAAGGATAAATGTAGTCCTCTTGTGGACACATGTTCTCTGAAAATCGGCCAAACAATTTACTTCAACACTTGAACACCATGATAGAAAATAAACCATGACCCAATGTCCCAATGAGCAGTGCTCATATGCGTTCAGAAACAATTAGGGGACATCAAGTTATTGGCTGATCAATCGTCATTAGAGTTTAAAGTAACTTGATCTGCAGTTGGAACGTAACACTAAGATACAAATGGTGTTGTCTAGAAAATATTTTTATTATTGTCTCTTTGTATTGTAACATCATATTATCTAATAAAATCTGGCAAAAAGTTCTTCTAAATAGAAATGCGAATATTTTACAAAAGATATTCAATCTGTAGAATTTCAATGCTCGTCAACTTGGGTTGCATGATAGTATCTTACTTAGGGTTTCCACAATGAGCCTTTCAGTTCTTCAATGTCAGTAAATGTAAGTAAACTTGCGCTCGGTACTTGATATCCTAGGAGTATCATCAATTTTGTTTCTTTTCTGTTTCTGGTTCCAATTCCACTGGAGATTTGGAGGGGTATATCACAAATAGAGATAGTTGTGTTGCTGACAGTGTGAAACCAACTGCATTCTGAAACTAAATCACAAACAAGGATTTGATGTTGTGTTATTCATTGGTAAAACTGCATTAAAGACAAGTTTATGCTGAGTTTTAACACAAACAACGAATTGCAAAATTATTTTCCTCGTCCAGAAAATTACCTCATTTTATCTAACAAATGTTGCATGAACTTTCTATTTGCTAAAATGTTAATTGTTCTCTTCAACTTACTATGATGAAACCATTGTCGATAATCAAACCATACAAAAGCCACAGGAAGGTAACTATAGTTGCCATGAAGATCAATGGGAAAGGTAAACTTGCTGAGCTCTTAGTCTTTATAATTTCACCCTGGAAATATGCCAATAATGAATAGGATGTTCAGTTGCATTTTCATGTATGATTGAATTCCTTGATAACGTCAAATCGAATTTGAGCAGCATATAAAAAATATGGAATGCAATTCGTAAAATTTCAGAGAAGCACATAGTTTGGGACATAAAAAAAAGCTTGCGCAATGTTGTGTAATATCGTAACAACAGAAATAGTTCGTAAATTTAGAACTGAAACTAAAAATTGTAAGAATATTACTGACTTATATAACTAGCTTAAATTTACTAGCGTTGATCAATGATGTGCTAGATATGATTTGTGTAAAATACTCTGACTTGGAAAGTACAAGTTTGGAGCGAGTTCTGAATATTTTGCAGTCGAGGTAATGGAAGTCAATTAATTGAAACTTAATTTGAAAATATGCAAATGATATATGTGAAATTTGAGATTCCTCATTAAATATTTCGTTACTCCAAATTTTCACAATAAGTCTACTTACAAGATTGAATAGCGGTGCTGCAATAAGAGTGAACATCAGAGCAGTAACGATAATTCCAAATCGATACTCAATGTTTTCAGGATTTTCAACCTGAGCATACCCTAGGATAACTGCAACTAAGGCGACTACCTTACCTGTTAAAGCTAGAGTTTCAGTCTGTAGAAGAAATAAGATTCTTTATAAATAAGTAGGTTGCTATAGAAACTAGATGATATGATCTATAGACATAATGTGTTGTGTTTCGATAGATAATGTAAACTTTTCATTTATGCTGGATGATACTAAGATTCTGTTAGATAATTATGGCTATGACATGTAATAAAATTCCACAAAACTTAGTGATAAAGGGTATCGTGGAGCACTTTACAACATCAAAAGCATATAATTTGCCTAGTCAGCTTGAAGCCTACTTAACAAGATGAAATTCTAGCTAATTACCTTATTGGGTGTATAGGTGTAGTAAAAAAGATAGTACATCACATTCAGCACAATACCAAATACATTGACATTTATCATCGTTGAATCTTTTAAAATCAGCGCATACTGGAGCATCAAGACACCCCTGTTAAATTCAAAACACTGAATTACTTTTTGGGTAATTGTACAAATCTACCAACTGATTATTTTGTTTGTAATAATATCTTACATTCCTGTACCTCCAATAAAGGGCATTGGATCGAAGCCCTTGGCCGTTCCTTTTAAATATATATCTTTACATATAAACCTGGAATACATAAAAGTAGCTTTTCACTTATTATAAATTTGAAAATAGTCATGTTTGTTAGGAACTGATAATGAGTCGTGTCGTTCATTAAACTTACACTCCGGCAAACATTTGAGCCATCGTCATGACAGCCGCACTTGTTTCAACAATTTCTTTATAATCTTCTAAACCCATCTTGAATTTTTAAAAATCACCTTCTTGTGAACCGTACAAAATGTTATTACAATCCACAATGCGGACGGATAACTTAAAGATGTGATATCTCGAACCGGCGAAGCGTAACTGAACTCAATTTATACGCAATTGACGGACTTGAAACCTTGAAGTGTACCCCGAGGATATACTACTACACATATACCCACTATACGTATTTCTCTTTAAAACTTTCAAGAACTTTACTAATGGCATTGACGATAGTCGAATCCAATGACATGACAATACGCCGTAGTAATTAGCTATGATAGGACTTGATATCTATTGATGTAAATAAAAAGATCGAAGTTATCCAGACAAATAGTTGTCAATAACTTTCGAATATCCCAAGCTATGACGTTATCAGTATCATGAGTACTAGCGTTACTAGACCGTAAGAAATTGTTATCTCAATGATGAATCAAGGACACACGTGTCACGGATTTGGAATGTATAATTTCGAACGCCCGGTTGATCCTTTTCCGCTTCCGTTAAGCAACAATTGAAATCCGCGCTTTTCTTCAAATTACGCAAGCTCGATTCGATGCAAGACTAGATGCAGACGACGCAAAAGTTCCATCTGTCGTCTGCTTTATATTGTTAATGCATTATGCATTTAGCCCCCACCCGGGTGCGCAGCCAGTCACTGAAATGGATCTTTGCAATATAAACCTAAGAGAAGAGATGTTAGAGATTTTTATCAATTGAATAATGTTACTCTAAGTTTTAAAGTGCAACAATTAATAATCAGATAGCAATTGACAGATGTACTAATTGATTTTAATCGTATGAGGATATGTTACTCCACTCCCGTGATAAATTAATGCACTCATAACTCAAAGATATTTGGATATATTCTACATAAATACTGACAAATACATAAATATACATGCTTTAACATCTAAAATTACAACATATTTGTCATCATGTTGGAAGGCCTTGTCGCATGGATACTCAACAATTATTTGGGAAAATACGTCGAAAATTTAAACACAGATCAATTGAGTATTGCACTTCTATCTGGTAAGGTTATGAAGTCACCTGGACTATGAATTATAATTACTCAATAAATCCCGTCTGCTATTCGTACTTCTATGTATTTCTTGCTCTGGATTTTTGGTAATCGAATTTCATATTTTGTAACTCCATAATTATTGAATGATAATCACGTATAAACTGATGTTATATACCAGTTATTAAAAAAACATGCCTATAGTAGACCGAGAAGACCCCATTCTTAGTAGTTTTTCAAGAGATTAACTGTATAATTTTTTTACAGGGGAGGTAGAACTAGAAAACTTGCCTTTGAAACGAGAAGCATTGAGGCACATTGGCTTCCCAGTTGAAGTCAAAGCAGGATTCGTAGGCAAGGTGCGCCTGCATGTCCCAGTGACACAAATCCGGACGGCACCATGGGTCATAGTCATAGAACAATTATATCTTGTAGCTGGGCCAATATGTCTTGAGGAGGTACATTTCTATTTGGCTTATTTCTACTGAAACATGTAGAAAGTATGAATTATTCAAATCTGTAATCTTCTACTCGAATGGTTGATTATTCTCAATGTCTTGACCTACAAATAATTCCATAGTATGACAGCGAGGCAGAAGATCAAGCTGCTCAAGAATATAAACTAGGCAGATTAGATATGCTCGAAGCTAGGTGGCGTGCGGACACAGAACGAGAGCTGGGTTACTATGCAACAAGTTATAGTTCTTGGTTAAACTATGGTACTTCGCTAGTGACGAACATCATTGAAAATTTGCAACTCAATATAAAGGATGTACACTTTAGGTATGAAGATGACGTTACCCTATCGTCGCATGACGGTGAGTAGTGAAATGTCAGTCCTCCATATCAAACTCTATGCTGCAATCTTTTTCTTTCTGCTGAAGGGAGTGGAGTTGCATTTGGTGTTACCATAGGTGCATTAACAACTCAAAGTTGTGATGCCAGTTGGATACCAGGATCTACTTCCTGGAATCTTGGAGATGCATCATTCAAGTTAATGGAACTAGATGGCTTGTCTGTCTATTGGGATCATTTGAGAAAAGGGGAACTCCTCGGTAACTTGAATCTTGGTGATCTCGCTGTGAGTATTTGGACCTGTATAATTAAAATTGATACTTCCTATTTTTGTATTTGCTTTGATACACTCATTTTTTTATTACTCCATATTGTTGCTAGATTGCAATGAGTGAGTCAAGGAAAGGAAAGCGGAAACATATCTTGTCACCTGTAGGTGCGCGGGCGCATATCAAACGGGACAGATCAGAGAGACCGCTAAGATCAGTAAATAAACCCAGATTGATTGTTGATCTGTTGTTAGATCAAGTTCCATTATCAATCACTGATGTAAGTATTAGAAGTTTCCGAAGCCATTACCTTTATATTCTTATCTATTTTGATTGTATATAGTGGCAATACGATCAAATCGTCAAATGTATAAAGCAATTGGAGGATATAGATCGGCAAAAGCGACAACGACGATGTAGGCCAAATGTTCCAATTAGTGAAGCACCAAAGGAGTGGTGGCGATATGCTGCCCGTTGTCATATAGGTAGAGAAACTCTCCGAACAAAAATGTTGTGGGAAGATATTATTCAGAGGGGAAAACAAAATGTTTTATATGTTGAAGCCTGTGCAAAGTTATTAGGTAATGTCCCATTAACATTATCTTGGTTCGATTTTACATCCACATAGTTTTACCAAGAGCTTATGTTTGTGTTTTAGGCACGCCGACAGCAATACTCGCAACTGAATTGAAGCAATTCAAAGACACCATTGAAATGGAACGTAGTTTTGATGAACTCAGAGTTTTGAGGGAATTGGCAATGGCGAGAGTTAGGCCACCTAAAATACCTCAAGCTAGCACACCGACATCACCTCAAGGTCGGGGTATGCTTGTGCAGTGGTTTCCTCAGTGGTGGGGCTGGTATTCAAAAACGTCAAACAACAATATTCAAAGTTCATCGAAGTTTGAAGGGGAACTTTTGGATGCGTTAGCTGATACTATGGATGATGATACTTTAATTCGGAGAGATACTGTGTTTGGACAGTTTAATTTTACATTGTCTAAAGGTGCTGTCCGTCTCTGCACGGGCGAAGGGGATAGGGAGAATACAAAGACGGTCATGGAATTACAGTTTGAAAAAGTTCATCTCAATTACGAATCCAGGCCCAGATCTGGTTCGCACAAATTTTCAATAAGTTTAGGAGCTCTGTATTTGCACGATTATTTGACGGAAAATTCTACATTTCCTGTTTTGGTGCAACCACAAACAGTGTCCCTTGCCAGTAATCGACTGCGCGGATCATCAGAAAAACTGCCAACTCAGTCAACACAGCCGTTATTCGAATTAGTCTATGAGAAAAAGCCTCTTCACACTAATACGGATCATTCATTACAAGTCAACTCTAAGTCATTAGATATTGTGTACAATCCAATTGCAATGCGGTGGCTGATAGATTTTACTTGCAAACCTCACAGATATGCATCGAACCAAAGTTTGCAGGCTATGAAGCGCAGAACGCGCAAACAGTTGATGAAAAACTGGGAACAAATTTTAGAAGGTGATCTAGTCTACCGTGCTTCATGGGATTTACAGTTTGATATATCAGCTCCTCAGATTTTATTGGTAGAAAGATTTACGGACTCAAACGCAGCAGTGATAGTTGTTGATTTTGGGAGACTACATTTGACAAATGGCACAGAAACTGGTGAAGTAGTGCTCAGGCCTGGATCATCAAATAGCGAGGATGATGAAAAATATGTAACACCGTGCTCCACACCACCTGGCAGCAAAGAAACTGGTTCATTGCAAGATATTCAAGGTCTCTCTGATGCAGCGTTGCATCAGAGACTCTATGATCAATACTTTGTCGACTTATCTGACTTACAAGTCTTAGTTGGTAAAGTGAGGGATCATTGGAAACATGCTCGCACAAGGGGAATGTCAAGTTTGCACGTATTGGAAAGGTTCAACATTTCTCTTCAAATTGAAAGACGAGTGGTTACTACTGCAGACCCACAGTTTCCTTCAATCACTGTGTCCGGGAATTTACCAAGATTGGTTGTCCATGTGAATGAGCAAAAGGTTGAAGCTATTCGGTCAATGTATGATTTATTGTTATCGTTCTCTAACGCTTCGGAACCTGACAAACCCAATTCAGAAAATTGGGAACCGGGAAGTCCGAAGAAAGAGGAGAGTCCTGACAAAACTTCGACACGTTTAATGATGATTCAGTTTATAATTGATCAAATGACTTTTGAACTACAATCCAGAGGACGCAGTGTTGCTGAACTTCAAGTTTCTGGAGTGAGAGTTGCACTGAATAAGAGGCCGGCTGATTTAAGTGCAACATTATCGGTCCACAGTTTGTTATTAGTTGATGCTTTGCAAGAATTTGGACCTGATTTTGAACTTTTAGTTGCTAGTCACAAGCATGTTGGAATGGATAGTGTTTCTGGAAGCTTACGAGACTCCGAACCGGTTTCTCCAACATCACCAGTATCTCCAGCATCTCCAGATCCAACGTTACCACGGCGAATAACATCCCCTGTTGCTCTGACGCGAGCTCTTTCTACCTTAGCGCGAGACTCGAAAAATTCGAGCCCTCCAAAAACCAATTCTTTTATCGGTTTAGATCATTTGGATTCTGAAGCATTAATTATGGTTGAGCTTATGCTTGTGGACGATGCATCAGAGAATCTACGTATTGCGAATATACAGTTTAATAATTTGGACATCATTGCCAATCAAGAAACAATAGTAGAGCTCATAGGGTTTGCGCGAAGAGCTTTCCCGACACATAAATCAATTCTAAAACGGGCGGAAAGATTCGGATCTTCATCAAGTCAATCCCAGGAAATAAAGACATTGGTGAGAACTGAAATAACATTCGACTTTCACAGATTAAATGTATTACTATTACGAGCCGTTATGCAAGACAGCCAATTAGTTGGCCAGAAGATAGCTACAGCAACTATGACAGATGCCCGGATTCAAGCAACTTTAGGTACACAAGCTCTAGTTTCCGGATCATTAGGTGGCTTACAAGTACTCGATCAAACACTCACTGGAAAAATGCATCAAAGAATTTTGAGTGTTGGCAGAGATCCCATCGCAGATCCACCTCAACATCCATTGGAACATTTTGCAAATTTAACTAATCAACCCGAAGCGTTCAGATTTTGCGTAAATAGAAGTTACAAACAATCATCTCTGTCCGACAGTCTGGAGACATTAGCAGAGGTCACGATTCGTGTTGGAAGTGTTTGGTACACACACGCTCCTCATTTGATATCAGAACTACGTTCTTGTGCAGATGAATTCAAGCAATACTTGAGTAAATTCGCAAGGCACATTGGAGCAGCTGCTACGGATATGGCTATTGGATTGGTCCATGCTGAGGAATGGGCAGTACCACCGCGGAAACGTTTACCAAGTTTATCACTTGATGGTACAGACAGTTCTGGATCTTTATGTTTGAAGCTTGATGCTATCTTGGATAGCCCTGTACTGGTCCTACCACGATCTGCTCATAGTACACAGGTATTTGTTGCTCACCTTGGCACAATGGCTTTGCAACATGATCCACCAATTCATTCAACGGATAAACAAAAATTAACATTGGAGGTGCGCGACATGAATTTATATTCCCTGGACATTTCATTGAAAGGTAATTTGGCCAGTGGAAGTTCCCCGTCTAGAGCTGAAGACATGTATTGTTGCAAGGAATATGGGAAACCGATTTTACATGACACCGGGTTGAGGATTGTTTTAGAAAAAGAACACAACTACCTATCAAGGACCCCAAGTTTTCCACTCGAATCTGAGCCACCAAGTAATCCTGTCATCCAAGTTCGTGGCACTGTCATTACACCCTTAAAAGTATCATTGTCACGTGGGCAATATGAACAACTTTTGGACACTGTTCACCGACTAATTTATGTTTCAAATATAGAGCCTGTTGCAACAGAACAGAAAATTCCAAGTGCCAAAGTATCAAACTATTCCGATAAGTTTGACCTCTCAGTGAAAGTTCTATTTGAGCTACCAGTTTTGAGCATTGAACTAAGGCAAGATCAGGTGGAACAGCCTTTGGTCGATTTATCGATGCGAGATTTTGTTGCTAAATATGAAAAGCTAAATAAATTTGAATCAACGATAGAAGTAGCACTTAAGAGTCTACTTATGGAAGATCTTCTCTGCCCTGTCGGATCTAGACATCGATACATGATGCAATCTTCTGCACCAATTCGAGCAAGATTGCCAGCTGGTGTTTCTAAATCATGCCCTGATCTGGTATACGTTCAAAGGTGGAAAGATAACTTTGGTAGAGGTAGCTTACCTGATAGACTTGAAACCGATACTCTGTATGGGGCTGTACCTGCACACTGGCGTAGGAAACCAGTCTCCCAAATAGATACACCAAATACTCCCCCACCCTCACCTGGAGCAGTGGTTAGTGAAGAAAATTTAGTATTGATTAATATTACTATGGCGCAGGCAAATCCAACAATAACCAGTAATAAAGTGCAACGGAAATCCGTCTGTGTTGATTTCAATTGTCTAGATTTAGTGGTTAGTGTTGAATCATGGATGGTTGTACTTGATTTCCTGGGACTAGGATCGCCAACAGAGTCTAATCCACGAATAAATGTACTCAAAGAATCATCGGGCACTGATGCTGTTGATGGAATGGAAGAGTTTCCATTAGATTCAGAAATAGAAGTAGAAGTAAGATCTTTGACTTTAGTGCTGACACGAGTAGAGCGAGAAATTGCTAAAGCCAATATATCGAATGCAAGTGTACACATTCTCAAGTCTGATGATAAAACTAAAATATCTGGATCTTTAGGATCAATGTCTTTATTGGACTTGACTCCTCATGGTAGACTGTATCGGGAAAGATTCTTATCCTCTGGTAGAGAAGCCCTCAACTTTCAATACTTGAGTTACAATGATGCTCAGGAGAGACCCCACGATGCACAATTAAAGTTGAAGATGTCAGCGGTACACTACGTTCACACACAAAGGTTTCTTGCGGAACTACAAGCATTTTTTGGACATTTTTCACAGCTAAGAACAGTTATGGTCAATCGAATTCGAACTGACGAAGGGCCTTCAATGGATGTTAATGAGAGAGATATGCGCTTATCCTTGGAACTGCACGCTGGGGCCCCGGTGATACTACTTCCAGTCAGTTCACGATCTGAGGAATTAATACTTCTGAATCTTGGAGAATTGAGTGCACACAACTCGTTCAAAGTCTGTGATAAAATTTCTATTCGCCTGATTGAGTTAATACTAGTGGAATTAGTTAACATGGATGTTTATACAGTAAAAAGACTGAAGGCTGATGATAATAATCACAATATAGATGTTTTGACTATTGGTAGCTTTTACGTGAAAAAATTGGGCCCTTCCCTGTTGACGGAAAAGTGTCACTTGAAGCTACAAGTTGAAAGAAACTTGGACACTCATATTAGCAGGGATTTTCCCGATTGGAGTGTTCATGGTATATTATCTACGATGGATTGTGCCCTTGATCCAGCACAATATATGCTGATTCGTGGATTGCTATCTTATAATATTGGTGAAAATTTGGACGACCTACTACAGATGATGCAAGACTTGGGTAACATGGATGAATCTTTCTACAATACCGAAGATACATCGGAGAAAGTTTGGACAAAATCATGCATTACTCTAGAGTTGGTAAATGTTACCGTTGCGCTGCATCCAAATCATGAGCTAGCTGCCTTGGCATGTGTGAATTTTATAAAATCAAGGCTTACTTTGGATTCACTGAGTGATGGGTCCCAAGATATAGACTTAGTCTCCCAAGAAATCTTGGTAACAGATACCAGATTTCAAGATGAACCTGTTAATCATAGATCCAATGTTTTCACCAGTATATTACAACCGTTGAGAAATTCAGGAAGTATAGAGAATCATGTCCAGGCTGAAGTACACCATAGAAAACGAAGACATATGGTTGCTACTACAGTTATATTACACAGTATGCGTCTAACAGCAATATTGGATTGGTGGGAAGCAGTTAAGGATTTTCTTGTTTTAAACGCTCCTGAACCTGAATCGGTAGTTGGGATTGTTCCAATGGTCGTGCCACAAGAAATCGATGAAAGTAATTTCGGAAGTAATGTACCATTTGAGTTGAAACTCAATATTACAGATTCCGAATTGGTTATCGTTGAGAATACATCGCTGTGGGATACAAATGCAGTCATTTTGAAATCTACTACAGTTCTTGCTTACAGATCTGCACCTCAACATGGAGAAAAGCCACTCTCTTGTAATTTATCTCGCTGTGAATTGTTTTCATGTATTCTCGGGCTTGAGGATGAAACAGCATTGTCAATCATTGATCCAGTTGGAGCTAGTTTTGAATTAACACAGGATAAATGTTTGGAAATACAATTACAGCCTTTGAGCGTGAGGTTGAGCTATCACGATATCACTATGTTTACGAGAATGCTGAGTTCTCTTCCCAAGCAAACTTTGTGGGCCAAACAACGTTCTAATGGACCGCCAGCAAATGCAAAGAGTCATGTTATGAAGCTCTCTGCGCTGGGTTTTGCAGAGACTGATTGTGAGGCAGCTTTGGATCTTTGTAATGGACAGCTTGATGATGCTGCTTTATGGTTAACGCAAAATGCCATTCCAAACTCTCAAGCCA
The DNA here is from genome assembly GCF_917208135.1 of Athalia rosae. Taxonomy (NCBI): domain Eukaryota; kingdom Metazoa; phylum Arthropoda; class Insecta; order Hymenoptera; family Athaliidae; genus Athalia; species Athalia rosae. The sequence goes on along the minus strand of NC_064029.1, from coordinate 16,645,885 downwards.
ACTCAAGTGGCTCACTTTACATCCAAGCTGTTGAAGTACAGACTCTGTGTTTAAGGATTTGCATCATTGATGATTGCAGAGATGCTGATGTACCCCTGTTAGAAATGACAATGTCGGAACTTTCATTGAGGCAATCATTAGCAGGTCCTGGCTTAGCATCAGCAAATTTCAGCGTGGATTATTATAACAGAGTTCTGAGTGGTTGGGAACCATTTATAGAACCATGGAGGGCTACATTTCAGTGGGAGCAAACACTGACAAACTTGTTAACTCTGAAAAGGTTGCAAATATCTGTCAATTCTGAAGACTCGATGAATGTCAATGTAACATCAACGTTAGTGGAGCTGGTAAAATTAGTCAAAGATAACTGGACCCAAGATTACTACTTATCTAATAAAGACACACTTTTGAGTAAGCCATTTGGAAGTCCTACAGGATATCGTAGACGCTCGCCATTTGTTCCTTTTGCTTTAAAAAATGAAACAGGCTCAAAGTTGTGGTTTAAAACAATCATTGCAACCACAGATACCATAAATGAGATCAGCGGAACTTCAAAGTCAGACAATATGCTAGAACTAGATATGACTTGGGTTGAAGTTGCACCGGATGAAACAATCCCTTTTACATTTGAAGAACGAGGTAAGCTACGGCATCATTCTACGCACATTGTTAGAAGACATCAAATAGCTGTTTCGGTCGATGGCTGGAGACCTGTTGATCCTGTTACTGTTGACAGGGTTGGAATATACTTTCGCTATGCAAATGTGGATGTAATTAGTAATTCACAGGTAGGTGAACTTTGAAATCAGTCTACTCGTCGATGCTGTTACAGCACTTCAATTTCAGAATAAATTTTCTATTTTCTAGCAGCAATTAATGGTACCAAAGGCAAGGGTAGTTTTTGATGTTGAATTGGAAGGGTCAGCCAGAAAACTGGTGACTGTTAGATCAGCCTTACAGGTTGTGAACAAGCTAACGTATCCTGTTGAAATAAAACTAGAAAAACCCATCAATCAACCAGGATGTAAGTTCCCTTGATTACTATTTTAATGATTGTTCTATTCTGAGAGTTTCAAAATGTTTGTTGCTGATACATTGAAACTTATTATAGTTTCTTTGATGTCTCCAGTGATGAATGGAAAAATATTACAAGTGGCTGCACAAACAGTGGTATCAATACCACTAACACATACTGGTGCACAAATGTTACTTAGGCCGATTCATTTGGATCGTATATTTCAATTTTGTGTAGAACCTATCTTTTGGTCTGCAGCGAAAAAACCTTTAGAAGTAGCAGAAATACATACTACATGTAAAACGAATCAGAATGACATATTTAGGTAAGTCTTAACACTCATAAGGTCCTGTACAACTACGAAAGAATTCTTTATCATCCACATCAATCGTTTATATTCTTTCATTGTAGAATGTGCGTCACGATAAAACGAGACAACTATCCCGCAGATGTGAATCTGGCAGTGCCAACGATGCCAGCGCATTCTATTATATTTCTAGCACCTATTACTTTGACGAATCTATTGCCACATGAAATATCTTATACTGTTGCATCTGAAAGTGGTAGAATCCTGCCAGGCAACAGCGCCGATTTACATACTGTAAATAATGCTGAGCAGTTAGAGGTCAATATTCAATTAGAAGGATATCCTGGTACTGGGATGGTAAGAAGCTATAATATTTCATTGCCATTAAAAATACAGAAATAACTCACGAGAATCGTCTCCAAGATTTAATAAATTTTTGTTTTTGCTTCGTTTAGTTGTTGCTACCACAAAATAGCAATTCTTTTACCGGTCGAATGAGGTTGACGGACTCTTCTGGTCGAATATTATTTTTGCACGCGACTGTTGTTGTGGAAAAGGGGTCCGCATTAAGAATCAACATCACTGCTCCATATTGGATCATAAATAAAACGGGACTACCTTTGGTATTTAGACAGGAAGGTGTAGGTATAGAAGCTGCTGGTCAGTATGAAGAACACGAAAGAGCTCGGATGGTGGCTCCGTTGTTATTCTCTTTCAGTGATGAAGAAGCCAGTAGAACATTAGTTGTCAGAGTTGGTACTGGTGTGCATCCACATGGAGCCCCACAGTGGTGTCAGCAGTTTCATTTACAACTTGGTGTGCAAGTAAGTTCAATATTAAGCGAATGGGAATAATGAAAAAGAATAAACGTGTCTCTGACTGAAAAATAAATATCTATCTAGGTACATCGTCTCAGAGTAAGCTTACGTGATGGCAGACCAGATATTGTGTATTTGATTGGAGTAGCGACCCGCACAGCACGAGGTAGATACAGAGCGACCACAGTCGTCACATTATCACCTAGATACCAGCTGCACAATAGGTCATCCTGCACCTTAGAGTTGGCTCAAAAGTGTTTCACTACAACAGTGGTAAGATAATTGTCTTTTCATACGATACAAATTTCACAGCATATCACAATACCAAATTAGTTTTACTAAGAATTACTTTATTTATTTTTGGACTCGATAGAGCCACCCAGATGCACAAGCAACGTATATAACAGCAATGCCAAATTGTCATATGCCATTTCATTGGCCTAGACTCGATAAAGATCAACTTTTGTGTGTTCGAGTCATTGACGTGGTAAACTGCATGTGGTCAGGAGGTATTAGATTGGATGGAAATCACTCGTTAACAATCAATATCAGAGATACAACAGGCAAAATGCATTTCTTGCGAGTAGATGTGGTTTTACAAGAAAGCACATATTTTGTTGTTTTTACCGACGCAGACACGATGCCACCACCAATCAGAGTAGACAATTTTTCGGAAGTACCCCTAGTAATTAATCAAGTAAGTCATTTCAACCGGAATTAACATCCATTGTAATTCCATTGTTTAATTGTCTTGTTACCTGGAAACTAGTTCAAATACTTGAAATTTACAAGCTATTCGCTCATTCCCACGATTTTGTAGACTAGTGTGGCAGAGAGCCAACAGTGGACTGTGAGACCACATTCCTCGGTACCTTACGCATTAGATGAACCAATCCAAGTTGCTGGTTTAACGGTAACAGCACCTGGAGGCGCTACATCATCATATGATTTGAACATTCTTGGAGAAACTGGTGGATTGACATATGAAAATTTTATCTACATAGCTTTTACAGGTATTCAGTTGATAGAGATTAAAATTTTCAAACATCTGTTCCTGACTTCATGAACCTTTTTCAGGTACTTTCAAAGTGGACAGTGACATAAGTTCCCGAGACAATGGATTAGATCCACTTGATGTGGAAACGCAAAGGCTAGTTCTAGAAGCTGGGCCTGGAGGCTGGGTTGCGCTGCGTAGAAAACAATATGGAGCAAGATCTCAACTATGGAGAATGACAAGTGATGGACAATTACAACATGAAGGTACAGGGATAGAAATGTTAAGACCCTGTTTTATTAATACTTTCGTAAAATCCATTATTGTTGGAATGAACTGCTACGTTATATTGAATTTCAAACAGGTTCTAGTCCGCCGCGAGATAAATATTCTAGAGCACCAGATACGGTATTAGTTTTGGATATTGCTGGAACCGCACCGCAACCATTTTCATATTGCGCCCTTGCTTTACGAAGACCAGATCCCCGCAGAAGATCTACACAAACGTGGTTATTCACAGATGATGGAAGATTATGTTGCGCTCATCAAAATATGTGTGTCCAGTCGAAAGATGGGTTCATGGGTCTTCACGAAGGTTTGGTTGCTTAATTTATCACAATTGTAATTTTGTTTTTGCAGCATTACCGAGTGTTTCACGAAATATATCCCCAGTTGTAGTTTCTCACAAATTTATACTACGTATTTTTAGCATTATAGTAAAAATTTCTCAAAAAATGTACATCAGCCTGGAAACCTTCTCTTTTTATAAAAATATCGTTTCCAATCGCATAGCGCTTTCATTATAGGTTCATCTTTATCTCAGATTGTTTAAATTAGTAATAAATGTTACAGGGCACGGGGTTGCCCGCTGGCAAATGTGTACGTATAGTTTCAGTATATCAAAGAGGTCCTGATATATTATCTTTCCTTCTTCGATATTGTTATTGAATTTTCATGACATCTTTTTAATCATTTTGTATTTTATTTTTTCCATCTCATTAGATCACTTTTACATTCTTGATGTACGTTCGGATATCTTTGAGTAAAAAGGAAGGAGTTGCCACTGTTCAGTCTTTGACCACACATAGTTCTTTATGTATTTTATTTCTGTTTCGTTATTTGATTTCCAAATTCATCGAATTTTGCGACAAATTGTTTCTTAACGGTTTCAGAAATAATCTATAGCTGATTCAATATAATTTGGTTCATTTAATTAAATATTGTATTCACATTATTTGGTGTCAACTCTAGAATCCCAAAGCTCAACGATAACCTGATTCAATTACTCTTGTTCATTTACTTACCAAAAATTACTTAAGGTTCAGTTTTTGCATGAAAAAATGTATTTACAGGGAGCGAGGCTGTCCTAGGTCCACAAATGCACATCAGCCCACCACCGATTGAACAATGTGTTGGTAGGCAAAGATTGCGGCCTGGATCTGGTTTTTTATCAGTTAGAGTATCAACTGATGGTCCTACGAGAGTATTACAAGTCTTAGATATCAAAGAAAGAGTAAGTAGTTTCCCAGAGCTCATCGCCTAATGTGAGGCATAATCCTAATAAAATATTTTCAAACAGAAAAAGACGTTCGCGTTGCTTGAAGAACGCGACTGGTCTCATATCGCAGTAACTCAACGTCCTACACACGTTGCGCCGAATACTCAAAGCACAGATACTCGGGAATTACAATTGAGCATACGATTACCTGCTGGATTGGGTTTATCTATTGTCTCTCGAAGACCAGCAGAAGAATTATTATTCGCCAGACTGGCTGGCATTGCTCTGGAACTCGTGCAAACTCCTGCTGGTATTGCTCTAGATTTGAGTGTGGAAGATGTGCAAGTAGATAACCAGTTATTTGAAGCTCAGTGTTCGACGGTTCTATACATCACGAGATCCACACGTGCTGACATTGATAACCGACCAGCGATTCATATTGCCGCGGAAAAATTACCTTCTAAAAATCAAAATGCTGAAATTTACAAACATTTGATCGTAAGCGTAAAGCCATTGTGCATGCATTTGGAAGAAAGGTTATTATTGAGGCTGGCTGCATTTATGGGGGCCGGAAAATCCGAATTAGATGCACCGATGGATGAAAATGATTTCAAAGCACAAAGATTCATATCAGAAGTTTCTGCGGCTCACGCTACTAGATATTACTTTGGAACATTAAAACTAGTACCTAGCCAGGTCAGTGACTACTATGAAACTAAGTTTTATCAAACTGGAATGCAATTCTCCTAACAATACTTTGTTTTTGCAGGTAAGATTGAGCGTATTAACGACAACAAAATTACCAGCTCCACTCCAAGCGATAAAAAGGAAGCTAGGATTGACGTTAATTAAATTTGAAGATGCCACCATAGAATTGGAACCTTTCATTAAGAAACATCCATTTGAAAGTAGCCAGTTTTTGATGTATTCCATATTAAAACACTATAAAGACGTGAGTTGATATACCGAATAGAAATGTTTACAAATATATCCATGAAAATAATGCTGATTTGTATTACAGGAATTGAAATGGCAAGCAGCAGTCATTTTGGGATCTGTAGATTTTCTTGGCAATCCATTAGGTTTTGTGAACGATGTATCGGAAGGAGTATCAGGGCTGATTTATGAAGGAAGCGTTAAAACATTGGTGAAAAATGTCACTCACGGCATATCAAATTCAGCAGCTAAAGTTACCGAATCATTGTCTGATGGATTAGGTCGTGTTATATTGGATGAAAGACATGAGGAAGCAAGGCAAAGAATCCGCGCTAATACTACAGGTAGTAGTGACCACATAGTAGCAGGTTTAAAAGGACTCGGCTTTGGTTTGCTCGGTGGTATGACGAGCATTTTTAAGCAGACTTACGATGGCGCTGCTAATGAAGGTTTCCCTGTAAGTATCTTAATAAATTATCTGTTGTTAGTAGTGTTCTGTGGTGATCCAAAAATTAATATTGTTCAATTTTTTTGTTTTTCAGGGATTCTTTACTGGCTTTGGGAAAGGTGTTGTTGGAACAATCACAAAACCAGTAGTAGGAGTTTTAGATCTGGCAACAGAGACAGCTAGTGCTGTAAGAGAGACTAGCAGAAGGTATATGATTACCTGATATGATTAACTTTTTGTTAGCTACCAAACAATTTTAACGTATTCTTATCTATTTATTATTTCTCAGCGCACATCGTGTAATACCAAAGCGTGACAGACTTCCGCGGGTAGCCTTTGGTCCGGCTGGTCTCCTCCCTCCATATAATAATCACCAAGCAGAAGGACAAGAGTTTCTCTACACTATAAACAATCACAATTATTCAGAGATATTTGTAGCTTATGAATGTTTACGAAGTGGTGCCGAAGATTTACGAGTATTGGTATCGAACGAAAGAATTAGAGTCATATCCGGTGGCACCAAAGGAGTTGTTACCGAAGTCAGTCTGACAGATTTGGTACATTGTCAACCGACCCATAAAGTAGAAAGTAATGGAACCATACTTTACTATATTGAGCTGACATCAAGGACTGACTCTGGGGCACTTTTAAATCTGGATGGGCCTGAAATACTTAGAAGACCTAAAGTCAGATGCGACAGCGAAGAGGTCGCGAAATGGGTAATAATGTAGTCATTATATGAAATTTTTTGAATGGATAAATGGTAATAGGGAAGATGAAGAGAAGGAAGAAGTACCTTGAAATTTAATTCACCAGTGTTGATATAATATGGGCAATGTTTCTCTTTCTAGGTATCCCAACAGATTAATTATGCCAAAGGGATGCATGAAGAGCGTAGTTTGACACTGACCTCATCTGACAACATGCTCGATGACATGAGAAGTTATAAATAAATAAGTACATAGATGAATAATAAGTATGGCAATAATAAGTATGGTAATAATTTTTTGTACAGTTATGATTTTTGGATTTTATTTTTCTGAGCAACTTTTTCTTTGCAACTTTTGTAAATATTTCTCTATTTATTGAAAAATAACTTTAAGAGACTGATGTAGAACTGTATTATGGTATTGTGCGAAGTAATAAATTTTTATTTCAATGTATTTTTAAACAATAAAACTTCGTCGTAAATTTATTACAGCAGTGTATATAAAATAAACACCCGTGATCTCGATCAATCAGATAGGTCAAGTTTTCGTCTTTTTGCAATTACGCGCCTTCTTTAAGGGTGCAGTGCGTCGACATCGCGAAATCGCGTGGCTCTGCAGGTAATACCTGATTACGTTCCGACTTTTCTGACCTCGGAATTTCTGAGCTGGGTTTTAGGTAAAAATTTTGGAAAGAGCAAATTGATTGAATTGTACAATAGTCACAATTTAAAGTTTGTAGTTATCATATCATATTGAGAACCAGATTTGACTCTGGCACATTTGTTATCAGTCGATTTACAGCAACTAACCTCGGAATGGATGACAGTTCCCTTGACGAAGGACCATCGGTAGACTTTGGACGAGCGACATTGCAAATCGCTAAGGAAAATGAAGCTGCTCAGGAGAACCGAGCTCAGTCTTTGTCTACTGGTAATGTCAATCGAGATGGAAGTGTTAAATTCATTGTACAGCTACTGACACATCGAAGGATCAACATCAGAGTTCAACTTTTGCTCGATTATTTTTTTGTTTATAACGTTGACTGAATTAGTAAAAAACAGTAGCTACACCGAATACCGATTCAGCGAGTTGAATTCAAATACATGGTCTTTGTGCAGATGTTTGCTTTATATGTATATGTCAAAAATATTTGCCGTCAAGTCTTAGGTTGCCATACAACAATCAGACAATTCCTAACTCATGACAAGTTTTTTTTTATATTTATTTGCAGAATCTATAATGGTAAACCTAGTTGATCAGAGTGACCAATTATTTCAACAGTAGTGTTTTAATGAAGTATAAATATTTGATCAAGAAATTGTGAAGGGTCTTATTTACAGTCTTGCATATAACAATGGGCTATGAAATGAAAACTAGACATTTACTAATTCGGTGCAGAAGCTCGATGTAGTTCGGCATGGGTATTCAACGTGGAATAATGAAAATAGTATCGGGTTATCATCCAGTTTGAAATCTGCTAGCAGTTATCTTTCTTCTCAAACAATGAAAATTTTTCATTACCTGTAAACTATATTTCATCTGTAAATTTTTACGTTGCCTTTTGATGTGCTTCATATTTTTTATTTCTCCTCTGATTCCAGCTTTGGACAATGAAAATTCCGTGATAAATAATGCAACCGGAACCACTCCGATAACAAACAATCTTCCTAGTATTCCATATAAACGTGTTGATGCCCACACTTATTTTTCGGACAGAAATGATGTTGTTGAACGGGCGATAAAAGATTGCACCCATACTCTCATTAAGGATGCGGATGGAGAAGTTATTGGCTGTTGGCTTTTAACACAGTACGTGATGCTCTCAATCATGATAACTAGACTAGAATAATTATTAAGTAGATGTCAGACCATAAAGTTCATGACTACTTATAAAAAGGTTTCATTCTATATGTTTCTACGATTCCCAGGATCAGTTTGTGGGACACAGAGAAAGAAAGGCTTATTTTACTGACGAGAAATGCTTTGTACACAATTAAATATGACTTCATATCACTCAAGACATTGGAGTACGGCAGGGTACCTTTGCCTGAAATTGATACAGTGGTGAATGGTGAACTTGTTTATCCACCAACATCATTAGTACCGTAAGTCATACATCCAGATCGTATAAACAGTTGTTTAACTCTGGAGAAATCTATTTGTATATTGAACTTGTCGGCAGAAAAATATTTTCTCTAGAATCACCACAATTGCTACTTTCATTTCATGAAACTGCAAGCGTTGCAGCATTTTAATTCCAAAGGGAAATAATTACAAAATATGTTTAATAGTTTCTTTAATCATTTCTAGACGATTAAATGGCTTGGCAGAGGGTGTGTCGTCTGTTTTTCATAATGCTGTTCGTCAACAGTGGTCGTCTTTTACTGCACGTTCCAGTATTGCGGAATTTGAATCTAGGTACATCCATTGGTTGGATGTAATCTCAGATTTTTACGTAGCTAACATATCTCACTATTGGGCATCTTTAGTACTCCTAATCCCAATCACGTTCTAAAGATCTCTGAAAATTCAAATTTGTCCCTGATTTTTTCACATCAACGAATGCCAAGCTTGTGAATTATTATCCACTGTTGCTTCGACAAGTTAGCATCACAATATTAAAATTAATGATCATGCATGGTAGATAAACTGGGGATTAGTTTCGTGCTTTTGTAATTGTATTTTACTCGTATAAATAGGTCCATAAGAAAGCTATTTTAATGTTATATTGCCTTGTAGAAGGGCTTCTCAACGAACTTATAGTAGTACTAAGGTAGAATAATTCTTGACAGGAGCCGGAATATGGTGGGCTTGCAATTGATGTGGAACAAAGGGAAGCCTTTACCTCTAGAAAAAAAGTGGAACCCATTCGCCAGAAATATACCTTGGATGACGTTTGCGAGCCATCCATTATTTTGGCATAAAGGTAAACTGACCTGAAATTATTCTTTGTTTTTACCAATTTCCTTTTGTGACAATGACCAATTAAATTTCGTAGGTACAGAGTCGGAGAAAATGAAATTCGATGTCGAAGGGCTACATGCTGCGCTTCTCAGTTTAATTGCAGAAAACTGTCATGTAGTGTCCAATTCAATCGTCTTAGAAAATTATTTAGGGCTGGGGGCTCTTTTGCACAATAGAAATGCATTAGGGTTCTTTAAAATTCGTGGTAAAGTTAGTTTTTAATATTTTCGAAAGGCTTCTTGAGAAATTTTCTCTGGCTTCAAATTATAAGATTCCGATCAAACTACGTGAGAGTTGTATACATGATCATTAATTTTTTTATAAATATCACTTGTAATGTTAATAAATTAACACAAAATAATTCAAATAAGTAATCCATCATATTTTGTGTCTACACAATGAACATAGAAGTTCAAATACTTGATGTACGCACATCGATAATAGTATAAATGTACCTAATGATGGTAAATACCAGGAAGAAGTAGCTAATTAGAGTATGAATCATTGATGTCTTCATGTATGCAATAGTATATCGGGAAGTTGTAATATACCCACTTGAAAAACGATTCCTCGCGTTTTTTGAAATTTCCATACGACTTTTCTTACTAATACCATTGGAAACACATCACAAAGAATTCCAATAATTATCACCTAATTATCCTTGTGGATCAATCACAGTGTCAATGTTTTACAAAGTTTAAATATTATTTTTTGACTGTGTACTACCTTGCACCTTTGATGCAGGTATTAATATAATATAAATATATAAAATGAATACATGTTATGGTAGTTCAATGGGTTCTATTTCAAAATACTTCATTTCTTAGTGACAGTTTCATTTGAAAAATCCCGCTAGATCTAGGTGAGGTTGGTGCCCATTATTAGCAGACGAGCTAAATAGATGACACATGTATTTGAAGGATGAATCCTGTTTCGATTTGACCACCACTGCGGATCATTTGCGTTTTATTAGCACAACAATATTTAGCTATGAATTTCTGATATTGGATGCATTCAAAGGACTGGCCATATCATGCAAGTTCACTTATCTATAGTATCAGAAATTTGGCGAAATAGATCTGTTCAAAATTTTCTTCTGCTGATTTACATCTTGCAAGGTTAGTTTATTTTTAGGACATTATTCAACAGGTGTTTGCTTCCACAAGCACGATTTATGAATATATCCTACTGACAATGAGATCTGTGGAGATTTCATCTTTCATTTCAACGAATATACGAGTACTCGTTAGAGAATCCGGATGGAATAATTCAATAGGCAAAATAAGAATCAAACCTTTATACACTAACCCATTTATATATGTAGATATGTATATTTTCTTCATAGGAAGAGAATTGGAAACTGGGAGAGCTCAAGCGCTTCCTAAGACCCACTCTGCTTGAAAGCACAAGATGATTTCATATTCAAATGGTTTCTCAAGCCTATACATTTAAAGCAATTGGGAGAACAGAGAGAGTTGGGGGAATCCCATGCCACTCATCGAAATGTTAATTTTGATAAAAACGAAAGCAGTGTTTTTGTTTGGTTTTATCATTGGTGGAGTCCTTGCTTTACTGTTGATGTTAGCAGAAGATCTTATAACTGATGAAGCAGCTTGCAGTGCAAAAGCAATTAAATTGCCAAGTGACACTAAGAATGAAAATTATGAGGGATACATTACTTTGGAGAAACAAGAAAAGAACGATTTATCCAAAGTAATCCAGAAGTCTACGTATCAGAAATGGCTACAGCTTCAAAATGTAAAATTATCTAGAGTGAATATGGATGAACTGGTCTATGGCAAAAAATTGTCAGCAGTAACAACCAAGAGCCTGCTCTTGGAAGCAGACTGGCTGAAATCTAGAATTCATATAACTTGCGCGATATTTGTTAATAAGATAAAACTCGCACGATCCATTAGAGATACTTGGGCCCCTCACTGCAACAACATATATTATTTTGCAGCTGATAGGCAGGATCAGGATATTCCTGTTATAAACTTTGATATAAAGCTTACATCTTCATGGCAATTACTCTGTGAGTCTATACGCCATATCTGGAAAAAGAGTTTGAATAATAGTAAACTCACTGGCACTGATACAAACAACAGAATAGAATGGGTGATTTTCGTAAAAGATGATACAATGGTTATACCAGAAAACTTAAGGTACCTGGTAGCTTCGATGGATTTTGAAAATAGTTATTACTTAGGTCATCCAGTTACTCTATGGGGCCAGGCTTACAATGTAGCACAAGCTGGCTATGTCCTCAGTAAACGTGCCTTGGCAAAAATTGCAACAAACTTCAACACCAGAGATAAATGTGCTACTGGCGGTAAATACTGGAAACAAGAGGATTACTATCTTGGTTAGTGTCATTTTGGAATATGAAATTATAAGATTTGTATGAATATTCTGTTTGATGTAGCAATAACTAGTCGCTCACTATTCGTAATTTCAACTTTTACCTTTACAGGTAAACATTTGGGATCAATGGGCATTACTCCTTCAGACACTAGGGATAAAAATTTAAGTGGCACTTTCCATGGTTACTCGCTACAAATTCTTCTGTGGGGGGTAGCTAAGTCTGGTAGATATTGGACACATGCTTTATACCCCATAGGTCCTAGCTGCTGTTCGTCTAAATCCATAACGTTCAGTGCAGGAGAGGCAGATAAAATGTACAATTTATATTACCTAATTTATCGGCTCAACATTTATCTGGTTGATCGGACTTTTGGACACTATTCAGCTCCTACAGAAATACCAGATCCAGAGGTGAGATTGTAATACTATATTTTCAATTTTTTGTTATCCTGACTATAGCACTATTAATCTGTTTAAAATGCCGTTGGGATCATTTCCATTCGCGGAAACGAACTGCATCTAGAAAACCGACTAATTTTGTAATTTTAGATGTGGAAAGTGATACTGAAGGAAGAATTCAACATCACGAATTTGAGTGACATATCCAGCCAACGTTACTATGATATTTGGCGAGACCGTTACTCTGAGCCAGAAAAGTTCATTAGGAACACTTACAAGAATATGCCTGACGTATTAAGTTCTTTACTGACGGCATATGAAGCTGAAAGAAAGTTGGAAAAAGCTAACTCTTCTTTAAGTTGATATATAAATATACTATTTTCATCATTGTATTATGTGTATATATGGTGCGTTTTATCAGTCTCTGCTGCGTCAGGGTGATAAGTAGTAATTATTATATTCCTTAAAGTACGCGTACTACTTACATCATATGTACCTGCAATAATGACTTGACTTACGAATGGCAAAGGTCACGAGAATGTCTATTGATCAGTTTCAGGTAATATTTCATCAGTATCGAATACCCATGGCTACATATTAGTTGGTTGTGTCAGGTTGCGATATAAATGGTACAGACAATATGGGTATACGATATTTATTGTATTATTTGTGAATTTCTACTGTTTGTGTATTTATATCAATGAAAAAAAAACTAGCAACGTTTAGCACAATGCAGCTCTATTATTATTTTTATGAAGTTAGATTATCCAACAAAAATTTTTATAGTATCGGATTTAGCCCAAGCATACCTTAGACCCTAAGAACCATACTAGGAAGCTTCTGAGGTAATGTTGTTAAAAAATCATGTGAGTGGCGATAAGTGCAGACAGCATTTTTGACGGCGATCACTCAGAATATTTGGCATTTTGTTATCGCTTGTAAACGCTTGTAGTAAATCCGTAGGGAAGATCATTTAAATTCGAAGCGGGAGCGCAACGATTCGACCAGTGATTGGACGCGAGTACAAGGTGAACGACAAATAACGTTGAAGCGCGCCAACAAATGAACATCACGCGATCGCGTCTTTGTGGGATCCAGGACCATGACGGTTAGTAAAAACGATGCTCTGACTAATTAGAGAGTTTTGTTTTTGAAAAAGTTTGCAAACGATGCTAAATTGATACGAATTCTCTCCCTGAAGCTGCTAGCGGAGGATAAGTGAGTAAATATTGAAAATGCTGTGATTGTGGTGAGGGGTTGGTCGGTCGCCAAACACGCGAATGCTAAGCGCGTGGGGTGAGAGAATTTACGTCGTGAATATCTGAATGATGCGTTGAATATGAATTGGGTTGAAGAATCAGAGTTGTTTTGCGTGTGTGCATTTTTGAAACGTTCGCTGACTGGTCGGGCATAGCGCGGAAAACAATTGCCGATCGGACGACTGGCATCGTTTTGTGGAAATTTCTGGGATGCCGTTCGCCAGCACGTCGCTCCGACTTTTTTACGGTCTTATTGTTGAAATATCTTGTCCCCGAAGCCGAATTGTGACAAATTATCGATCAACAACTGCCTTGATCGTATTGTGACGAGTGTGAGCTGAGCAGCGTTGTTTGAGTGAGTAATATTAGACATATTAGATGTATCACATAGTCGTTGGTTGGTCTCTGTGCTCTTGATTACGTGAACCCCGAATTCGCGGGGTGACAAAATGGCGGCGCAAACATTTAAGCCCATCAGATTAGGTTTTTATTAGGTATTCGTGATAAAAAGCTGTTCTTGATGTTTGCAAGTTGAATCGGAGTATCAGGGCATGTGGCAGATATGGGAGTCACATATTTCCCATGTAATTTGTTGGTTGGGTAATAGCTTGCCCGGCTGCGGCCCGAGGAGGGCCGCCCGCGATCTGTTGAATCAGCAAAATTTGAGTTACACCGAAATCTAGAGTAGGAAACTTGAGGATTATCTGGCAAAATAGTATGCTCGGTGTTCATAGCTTATGCCGTCGTGGTTTGGTTGTATTCTAATGAACGAGTCAATCGAGCGGGAATCCCACAACGCCAGTGCGTCACATGGTGCTAGGTGGCAGTGTTGAGGTGAAGTAGCGCGAAAAAAAATGCTTTCGAGCATGTTCAAATAGGTATTGTCAAACACTGAGCTTATATTCTATCGCATCTCATCGTGTAAATTTCATGCCCAACTATTGGAAGCTAACTATCGTCAACAACCAACATATGAAGCGAAGTCTGCTTCCGATCATTCTCAAGGTGGGTTCTAATGCATTCTATCTTTTTGTGCAGCAATCAAATCGGACCATAGCGAGGATGTTTGCTGCCAATACATGTGTCCAAGGCAATTCCAGAGAAGTTGTTCTCACCGCATGTGTCTGTTGAGGAATGTGGTAAGTAGTTTTCACGATTCACAGCATCTGTCGATCGCTGTTATCTGTGTTCAACACACATGCTGACGATACCTATGAGAATTCTGAATCGTCATCAATTGCATGATTCTTCCAGATGATGTTCACTACAGTGGACAACAAACTTGTGAATGAATTGACAGAAAGAACAGGGGACGTTGAGCTAGATGTATCCGACAATGTGATAGTGGTGAGTAATTACTCAAAGATGATGCAGTCAATTACATAGATCATTATTGTTAGAATCAGGAGTTGTCGATAATGGTCAACAGATTGTGACAGTTGGAATGATATCGAAACCTAATTGACACTGTTTCTTGCAATTTGTAGAGTGTGCTTGGTGTAGTTTGGCATCCGTGGAAGGAAAAATTGACACTGGAAAGCTGACATTAGGCTTGAGTGCTGCGACTTGGATACTGAGTTTTACATGTTGAAGATGTGTTTGCAACAAAGGCTGAACAAGCAGATGCGAAGAGTGTGATACGTGATGAGGACCGGCTCCAGAATGCAGTGAATCCAGAAGAAGAAATTCACCTTCGGCAGAGTTGGCAAGTCGCATGCGTTTGATTTGCTATCTATCTTTCCTCAATCTTTGCTCTTTGTGGCATGGCGGTACCAATGTTCATTTATGTGTATTATTTTAGAATTGAAAACGTTAGTTTGAGTTCCCAGTATAGATTGTGAAATTTTCAAACAATGTTTTAATGTAGTCGAGCTGTTTGGTCTCTTTAAATTGATCAGTGAAAGAAGTCGATTCAATCATTATATGATTTTGGTCATACGTGGCTTAGTTCTGATTCTAACTATAATAAACTATATTGGAAGTTTATTCTTGATTTCAAAGTCAACTCAGAGCCAGCAATCTTGAAATAGGATGTACTGACCCGTTCTTCCCCTACAGTGAAAACCAACAAAGTAAGTCCTGAACCACGTTGTGTGATTGACAAGAACAGAATGAGTGTGTTGGTGAAAATGAGTTTCGTAATTAGATATAGGTGGATGTAGGTAGGAATGGGTAGGCCGGGTGCTGTGTGTGGGTTGGATTATATGTGCGTTAATATTTAAGAAAATCCTGGATTGAGACTGGCTTGGGAACGCTGGTTTCAATGCCATGGTTCGATCAGATCGCTTGTCGGGTTGAGGGGGCCTAGAAAAATGAGGGTAGGCAGGAACTGCGAACGGGTAGGAAGGTAATTCATAAGCCGTGATGTTCCTTCGTTTCACAGCGTCCTTCAATCGCAATTGTTCCCAATATTGAATTCAGTATAGCAAAACATGCCTACTTCGGTACAAACATCTTGAAAGTTTGTATTGTTCGCGAGTCTTGTCTTGGAAATAAACCAACATAATAGCTATGCGATTGTTGGACTGGGTAAGATGCTCTTTCTTCTCTCTGTGCTAACGTGGAGTACAGAAATGAGGAAAGATGCTGCGCCTGAAGCCATCATCTGGAAGAGGATCGCCGACCGCCGTGCCACTAATTTTCTCTATCTCTATTTTATTTATTTTCCTTTCCTCCTTTTTCTTTCATTCGATCGTCGTGTCGAATACTTATCTCTCATCGTTTGATGCATGCGTGTGAGTAGATAAAGACTCCGAGCAAGCTTGCCATTAGAGTTCGGACTCGAAACTTTGCACTTTATTTTACCACATACTCACATTTCACTGCTGTATGTTTCAGGTCGTCGAGTGAGAGGATTGAGCCTACCAGAGATCTCAGATTAGAAAATTTATGTTTTCCATGAGTATCTCAATCTAATCCGAAATGCTGCGTGTTTCAGGTCTCCGAGTGAGCGAGGTCTTCGGTGATGAAGTCCTCGGATAAGAACGATTGTCGCATCGTCATGATTCTCTTACTAATCCGTTTTGCTGTGGGTTTCAGGTCGACTGAGCGAGCAAGGTTTCTCCTCTGGAAAACCACGACGTAATAAGCGACAATCTCATCAATATTTTGAAGCCTATATGAGACGGTGTTTTGTCGACTGACCACGGGTAAAGATTGCTTTCTTTCATGTTTTTCATTCGAAAATACATCAGTCGTCAAAATCGCGACCTCAGAGAGAGAGTAACTTCGAAGATATGATTTGACGTTCAGATTCGCATAATTATCTCATTAGTCTTGTATCCACAAAATTGAAGAGATTATCGAAGCTGCAAGACTGAGAGTCAATAGGCAATATATTTAGGCTCCGACTAGAATAATTATTTCATAAGTTTTGTATTCTCGGAAAAAGACGAATTATCGAAACATGATCATCGCGGACTCGCGCGAGAAAGCGAGAGTACTCTTGGGCTCAGACTGTATTAATTATCTAATGAGTTTTGTTAACTATCTATGAAGAGGCTACCTTTGGGTCTAGATTTGATTTGTATTTTTTAAGTTAGTATTTTCGAGAGGACTCTACAGAGAGGCAACAACGATTCTTCACAAGCTATGAAGAGGATACCTTTAGGTCTAGATTTAATTTTTATCTTCTAAGTTTGTAATTTCGAGGAGACTCTTCAAAAAAGCACCATCGATTCTCCACAAGCTATCAAGAGGATACCTTCAGGTCTAGATTTAATTTGTAATCTCTAAGTTTAAATTTCCAAGAGGACTCTTCGCAGAAGTAACAACGATCTTCCACAAGCTATGAAGAGGATACTTTTAAGTCTAGATTTAATTTGTAATCACTATGTTTAAATATCCAAGAGGACTCTTTGAAGAAGTAACAACGATTTTCCACAAGCTATGAAGAGGATACTTTTAAGTCTAGATTAATGTTGTATTCTCTAAGTTTGTATTTTCGAGAGGACTCTTCAGAGGAGCACCAACGATTCTCCACAAGCTATGAAGAGGATACCTTTAGGTCTAGATTTATTTTGTAATCTCTAAGTTCAAATATCCAAAAAGACTCTCAGGAGAAGCAACAACGATTCGTCACAAGCTATGAAGAGGATACCCTTAAGTCTAGATTTAATTTGTATTTTCTAAGTTTGTATTTTCGAGAGGACTCTTCAGAGGAGCACCAACGATTCTCCACAAGCTATGAAGAGGCTACCTTTAGGTCTAGATTTAATTTGTAATCTCTAAGTTTAAATATCCAAGAGGACTCTTCGAAGAAGTAACAACGATCTTCCACAAGCTATGAAGAGGATACTTTTAAGTCTAGATTAATTTCGTATTTTCTAAGTTTGTATTTTCGAGGGGACTCTTCAGAGGAGCAACAACGATTCTCCACAAGCTATGAAGAGGATACTTTTAAGTCTAGATTCAATTTGTAATTTGTAAGTTCAAATGTTCAAGAGGAATCTTCAGAGAAGCAACAACGATTCATCACAAGCTATGAAGAGGATACCTTCCAGTCTAGATTTAATTCGTATTTTCTAAGTTTGTAATTTTGAGAGGACTCTTCAGAGGAGCACCAACGATTCTCCACAAGCTATGAAGAGGCTACCTTTAGGTCTAGATTTAATTTGTAATCTCTAAGTTTAAATATCCAAGAGGACTCTTCGAAGAAGTAACAACGATCTTCCACAAGCTATGAAGAGGATACTTTTAAGTCTAGATTAATTTCGTATTTTCTAAGTTTGTATTTTCGAGGGGACTCTTCAGAGGAGCAACAACGATTCTCCACAAGCTATGAAGAGGATACTTTTAAGTCTAGATTCAATTTGTAATTTGTAAGTTCAAATGTTCAAGAGGAATCTTCAGAGAAGCAACAACGATTCATCACAAGCTATGAAGAGGATACCTTCCAGTCTAGATTTAATTCGTATTTTCTAAGTTTGTAATTTTGAGAGGACTCTTCAGAGGAGCACCAACGATTCTCCACAAGCTATGAAGAGGCTACCTTGAGGTCTAGATTTAATTTGTAATCTCTAAGTTTAAATATCCAAGAGGACTCTTCGAAGAAGTAACAACGATCTTCCACAAGCTATGAAGAGGATACTTTTAAGTCTAGATTAATTTCGTATTTTCTAAGTTTGTATTTTCGAGGGGACTCTTCAGAGGAGCAACAACGATTCTCCACAAGCTATGAAGAGGATACTTTTAAGTCTAGATTCAATTTGTAATCTGTAAGTTCAAATGTTCAAGAGGAATCTTCAGAGAAGCAACAACGATTCATCACAAGCTATGAAGAGGATACCTTCCAGTCTAGATTTAATTCGTATTTTCTAAGTTTGTAATTTTGAGAGGACTCTTCAGAGGAGCACCAACGATTCTCCACAAGCTATCAAGAGGATACCTTCAGGTCTAGATTTAATTTGTAATCTCTAAGTTTAAATTTCCAAGAGGACTCTTCGCAGAAGTAACAACGATCTTCCACAAGCTATGAAGAGGATACTTTTAAGTCTAGATTTAATTTGTAATCACTATGTTTAAATATCCAAGAGGACTCTGCGAAGAAGTAACAACGATTTTCCACAAGCTATGAAGAGGATACTTTTAAGTCTAGATTAATGTTGTATTCTCTAAGTTTGTATTTTCGAGAGGACTCTTCAGAGGAGCACCAACGATTCTCCACAAGCTATGAAGAGGATACCTTTAGGTCTAGATTTATTTTGTAATCTCTAAGTTCAAATATCCAAAAGGACTCTCAGGAGAAGCAACAACGATTCGTCACAAGCTATGAAGAGGATACCCTTAAGTCTAGATTTAATTTGTATTTTCTAAGTTTGTATTTTCGAGAGGACTCTTCAGAGGAGCACCAACGATTCTCCACAAGCTATCAAGAGGATACTTTTAAGTCTAGATTTAATTTGTATTTTCTAAGTTTATCATCTCAAGAGGACTCTTCAGAGGAGCACCAACGATTCTCCACAAGCTATGAAGAGGCTACCTTTAGGTCTAGATTTAATTTGTAATCTCTAAGTTTAAATATCCAAGAGGACTCTTCAAAGAAGTAACAACGATCTTCCACAAGCTATGAAGAGGATACTTTTAAGTCTAGATTAATTTCGTATTTTCTAAGTTTGTATTTTCGAGGGGACTCTTCAGAGGAGCAACAACGATTCTCCACAAGCTATGAAGAGGATACTTTTAAGTCTAGATTCAATTTGTAATCTGTAAGTTCAAATGTTCAAGAGGAATCTTCAGAGAAGCAACAACGATTCATCACAAGCTATGAAGAGGATACCTTCCAGTCTAGATTTAATTCGTATTTTCTAAGTTTGTAATTTTGAGAGGACTCTTCAGAGGAGCACCACCGATTCTCCACAAGCTATCAAGAGGATACCTCCAGGTCTAGATTTAATTTGTAATCTCTAAGTTTAAATTTCCAAGAGGACTCTTCGCAGAAGTAACAACGATCTTCCACAAGCTATGAAGAGGATACTTTTAAGTCTAGATTTAATTTGTAATCACTATGTTTAAATATCCAAGAGGACTCTTTGAAGAAGTAACAACGATTTTCCACAAGCTATGAAGAGGATACTCTTAAGTTTAGATTTCATTTGTAATCTATAAGTTTAAATATCCAAGAGGACTCTTCGAAGAAGTAACAACGATTTTCCACAAGCTATGAAGAGGATACTTTTAAGTCTAGATTCAATTTGTAATCTGTAAGTTCAAATGTTCAAGAGGAATCTTCAGAGAAGCAACAACGATTCATCACAAGCTATGAAGAGGATACCTTCCAGTCTAGATTTAATTCGTATTTTCTAAGTTTGTAATTTTGAGAGGACTCTTCAGAGGAGCACCAACGATTCTCCACAAGCTATGAAGAGGATACCTTCAGGTCTAGATTTCATTTGTAATCTCTAAGTTCAAATTTCCAAGAGGACTCTTCGAAGAAGTAACAACGATCTTCCACAAGCTATGAAGAGGATACTTTTAAGTCTAGATTTAATTCGTATCTTCCAAGTTTGTCATCTCAAGAGGAATCTTCAGAGTAGCAACGACGATTCTCAACAAGCTATGAAGAGGATACTTTCAAGTCTAGATTTAATTTGTAATCACTATGTTTAAATATCCAAGAGGACTCTTCGAAGAAGTAACAACGATTTTCCACAAGCTATGAAGAGGATACTTTTAAGTCTAGATTAATGTTGTATTCTCTAAGTTTGTATTTTCGAGAGGACTCTTCAGAGGAGCACCAACGATTCTCCACAAGCTATGAAGAGGATACCTTTAGGTCTAGATTTATTTTGTAATCTCTAAGTTCAAATATCCAATAGGACTCTCAGGAGAAGCAACAACGATTCGTCACAAGCTATGAAGAGGATACCTTTAGGTCTAGATTTAATTTGTAATCTCTCAGTTCAAATTTCCAAGAGGACTCTTCGAAGAAGTAACAACGATCTTCCACAAGCTATGAAGAGGATACTTTTAAGTCTAGATTTAATTCGTATTTTCCAAGTTTGTCATCTCAAGAGGAATCTTCACAGTAGCAACGACGATTCTCAACAAGCTATGAAGAGGATACTTTTAAGTCTAGATTTAATTTGTAATCACTATGTTTAAATATCCAAGAGGACTCTTCGAAGAAGTAACAACGATCTTTCACAAGCTATGAAGAGGATACTTTTAAGTCTAGATTAATTTCATATTTTCTAAGTCTATATTCTCAAGTGGAATCTTCAGAGAAGCAACAACGATTCTTCACAAGCTATGAAGAGGATACCTTTAGGTCTAGATTTAGTCTGTATTTTCTAAGTCTTTATTCTCAAGAGGACTCTTCAGAGGAGCAACAACGATTCTCCACAAGCTATGAAGAGGATACTTTTAAGTCTAGATTTAATTTTTATTTTCTAAGTTTATCATCTCAAGAGGACTCTTCAGAGAGTAACAACGATTCATCCCAAGCTATGAAGAGGCTACCTCTAGGTCTAGATTTGATTTGTATTTTTTAAGTTTGTATTTTCGAGAGGACTCTTCAGAGGAGCACCAACGATTATCCACAAGCTATGAAGAGGATACCTTCAGGTCTAGATTTAATTTTCATTTTCTAAGTTTGTAATTTCGAGAAGACTCTTCAAAAGAGCACCATCGATTCTCCACGAGCTATGAAGAGGATACCTGTAGGTCCAGATATTTTTCGGACCATAGCGAGGATGTTTGCTGCCAATACATGTGTCCTAGGCAATTCCAGAGAAGTTGTTCCCACCGCATTTGTCTGTTGAGGAATGTGGTAAGTAGTTTTCACGATTCACAGCATCTGTCGATCGCTGTTATCTGTGTTCAACACACATGCTGACGATACCTATGAGAATTCTGAATCGTCATCAATTGCATGATTCTTCCAGATGATGTTCACTACAGTGGACAACAAACTTGTGAATGAATTGACAGAAAGAACAGGGGACGTTGAGCTAGATGTATCCGACAATGTGATAGTGGTGAGTAATTACTCAAAGATGATGCAGTCAATTACATAGATCATTATTGTTAGAATCATGAGTTGTCGATCATGGTCAACAGATGGTTGTCAACAAGTATTTTAATAAGTGTTCTCTTAACGTGTTGTGATAGTGCAGTACGTCTGCATCTGTAGCTTCCGAGTCTTGGTACATGAGACTTATCTTGAATCTCCCTAATATTCAGAATCTAATCATTCATAGCGCTATCAAATATGCGATTTCTGCTATTTTATTTCTACCTCTGGGATTTCCACTGTGTTATTATAGTTGTTTGTGTTTCCCAACTATTGCACTCATTATTTTTATTATTCATTTTTGTGAGTACCCAGATGTCCTCATAAGAACTATTAGCATCTAACAATCGATTCCAGAGCTGGAACCTAATAATTTTATAACCTGAAATTTTACGCGTGTCATTCGGAGTGAGTCAGATATGGCAAGCATTATTGAAACATATCTCGATATTTTGGCATTCCAGTACCAGTAACGCATATTCAGTTTGTTTGAATTCGTTTGAAAAGGTAATTATTTCCAAATTCGGCGGTTAAACGCCACGTTCGCTGATTGGTCGGGCATAGCGCGGAAAACAATTGCCGATCGAACGATTGGCATTGTTTTGTAGAAATTTCTGGGATGCTGTTCGCAAGCACGCCGCTCCGACTTTTTTACGGTTTTATTGTTGAAATATTTTGTCCCCGATGCCGAATTGTGACAAATTATCGATCAACAACTGCCATGATCGTTTTGAGACGTGTGTGAGATGAGCAGCGTTGTTTGAGTGAGTAATATCCGACATATTAGATGTAACACATAGTCGTTGGTTGGTTACCATGCTTTCGATTGCGTGAGCCGGGATTGGTGGGGCGAAAAAATTGTGATGCAATAGTCGAGTCAATCAGACTAGGCCGCGGAAAACAATTGCCGATCGGACGACTGGCATCGTTTTGTGGAAATTTCTGGGATGCTGTTCGCAAGCACGCCGCTCCGACTTTTTTACGGTTTTATTGTTGAAATATCTTGTCCCCGAAGCCGAATTGTGACAAATTATCGATCAACAACTGCCGTGATCGTATTGTGACGAGTGTGAGCTGAGCAGCGTTGTTTGAGTGAGTAATATTAGACATATTAGATGTATCACATAGTCGTTGGTTGGTCTCTGTGCTCTTGATTACGTGAACCCCGAATTCGCGGGGTGACAAAATGGCGGCGCAAACATTTAAGCCCATCAGATTAGGTTTTTATTAGGTATTCGTGATAAAAAGCTGTTCTTGATGTTTGCAAGTTGAATCGGAGTATCAGGGCATGTGGCAGATATGGGAGTCACATATTTCCCATGTAATTTGTTGGTTGGGTAATAGCTTGCCCGGCTGCGGCCCGAGGAGGGCCGCCCGCGATCTGTTGAATCAGCAAAATTTGAGTTACACCGAAATCTAGAGTAGGAAACTTGAGGATTATCTGGCAAAATAGTATGCTCGGTGTTCATAGCTTATGCCGTCGTGGTTTGGTTGTATTCTAATGAACGAGTCAATCGAGCGGGAATCCCACAACGCCAGTGCGTCACATGGTGCTAGGTGGCAGTGTTGAGGTGAAGTAGCGCGAAAAAAAATGCTTTCGAGCATGTTCAAATAGGTATTGTCAAACACTGAGCTTATATTCTATCGCATCTCATCGTGTAAATTTCATGCCCAACTATTGGAAGCTAACTATCGTCAACAACCAACATATGAAGCGAAGTCTGCTTCCGATCATTCTCAAGGTGGGTTCTAATGCATTCTATCTTTTTGTGCAGCAATCAAATCGGACCATAGCGAGGATGTTTGCTGCCAATACATGTGTCCAAGGCAATTCCAGAGAAGTTGTTCTCACCGCATGTGTCTGTTGAGGAATGTGGTAAGTAGTTTTCACGATTCACAGCATCTGTCGATCGCTGTTATCTGTGTTCAACACACATGCTGACGATACCTATGAGAATTCTGAATCGTCATCAATTGCATGATTCTTCCAGATGATGTTCACTACAGTGGACAACAAACTTGTGAATGAATTGACAGAAAGAACAGGGGACGTTGAGCTAGATGTATCCGACAATGTGATAGTGGTGAGTAATTACTCAAAGATGATGCAGTCAATTACATAGATCATTATTGTTAGAATCAGGAGTTGTCGATAATGGTCAACAGATTGTGACAGTTGGAATGATATCGAAACCTAATTGACACTGTTTCTTGCAATTTGTAGAGTGTGCTTGGTGTAGTTTGGCATCCGTGGAAGGAAAAATTGACACTGGAAAGCTGACATTAGGCTTGAGTGCTGCGACTTGGATACTGAGTTTTACATGTTGAAGATGTGTTTGCAACAAAGGCTGAACAAGCAGATGCGAAGAGTGTGATACGTGATGAGGACCGGCTCCAGAATGCAGTGAATCCAGAAGAAGAAATTCACCTTCGGCAGAGTTGGCAAGTCGCATGCGTTTGATTTGCTATCTATCTTTCCTCAATCTTTGCTCTTTGTGGCATGGCGGTACCAATGTTCATTTATGTGTATTATTTTAGAATTGAAAACGTTAGTTTGAGTTCCCAGTATAGATTGTGAAATTTTCAAACAATGTTTTAATGTAGTCGAGCTGTTTGGTCTCTTTAAATTGATCAGTGAAAGAAGTCGATTCAATCATTATATGATTTTGGTCATACGTGGCTTAGTTCTGATTCTAACTATAATAAACTATATTGGAAGTTTATTCTTGATTTCAAAGTCAACTCAGAGCCAGCAATCTTGAAATAGGATGTACTGACCCGTTCTTCCCCTACAGTGAAAACCAACAAAGTAAGTCCTGAACCACGTTGTGTGATTGACAAGAACAGAATGAGTGTGTTGGTGAAAATGAGTTTCGTAATTAGATATAGGTGGATGTAGGTAGGAATGGGTAGGCCGGGTGCTGTGTGTGGGTTGGATTATATGTGCGTTAATATTTAAGAAAATCCTGGATTGAGACTGGCTTGGGAACGCTGGTTTCAATGCCATGGTTCGATCAGATCGCTTGTCGGGTTGAGGGGGCCTAGAAAAATGAGGGTAGGCAGGAACTGCGAACGGGTAGGAAGGTAATTCATAAGCCGTGATGTTCCTTCGTTTCACAGCGTCCTTCAATCGCAATTGTTCCCAATATTGAATTCAGTATAGCAAAACATGCCTACTTCGGTACAAACATCTTGAAAGTTTGTATTGTTCGCGAGTCTTGTCTTGGAAATAAACCAACATAATAGCTATGCGATTGTTGGACTGGGTAAGATGCTCTTTCTTCTCTCTGTGCTAACGTGGAGTACAGAAATGAGGAAAGATGCTGCGCCTGAAGCCATCATCTGGAAGAGGATCGCCGACCGCCGTGCCACTAATTTTCTCTATCTCTATTTTATTTATTTTCCTTTCCTCCTTTTTCTTTCATTCGATCGTCGTGTCGAATACTTATCTCTCATCGTTTGATGCATGCGTGTGAGTAGATAAAGACTCCGAGCAAGCTTGCCATTAGAGTTCGGACTCGAAACTTTGCACTTTATTTTACCACATACTCACATTTCACTGCTGTATGTTTCAGGTCGTCGAGTGAGAGGATTGAGCCTACCAGAGATCTCAGATTAGAAAATTTCTGTTTTCCATGAGTATCTCAATCTAATCCGAAATGCTGCGTGTTTCAGGTCTCCGAGTGAGCGAGGTCTTCGGTGATGAAGTCCTCGGATAAGAACGATTGTCGCATCGTCATGATTCTCTTACTAATCCGTTTTGCTGTGGGTTTCAGGTCGACTGAGCGAGCAAGGTTTCTCCTCTGGAAAACCACGACGTAATAAGCGACAATCTCATCAATATTTTGAAGCCTATATGAGACGGTGTTTTGTCGACTGACCACGGGTAAAGATTGCTTTCTTTCATGTTTTTCATTCGAAAATACATCAGTCGTCAAAATCGCGACCTCAGAGAGAGAGTAACTTCGAAGATATGATTTGACGTTCAGATTCGCATAATTATCTCATTAGTCTTGTATCCACAAAATTGAAGAGATTATCGAAGCTGCAAGACTGAGAGTCAATAGGCAATATATTTAGGCTCCGACTAGAATAATTATTTCATAAGTTTTGTATTCTCGGAAAAAGACGAATTATCGAAACATGATCAT
This sequence comes from Athalia rosae, assembly GCF_917208135.1. Taxonomy (NCBI): domain Eukaryota; kingdom Metazoa; phylum Arthropoda; class Insecta; order Hymenoptera; family Athaliidae; genus Athalia; species Athalia rosae. The sequence continues at coordinate 16,619,510 of NC_064029.1, read as the reverse complement.
CGCGGACTCGCGCGAGAAAGCGAGAGTACTCTTGGGCTCAGACTGTATTAATTATCTAATGAGTTTTGTTAACTATCTATGAAGAGGCTACCTTTAGGTCTAGATTTGATTTGTATTTTTTAAGTTAGTATTTTCGAGAGGACTCTACAGAGAGGCAACAACGATTCTTCACAAGCTATGAAGAGGATACCTTTAGGTCTAGATTTAATTTTTATCTTCTAAGTTTGTAATTTCGAAGAGACTCTTCAAAAGAGCACCATCGATTCTCCACAAGCTATCAAGAGGATACCTTCAGGTCTAGATTTAATTTGTAATCTCTAAGTTTAAATTTCCAAGAGGACTCTTCGCAGAAGTAACAACGATCTTCCACAAGCTATGAAGAGGATACTTTTAAGTCTAGATTCAATTTGTAATCTGTAAGTTCAAATGTTCAAGAGGAATCTTCAGAGAAGCAACAACGATTCATCACAAGCTATGAAGAGGATACCTTCCAGTCTAGATTTAATTCGTATTTTCTAAGTTTGTAATTTTGAGAGGACTCTTCAGAGGAGCACGAACGATTCTCCACAAGCTATCAAGAGGATACCTTCAGGTCTAGATTTAATTTGTAATCTCTAAGTTTAAATTTCCAAGAGGACTCTTCGCAGAAGTAACAACGATCTTCCACAAGCTATGAAGAGGATACTTTTAAGTCTAGATTTAATTTGTAATCACTATGTTTAAATATCCAAGAGGACTCTGCGAAGAAGTAACAACGATTTTCCACAAGCTATGAAGAGGATACTTTTAAGTCTAGATTAATGTTGTATTCTCTAAGTTTGTATTTTCGAGAGGACTCTTCAGAGGAGCACCAACGATTCTCCACAAGCTATGAAGAGGATACCTTTAGGTCTAGATTTATTTTGTAATCTCTAAGTTCAAATATCCAAAAGGACTCTCAGGAGAAGCAACAACGATTCGTCACAAGCTATGAAGAGGATACCCTTAAGTCTAGATTTAATTTGTATTTTCTAAGTTTGTATTTTCGAGAGGACTCTTCAGAGGAGCACCAACGATTCTCCACAAGCTATCAAGAGGATACTTTTAAGTCTAGATTTAATTTGTATTTTCTAAGTTTATCATCTCAAGAGGACTCTTCAGAGGAGCACCAACGATTCTCCACAAGCTATGAAGAGGCTACCTTTAGGTCTAGATTTAATTTGTAATCTCTAAGTTTAAATATCCAAGAGGACTCTTCAAAGAAGTAACAACGATCTTCCACAAGCTATGAAGAGGATACTTTTAAGTCTAGATTAATTTCGTATTTTCTAAGTTTGTATTTTCGAGGGGACTCTTCAGAGGAGCAACAACGATTCTCCACAAGCTATGAAGAGGATACTTTTAAGTCTAGATTCAATTTGTAATCTGTAAGTTCAAATGTTCAAGAGGAATCTTCAGAGAAGCAACAACGATTCATCACAAGCTATGAAGAGGATACCTTCCAGTCTAGATTTAATTCGTATTTTCTAAGTTTGTAATTTTGAGAGGACTCTTCAGAGGAGCACCAACGATTCTCCACAAGCTATCAAGAGGATACCTTCAGGTCTAGATTTAATTTGTAATCTCTAAGTTTAAATTTCCAAGAGGACTCTTCGCAGAAGTAACAACGATCTTCCACAAGCTATGAAGAGGATACTTTTAAGTCTAGATTTAATTTGTAATCACTATGTTTAAATATCCAAGAGGACTCTGCGAAGAAGTAACAACGATTTTCCACAAGCTATGAAGAGGATACTTTTAAGTCTAGATTAATGTTGTATTCTCTAAGTTTGTATTTTCGAGAGGACTCTTCAGAGGAGCACCAACGATTCTCCACAAGCTATGAAGAGGATACCTTTAGGTCTAGATTTATTTTGTAATCTCTAAGTTCAAATATCCAAAAGGACTCTCAGGAGAAGCAACAACGATTCGTCACAAGCTATGAAGAGGATACCCTTAAGTCTAGATTTAATTTGTATTTTCTAAGTTTGTATTTTCGAGAGGACTCTTCAGAGGAGCACCAACGATTCTCCACAAGCTATCAAGAGGATACTTTTAAGTCTAGATTTAATTTGTATTTTCTAAGTTTATCATCTCAAGAGGACTCTTCAGAGGAGCACCAAGGATTCTCCACAAGCTATGAAGAGGCTACCTTTAGGTCTAGATTTAATTTGTAATCTCTAAGTTTAAATATCCAAGAGGACTCTTCGAAGAAGTAACAACGATCTTCCACAAGCTATGAAGAGGATACTTTTAAGTCTAGATTAATTTCGTATTTTCTAAGTTTGTATTTTCGAGGGGACTCTTCAGAGGAGCAACAACGATTCTCCACAAGCTATGAAGAGGATACTTTTAAGTCTAGATTCAATTTGTAATCTGTAAGTTCAAATGTTCAAGAGGAATCTTCAGAGAAGCAACAACGATTCATCACAAGCTATGAAGAGGATACCTTCCAGTCTAGATTTAATTCGTATTTTCTAAGTTTGTAATTTTGAGAGGACTCTTCAGAGGAGCACCAACGATTCTCCACAAGCTATCAAGAGGATTCCTTCAGGTCTAGATTTAATTTGTAATCTCTAAGTTTAAATTTCCAAGAGGACTCTTCGCAGAAGTAACAACGATCTTCCACAAGCTATGAAGAGGATACTTTTAAGTCTAGATTTAATTTGTAATCACTATGTTTAAATATCCAAGAGGACTCTGCGAAGAAGTAACAACGATTTTCCACAAGCTATGAAGAGGATACTTTTAAGTCTAGATTAATGTTGTATTCTCTAAGTTTGTATTTTCGAGAGGACTCTTCAGAGGAGCACCAACGATTCTCCACAAGCTATGAAGAGGATACCTTTAGGTCTAGATTTATTTTGTAATCTCTAAGTTCAAATATCCAAAAGGACTCTCAGGAGAAGCAACAACGATTCGTCACAAGCTATGAAGAGGATACCCTTAAGTCTAGATTTAATTTGTATTTTCTAAGTTTGTATTTTCGAGAGGACTCTTCAGAGGAGCACCAACGATTCTCCACAAGCTATCAAGAGGATACTTTTGAGTCTAGATTTAATTTGTATTTTCTAAGTTTATCATCTCAAGAGGACTCTTCAGAGGAGCACCAACGATTCTCCACAAGCTATGAAGAGGCTACCTTTAGGTCTAGATTTAATTTGTAATCTCTAAGTTTATCATCTCAAGAGGACTCTTCAGAGGAGCACCAACGATTCTCCACAAGCTATGAAGAGGCTACCTTTAGGTCTAGATTTAATTTGTAATCTCTAAGTTTAAATATCCAAGAGGACTCTTCGAAGAAGTAACAACGATCTTCCACAAGCTATGAAGAGGATACTTTTAAGTCTAGATTAATTTCGTATTTTCTAAGTTTGTATTTTCGAGGGGACTCTTCAGAGGAGCAACAACGATTCTCCACAAGCTATGAAGAGGATACTTTTAAGTCTAGATTCAATTTGTAATCTGTAAGTTCAAATGTTCAAGAGGAATCTTCAGAGAAGCAACAACGATTCATCACAAGCTATGAAGAGGATACCTTCCAGTCTAGATTTAATTCGTATTTTCTAAGTTTGTAATTTTGAGAGGACTCTTCAGAGGAGCACCAACGATTCTCCACAAGCTATCAAGAGGATACCTTCAGGTCTAGATTTAATTTGTAATCTCTAAGTTTAAATTTCCAAGAGGACTCTTCGCAGAAGTAACAACGATCTTCCACAAGCTATGAAGAGGATACTTCTAAGTCTAGATTTAATTTGTAATCACTATGTTTAAATATCCAAGAGGACTCTGCGAAGAAGTAACAACGATTTTCCACAAGCTATGAAGAGGATACTTTTAAGTCTAGATTAATGTTGTATTCTCTAAGTTTGTATTTTCGAGAGGACTCTTCAGAGGAGCACCAACGATTCTCCACAAGCTATGAAGAGGATACCTTTAGGTCTAGATTTATTTTGTAATCTCTAAGTTCAAATATCCAAAAGGACTCTCAGGAGAAGCAACAACGATTCGTCACAAGCTATGAAGAGGATACCCTTAAGTCTAGATTTAATTTGTATTTTCTGAGTTTGTATTTTCGAGAGGACTCTTCAGAGGAGCACCAACGATTCTCCACAAGCTATCAAGAGGATACTTTTAAGTCTAGATTTAATTTGTATTTTCTAAGTTTATCATCTCAAGAGGACTCTTCAGAGGAGCACCAACGATTCTCCACAAGCTATGAAGAGGCTACCTTTAGGTCTAGATTTAATTTGTAATCTCTAAGTTTAAATATCCAAGAGGACTCTTCAAAGAAGTAACAACGATCTTCCACAAGCTATGAAGAGGATACTTTTAAGTCTAGATTAATTTCGTATTTTCTAAGTTTGTATTTTCGAGGGGACTCTTCAGAGGAGCAACAACGATTCTCCACAAGCTATGAAGAGGATACTTTTGAGTCTAGATTCAATTTGTAATCTGGAAGTTCAAATGTTCAAGAGGAATCTTCAGAGAAGCAACAACGATTCATCACAAGCTATGAAGAGGATACCTTCCAGTCTAGATTTAATTCGTATTTTCTAAGTTTGTAATTTTGAGAGGACTCTTCAGAGGAGCACCAACGATTCTCCACAAGCTATCAAGAGGATACCTTCAGGTCTAGATTTAATTTGTAATCTCTAAGTTTAAATTTCCAAGAGGACTCTTCGCAGAAGTAACAACGATCTTCCACAAGCTATGAAGAGGATACTTTTAAGTCTAGATTTAATTTGTAATCACTATGTTTAAATATCCAAGAGGACTCTGCGAAGAAGTAACAACGATTTTCCACAAGCTATGAAGAGGATACTTTTAAGTCTAGATTAATGTTGTATTCTCTAAGTTTGTATTTTCGAGAGGACTCTTCAGAGGAGCACCAACGATTCTCCACAAGCTGTGAAGAGGATACCTTTAGGTCTAGATTTATTTTGTAATCTCTAAGTTCAAATATCCAAAAGGACTCTCAGGAGAAGCAACAACGATTCGTCACAAGCTATGAAGAGGATACCCTTAAGTCTAGATTTAATTTGTATTTTCTAAGTTTGTATTTTCGAGAGGACTCTTCAGAGGAGCACCAACGATTCTCCACAAGCTATCAAGAGGATACTTTTAAGTCTAGATTTAATTTGTATTTTCTAAGTTTATCATCTCAAGAGGACTCTTCAGAGGAGCACCAACGATTCTCCACAAGCTATGAAGAGGATACCTTTAGGTCTAGATTTATTTTGTAATCTCTAAGTTCAAATATCCAAAAGGACTCTCAGGAGAAGCAACAACGATTCGTCACAAGCTATGAAGAGGATACCCTTAAGTCTAGATTTAATTTGTATTTTCTAAGTTTGTATTTTCGAGAGGACTCTTCAGAGGAGCACCAACGATTCTCCACAAGCTATCAAGAGGATACTTTTAAGTCTAGATTTAATTTGTATTTTCTAAGTTTATCATCTCAAGAGGACTCTTCAGAGGAGCACCAACGATTCTCCACAAGCTATGAAGAGGCTACCTTTAGGTCTAGATTCAATTTGTAATCTCTAAGTTTAAATATCCAAGAGGACTCTTCAAAGAAGTAACAACGATCTTCCACAAGCTATGAAGAGGATACTTTTAAGTCTAGATTAATTTCGTATTTTCTAAGTTTGTATTTTCGAGGGGACTCTTCAGAGGAGCAACAACGATTCTCCACAAGCTATGAAGAGGCTACCTTTAGGTCTAGATTTATTTTGTAATCTCTAAGTTCAAATATCCAAAAGGACTCTCAGGAGAAGCAACAACGATTCGTCACAAGCTATGAAGAGGATACCCTTAAGTCTAGATTTAATTTGTATTTTCTAAGTTTGTATTTTCGAGAGGACTCTTCAGAGGAGCACCAACGATTCTCCACAAGCTATCAAGAGGATACTTTTGAGTCTAGATTTAATTTGTATTTTCTAAGTTTATCATCTCAAGAGGACTCTTCAGAGGAGCACCAACGATTCTCCACAAGCTATGAAGAGGCTACCTTTAGGTCTAGATTTAATTTGTAATCTCTAAGTTTATCATCTCAAGAGGACTCTTCAGAGGAGCACCAACGATTCTCCACAAGCTATGAAGAGGCTACCTTTAGGTCTAGATTTAATTTGTAATCTCTAAGTTTAAATATCCAAGAGGACTCTTCGAAGAAGTAACAACGATCTTCCACAAGCTATGAAGAGGATACTTTTAAGTCTAGATTAATTTCGTATTTTCTAAGTTTGTATTTTCGAGGGGACTCTTCAGAGGAGCAACAACGATTCTCCACAAGCTATGAAGAGGATACTTTTAAGTCTAGATTCAATTTGTAATCTGTAAGTTCAAATGTTCAAGAGGAATCTTCAGAGAAGCAACAACGATTCTCCACAAGCTATCAAGAGGATACTTTTAAGTCTAGATTTAATTCGTATTTTCTAAGTTTGTAATTTTGAGAGGACTCTTCAGAGGAGCACCAACGATTCTCCACAAGCTATCAAGAGGTTACCTTCAGGTCTAGATTTAATTTGTAATCTCTAAGTTTAAATTTCCAAGAGGACTCTTCGCAGAAGTAACAACGATCTTCCACAAGCTATAAAGAGGATACTTTTAAGTCTAGATTTAATTTGTAATCACTATGTTTAAATATCCAAGAGGACTCTGCGAAGAAGTAACAACGATTTTCCACAAGCTATGAAGAGGATACTTTTAAGTCTAGATTAATGTTGTATTCTCTAAGTTTGTATTTTCGAGAGGACTCTTCAGAGGAGCACCAACGATTCTCCACAAGCTATGAAGAGGATACCTTTAGGTCTAGATTTATTTTGTAATCTCTAAGTTCAAATATCCAAAAGGACTCTCAGGAGAAGCAACAACGATTCGTCACAAGCTATGAAGAGGATACCCTTAAGTCTAGATTTAATTTGTATTTTCTAAGTTTGTATTTTCGAGAGGACTCTTCAGAGGAGCACCAACGATTCTCCACAAGCTATCAAGAGGATACTTTTAAGTCTAGATTTAATTTGTATTTTCTAAGTTTATCATCTCAAGAGGACTCTTCAGAGGAGCACCAACGATTCTCCACAAGCTATGAAGAGGCTACCTTTAGGTCTAGATTTAATTTGTAATCTCTAAGTTTAAATATCCAAGAGGACTCTTCAAAGAAGTAACAACGATCTTCCACAAGCTATGAAGAGGATACTTTTAAGTCTAGATTAATTTCGTATTTTCTAAGTTTGTATTTTCGAGGGGACTCTTCAGAGGAGCAACAACGATTCTCCACAAGCTATGAAGAGGATACTTTTGAGTCTAGATTCAATTTGTAATCTGGAAGTTCAAATGTTCAAGAGGAATCTTCAGAGAAGCAACAACGATTCATCACAAGCTATGAAGAGGATACCTTCCAGTCTAGATTTAATTCGTATTTTCTAAGTTTGTAATTTTGAGAGGACTCTTCAGAGGAGCACCAACGATTCTCCACAAGCTATCAAGAGGATACCTTCAGGTCTAGATTTAATTTGTAATCTCTAAGTTTAAATTTCCAAGAGGACTCTTCGCAGAAGTAACAACGATCTTCCACAAGCTATGAAGAGGATACTTTTAAGTCTAGATTTAATTTGTAATCACTATGTTTAAATATCCAAGAGGACTCTGCGAAGAAGTAACAACGATTTTCCACAAGCTATGAAGAGGATACTTTTAAGTCTAGATTAATGTTGTATTCTCTAAGTTTGTATTTTCGAGAGGACTCTTCAGAGGAGCACCAACGATTCTCCACAAGCTGTGAAGAGGATACCTTTAGGTCTAGATTTATTTTGTAATCTCTAAGTTCAAATATCCAAAAGGACTCTCAGGAGAAGCAACAACGATTCGTCACAAGCTATGAAGAGGATACCCTTAAGTCTAGATTTAATTTGTATTTTCTAAGTTTGTATTTTCGAGAGGACTCTTCAGAGGAGCACCAACGATTCTCCACAAGCTATCAAGAGGATACTTTTAAGTCTAGATTTAATTTGTATTTTCTAAGTTTATCATCTCAAGAGGACTCTTCAGAGGAGCACCAACGATTCTCCACAAGCTATGAAGAGGATACCTTTAGGTCTAGATTTATTTTGTAATCTCTAAGTTCAAATATCCAAAAGGACTCTCAGGAGAAGCAACAACGATTCGTCACAAGCTATGAAGAGGATACCCTTAAGTCTAGATTTAATTTGTATTTTCTAAGTTTGTATTTTCGAGAGGACTCTTCAGAGGAGCACCAACGATTCTCCACAAGCTATCAAGAGGATACTTTTAAGTCTAGATTTAATTTGTATTTTCTAAGTTTATCATCTCAAGAGGACTCTTCAGAGGAGCACCAACGATTCTCCACAAGCTATGAAGAGGCTACCTTTAGGTCTAGATTCAATTTGTAATCTCTAAGTTTAAATATCCAAGAGGACTCTTCAAAGCAGTAACAACGATCTTCCACAAGCTATGAAGAGGATACTTTTAAGTCTAGATTAATTTCGTATTTTCTAAGTTTGTATTTTCGAGGGGACTCTTCAGAGGAGCAACAACGATTCTCCACAAGCTATGAAGAGGATACTTTTAAGTCTAGATTCAATTTGTAATCTGTAAGTTCAAATGTTCAAGAGGAATCTTCAGAGAAGCAACAACGATTCATCACAAGCTATGAAGAGGATACCTTCCAGTCTAGATTTAATTCGTATTTTCTAAGTTTGTAATTTTGAGAGGACTCTTCAGAGGAGCACCAACGATTCTCCACAAGCTATCAAGAGGATACCTTCAGGTCTAGATTTAATTTGTAATCTCTAAGTTTAAATTTCCAAGAGGACTCTTCGCAGAAGTAACAACGATCTTCCACAAGCTATGAAGAGGATACTTTCAAGTCTAGATTTAATTTGTAATCACTATGTTTAAATATCCAAGAGGACTCTGCGAAGAAGTAACAACGATTTTCCACAAGCTATGAAGAGGATACTCTTAAGTTTAGATTTCATTTGTAATCTATAAGTTTAAATATCCAAGAGGACTCTTCGAAGAAGTAACAACGATTTTCCACAAGCTATGAAGAGGATACTTTTAAGTCTAGATTCAATTTGTAATCTGTAAGTTCAAATGTTCAAGAGGAATCTTCAGAGAAGCAACAACGATTCATCACAAGCTATGAAGAGGATACCTTCCAGTCTAGATTTAATTCGTATTTTCTAAGTTTGTAATTTTGAGAGGACTCTTCAGAGGAGCACCAACGATTCTCCACAAGCTATCAAGAGGATACCTCCAGGTCTAGATTTAATTTGTAATCTCTAAGTTTAAATTTTCAAGAGGACTCTTCGCAGAAGTAACAACGATCTTCCACAAGCTATGAAGAGGATACTTTTAAGTCTAGATTTAATTTGTAATCACTATGTTTAAATATCCAAGAGGACTCTGCGAAGAAGTAACAACGATTTTCCACAAGCTATGAAGAGGATACTTTTAAGTCTAGATTAATGTTGTATTCTCTAAGTTTGTATTTTCGAGAGGACTCTTCAGAGGAGCACCAACGATTCTCCACAAGCTATGAAGAGGATACCTTTAGGTCTAGATTTATTTTGTAATCTCTAAGTTCAAATATCCAAAAGGACTCTCAGGAGAAGCAACAACGATTCGTCACAAGCTATGAAGAGGATACCCTTAAGTCTAGATTTAATTTGTATTTTCTAAGTTTGTATTTTCGAGAGGACTCTTCAGAGGAGCACCAACGATTCTCCACAAGCTATCAAGAGGATACTTTTAAGTCTAGATTTAATTTGTATTTTCTAAGTTTATCATCTCAAGAGGACTCTTCAGAGGAGCACCAACGATTCTCCACAAGCTATGAAGAGGCTACCTTTAGGTCTAGATTTAATTTGTAATCTCTAAGTTTAAATATCCAAGAGGACTCTTCGAAGAAGTAACAACGATCTTCCACAAGCTATGAAGAGGATACTTTTAAGTCTAGATTAATTTCGTATTTTCTAAGTTTGTATTTTCGAGGGGACTCTTCAGAGGAGCAACAACGATTCTCCACAAGCTATGAAGAGGATACTTTTAAGTCTAGATTAATTTCGTATTTTCTAAGTTTGTATTTTCGAGGGGACTCTTCAGAGGAGCAACAACGATTCTCCACAAGCTATGAAGAGGATACTTTTAAGTCTAGATTCAATTTGTAATCTGTAAGTTCAAATGTTCAAGAGGAATCTTCAGAGAAGCAACAACGATTCATCACAAGCTATGAAGAGGATACCTTCCAGTCTAGATTTAATTCGTATTTTCTAAGTTTGTAATTTTAAGAGGACTCTTCAGAGGAGCACCAACGATTCTCCACAAGCTATCAAGAGGATACCTTCAGGTCTAGATTTAATTTGTAATCTCTAAGTTTAAATTTCCAAGAGGACTCTTCGCAGAAGTAACAACGATCTTCCACAAGCTATGAAGAGGATACTTTTAAGTCTAGATTTAATTTGTAATCACTATGTTTAAATATCCAAGAGGACTCTGCGAAGAAGTAACAACGATTTTCCACAAGCTATGAAGAGGATACTTTTAAGTCTAGATTAATGTTGTATTCTCTAAGTTTGTATTTTCGAGAGGACTCTTCAGAGGAGCACCAACGATTCTCCACAAGCTATGAAGAGGATACCTTTAGGTCTAGATTTATTTTGTAATCTCTAAGTTCAAATATCCAAAAGGACTCTCAGGAGAAGCAACAACGATTCGTCACAAGCTATGAAGAGGATACCCTTAAGTCTAGATTTAATTTGTATTTTCTAAGTTTGTATTTTCGAGAGGACTCTTCAGAGGAGCACCAACGATTCTCCACAAGCTATCAAGAGGATACTTTTAAGTCTAGATTTAATTTGTATTTTCTAAGTTTATCATCTCAAGAGGACTCTTCAGAGGAGCACCAAGGATTCTCCACAAGCTATGAAGAGGCTACCTTTAGGTCTAGATTTAATTTGTAATCTCTAAGTTTAAATATCCAAGAGGACTCTTCGAAGAAGTAACAACGATCTTCCACAAGCTATGAAGAGGATACTTTTAAGTCTAGATTAATTTCGTATTTTCTAAGTTTGTATTTTCGAGGGGACTCTTCAGAGGAGCAACAACGATTCTCCACAAGCTATGAAGAGGATACTTTTAAGTCTAGATTCAATTTGTAATCTGTAAGTTCAAATGTTCAAGAGGAATCTTCAGAGAAGCAACAACGATTCATCACAAGCTATGAAGAGGATACCTTCCAGTCTAGATTTAATTCGTATTTTCTAAGTTTGTAATTTTGAGAGGACTCTTCAGAGGAGCACCAACGATTCTCCACAAGCTATCAAGAGGATACCTTCAGGTCTAGATTTAATTTGTAATCTCTAAGTTTAAATTTCCAAGAGGACTCTTCGCAGAAGTAACAACGATCTTCCACAAGCTATGAAGAGGATACTTTTAAGTCTAGATTTAATTTGTAATCACTATGTTTAAATATCCAAGAGGACTCTGCGAAGAAGTAACAACGATTTTCCACAAGCTATGAAGAGGATACTTTTAAGTCTAGATTTATGTTGTATTCTCTAAGTTTGTATTTTCGAGAGGACTCTTCAGAGGAGCACCAACGATTCTCCACAAGCTATGAAGAGGATACCTTTAGGTCTAGATTTATTTTGTAATCTCTAAGTTCAAATATCCAAAAGGACTCTCAGGAGAAGCAACAACGATTCGTCACAAGCTATGAAGAGGATACCCTTAAGTCTAGATTTAATTTGTATTTTCTAAGTTTGTATTTTCGAGAGGACTCTTCAGAGGAGCACCAACGATTCTCCACAAGCTATCAAGAGGATACTTTTGAGTCTAGATTTAATTTGTATTTTCTAAGTTTATCATCTCAAGAGGACTCTTCAGAGGAGCACCAACGATTCTCCACAAGCTATGAAGAGGCTACCTTTAGGTCTAGATTTAATTTGTAATCTCTAAGTTTATCATCTCAAGAGGACTCTTCAGAGGAGCACCAACGATTCTCCACAAGCTATGAAGAGGCTACCTTTAGGTCTAGATTTAATTTGTAATCTCTAAGTTTAAATATCCAAGAGGACTCTTCGAAGAAGTAACAACGATCTTCCACAAGCTATGAAGAGGATACTTTTAAGTCTAGATTAATTTCGTATTTTCTAAGTTTGTATTTTCGAGGGGACTCTTCAGAGGAGCAACAACGATTCTCCACAAGCTATGAAGAGGATACTTTTAAGTCTAGATTCAATTTGTAATCTGTAAGTTCAAATGTTCAAGAGGAATCTTCAGAGAAGCAACAACGATTCATCACAAGCTATGAAGAGGATACCTTCCAGTCTAGATTTAATTCGTATTTTCTAAGTTTGTAATTTTGAGAGGACTCTTCAGAGGAGCACCAACGATTCTCCACAAGCTATCAAGAGGATACCTTCAGGTCTAGATTTAATTTGTAATCTCTAAGTTTAAATTTCCAAGAGGACTCTTCGCAGAAGTAACAACGATCTTCCACAAGCTATAAAGAGGATACTTTTAAGTCTAGATTTAATTTGTAATCACTATGTTTAAATATCCAAGAGGACTCTGCGAAGAAGTAACAACGATTTTCCACAAGCTATGAAGAGGATACTTTTAAGTCTAGATTAATGTTGTATTCTCTAAGTTTGTATTTTCGAGAGGACTCTTCAGAGGAGCACCAACGATTCTCCACAAGCTATGAAGAGGATACCTTTAGGTCTAGATTTATTTTGTAATCTCTAAGTTCAAATATCCAAAAGGACTCTCAGGAGAAGCAACAACGATTCGTCACAAGCTATGAAGAGGATACCCTTAAGTCTAGATTTAATTTGTATTTTCTAAGTTTGTATTTTCGAGAGGACTCTTCAGAGGAGCACCAACGATTCTCCACAAGCTATCAAGAGGATACTTTTAAGTCTAGATTTAATTTGTATTTTCTAAGTTTATCATCTCAAGAGGACTCTTCAGAGGAGCACCAACGATTCTCCACAAGCTATGAAGAGGCTACCTTTAGGTCTAGATTTAATTTGTAATCTCTAAGTTTAAATATCCAAGAGGACTCTTCAAAGAAGTAACAACGATCTTCCACAAGCTATGAAGAGGATACTTTTAAGTCTAGATTAATTTCGTATTTTCTAAGTTTGTATTTTCGAGAGGACTCTTCAGAGGAGCACCAACGATTCTCCACAAGCTATCAAGAGGATACTTTTAAGTCTAGATTTAATTTGTATTTTCTAAGTTTATCATCTCAAGAGGACTCTTCAGAGGAGCACCAACGATTCTCCACAAGCTATGAAGAGGATACCTTTAGGTCTAGATTTATTTTGTAATCTCCAAGTTCAAATATCCAAAAGGACTCTCAGGAGAAGCAACAACGATTCGTCACAAGCTATGAAGAGGATACCCTTAAGTCTAGATTTAATTTGTATTTTCTAAGTTTGTATTTTCGAGAGGACTCTTCAGAGGAGCACCAACGATTCTCCACAAGCTATCAAGAGGATACTTTTAAGTCTAGATTTAATTTGTATTTTCTTAGTTTATCATCTCAAGAGGACTCTTCAGAGGAGCACCAACGATTCTCCACAAGCTATGAAGAGGCTACCTTTAGGTCTAGATTCAATTTGTAATCTCTAAGTTTAAATATCCAAGAGGACTCTTCAAAGAAGTAACAACGATCTTCCACAAGCTATGAAGAGGATACTTTTAAGTCTAGATTAATTTCGTATTTTCTAAGTTTGTATTTTCGAGGGGACTCTTCAGAGGAGCAACAACGATTCTCCACAAGCTATGAAGAGGATACTTTTAAGTCTAGATTCAATTTGTAATCTGTAAGTTCAAATGTTCAAGAGGAATCTTCAGAGAAGCAACAACGATTCATCACAAGCTATGAAGAGGATACCTTCCAGTCTAGATTTAATTCGTATTTTCTAAGTTTGTAATTTTGAGAGGACTCTTCAGAGGAGCACCAACGATTCTCCACAAGCTATCAAGAGGATACCTTCAGGTCTAGATTTAATTTGTAATCTCTAAGTTTAAATTTCCAAGAGGACTCTTCGCAGAAGTAACAACGATCTTCCACAAGCTATGAAGAGGATACTTTTAAGTCTAGATTTAATTTGTAATCACTATGTTTAAATATCCAAGAGGACTTTGCGAAGAAGTAACAACGATTTTCCACAAGCTATGAAGAGGATACTCTTAAGTTTAGATTTCATTTGTAATCTATAAGTTTAAATATCCAAGAGGACTCTTCGAAGAAGTAACAACGATTTTCCACAAGCTATGAAGAGGATACTTTTAAGTCTAGATTAATTTCGTATTTTCTAAGTTTGTATTTTCGAGGGGACTCTTCAGAGGAGCAACAACGATTCTCCACAAGCTATGAAGAGAATACTTTTAAGTTTAGATTTCATTTGTAATCTATAAGTTTAAATATCCAAGAGGACTCTTCGAAGAAGTAACAACGATTTTCCACAAGCTATGAAGAGGATACTTTTAAGTCTAGAATAATGTTGTATTCTCTAAGTTTGTATTTTCGAGAGGACTCTTCAGAGGAGCACCAACGGATCTCCACAAGCTATGAAGAGGATACCTTCAGGTCTAGATTTATTTTGTAATCTCTAAGTTCAAATATTCAAAAGGACTCTCAGGAGAAGCAACAACGATTCTCCACAAGCTATCAAGAGGATACTTTTAAGTCTAGATTTAATTTGTATTTTCTAAGTTTATCATCTCAAGAGGACTCTTCAGAGGAGCACCAAGGATTCTCCACAAGCTATGAAGAGGCTACCTTTAGGTCTAGATTTAATTTGTAATCTCTAAGTTTAAATATCCAAGAGGACTCTTCGAAGAAGTAACAACGATCTTCCACAAGCTATGAAGAGGATACTTTTAAGTCTAGATTAATTTCGTATTTTCTAAGTTTGTATTTTCGAGGGGACTCTTCAGAGGAGCAACAACGATTCTCCACAAGCTATGAAGAGGATACTTTTAAGTCTAGATTCAATTTGTAATCTGTAAGTTCAAATGTTCAAGAGGAATCTTCAGAGAAGCAACAACGATTCATCACAAGCTATGAAGAGGATACCTTCCAGTCTAGATTTAATTCGTATTTTCTAAGTTTGTAATTTTGAGAGGACTCTTCAGAGGAGCACCAACGATTCTCCACAAGCTATCAAGAGGATACCTTCAGGTCTAGATTTAATTTGTAATCTCTAAGTTTAAATTTCCAAGAGGACTCTTCGCAGAAGTAACAACGATCTTCCACAAGCTATGAAGAGGATACTTTTAAGTCTAGATTTAATTTGTAATCACTATGTTTAAATATCCAAGAGGACTCTGCGAAGAAGTAACAACGATTTTCCACAAGCTATGAAGAGGATACTTTTAAGTCTAGATTAATGTTGTATTCTCTAAGTTTGTATTTTCGAGAGGACTCTTCAGAGGAGCACCAACGATTCTCCACAAGCTATGAAGAGGATACCTTTAGGTCTAGATTTATTTTGTAATCTCTAAGTTCAAATATCCAAAAGGACTCTCAGGAGAAGCAACAACGATTCGTCACAAGCTATGAAGAGGATACCCTTAAGTCTAGATTTAATTTGTATTTTCTAAGTTTGTATTTTCGAGAGGACTCTTCAGAGGAGCACCAACGATTCTCCACAAGCTATCAAGAGGATACTTTTGAGTCTAGATTTAATTTGTATTTTCTAAGTTTATCATCTCAAGAGGACTCTTCAGAGGAGCACCAACGATTCTCCACAAGCTATGAAGAGGCTACCTTTAGGTCTAGATTTAATTTGTAATCTCTAAGTTTATCATCTCAAGAGGACTCTTCAGAGGAGCACCAACGATTCTCCACAAGCTATGAAGAGGCTACCTTTAGGTCTAGATTTAATTTGTAATCTCTAAGTTTAAATATCCAAGAGGACTCTTCGAAGAAGTAACAACGATCTTCCACAAGCTATGAAGAGGATACTTTTAAGTCTAGATTAATTTCGTATTTTCTAAGTTTGTATTTTCGAGGGGACTCTTCAGAGGAGCAACAACGATTCTCCACAAGCTATGAAGAGGATACTTTTAAGTCTAGATTCAATTTGTAATCTGTAAGTTCAAATGTTCAAGAGGAATCTTCAGAGAAGCAACAACGATTCATCACAAGCTATGAAGAGGATACCTTCCAGTCTAGATTTAATTCGTATTTTCTAAGTTTGTAATTTTGAGAGGACTCTTCAGAGGAGCACCAACGATTCTCCACAAGCTATCAAGAGGATACCTTCAGGTCTAGATTTAATTTGTAATCTCTAAGTTTAAATTTCCAAGAGGACTCTTCGCAGAAGTAACAACGATCTTCCACAAGCTATAAAGAGGATACTTTTAAGTCTAGATTTAATTTGTAATCACTATGTTTAAATATCCAAGAGGACTCTGCGAAGAAGTAACAACGATTTTCCACAAGCTATGAAGAGGATACTTTTAAGTCTAGATTAATGTTGTATTCTCTAAGTTTGTATTTTCGAGAGGACTCTTCAGAGGAGCACCAACGATTCTCCACAAGCTATGAAGAGGATACCTTTAGGTCTAGATTTATTTTGTAATCTCTAAGTTCAAATATCCAAAAGGACTCTCAGGAGAAGCAACAACGATTCGTCACAAGCTATGAAGAGGATACCCTTAAGTCTAGATTTAATTTGTATTTTCTAAGTTTGTATTTTCGAGAGGACTCTTCAGAGGAGCACCAACGATTCTCCACAAGCTATCAAGAGGATACTTTTAAGTCTAGATTTAATTTGTATTTTCTAAGTTTATCATCTCAAGAGGACTCTTCAGAGGAGCACCAACGATTCTCCACAAGCTATGAAGAGGCTACCTTTAGGTCTAGATTTAATTTGTAATCTCTAAGTTTAAATATCCAAGAGGACTCTTCAAAGAAGTAACAACGATCTTCCACAAGCTATGAAGAGGATACTTTTAAGTCTAGATTAATTTCGTATTTTCTAAGTTTGTATTTTCGAGAGGACTCTTCAGAGGAGCACCAACGATTCTCCACAAGCTATCAAGAGGATACTTTTAAGTCTAGATTTAATTTGTATTTTCTAAGTTTATCATCTCAAGAGGACTCTTCAGAGGAGCACCAACGATTCTCCACAAGCTATGAAGAGGATACCTTTAGGTCTAGATTTATTTTGTAATCTCCAAGTTCAAATATCCAAAAGGACTCTCAGGAGAAGCAACAACGATTCGTCACAAGCTATGAAGAGGATACCCTTAAGTCTAGATTTAATTTGTATTTTCTAAGTTTGTATTTTCGAGAGGACTCTTCAGAGGAGCACCAACGATTCTCCACAAGCTATCAAGAGGATACTTTTAAGTCTAGATTTAATTTGTATTTTCTTAGTTTATCATCTCAAGAGGACTCTTCAGAGGAGCACCAACGATTCTCCACAAGCTATGAAGAGGCTACCTTTAGGTCTAGATTCAATTTGTAATCTCTAAGTTTAAATATCCAAGAGGACTCTTCAAAGAAGTAACAACGATCTTCCACAAGCTATGAAGAGGATACTTTTAAGTCTAGATTAATTTCGTATTTTCTAAGTTTGTATTTTCGAGGGGACTCTTCAGAGGAGCAACAACGATTCTCCACAAGCTATGAAGAGGATACTTTTAAGTCTAGATTCAATTTGTAATCTGTAAGTTCAAATGTTCAAGAGGAATCTTCAGAGAAGCAACAACGATTCATCACAAGCTATGAAGAGGATACCTTCCAGTCTAGATTTAATTCGTATTTTCTAAGTTTGTAATTTTGAGAGGACTCTTCAGAGGAGCACCAACGATTCTCCACAAGCTATCAAGAGGATACCTTCAGGTCTAGATTTAATTTGTAATCTCTAAGTTTAAATTTCCAAGAGGACTCTTCGCAGAAGTAACAACGATCTTCCACAAGCTATGAAGAGGATACTTTTAAGTCTAGATTTAATTTGTAATCACTATGTTTAAATATCCAAGAGGACTTTGCGAAGAAGTAACAACGATTTTCCACAAGCTATGAAGAGGATACTCTTAAGTTTAGATTTCATTTGTAATCTATAAGTTTAAATATCCAAGAGGACTCTTCGAAGAAGTAACAACGATTTTCCACAAGCTATGAAGAGGATACTTTTAAGTCTAGATTAATTTCGTATTTTCTAAGTTTGTATTTTCGAGGGGACTCTTCAGAGGAGCAACAACGATTCTCCACAAGCTATGAAGAGAATACTTTTAAGTTTAGATTTCATTTGTAATCTATAAGTTTAAATATCCAAGAGGACTCTTCGAAGAAGTAACAACGATTTTCCACAAGCTATGAAGAGGATACTTTTAAGTCTAGAATAATGTTGTATTCTCTAAGTTTGTATTTTCGAGAGGACTCTTCAGAGGAGCACCAACGGATCTCCACAAGCTATGAAGAGGATACCTTCAGGTCTAGATTTATTTTGTAATCTCTAAGTTCAAATATTCAAAAGGACTCTCAGGAGAAGCAACAACGATTCGTCACAAGCTATGAAGAGGATACCCTTAAGTCTAGATTTAATTTGTATTTTCTAAGTTTATCATCTCAAGAGGACTCTTCAGAGAGTCACAACGATTCATCCCAAGCTATGAAGAGGCTACCTTTAGGTCTAGATTTGATTTGTATTTTTTAAGTTAGTATTTTCGAGAGGACTCTACAGAGAGGCAACAACGATTCTTCACAAGCTATGAAGAGGATACCTTCAGGTCTAGATTTAATTTTTATCTTCTAAGTTTGTAATTTCGAGGAGACTCTTCAAAAGAGCACCATCGATTCTCCACGAGTTATGAAGAGGATATCTTCAGGTCTTGATTTAGTCTTTATTTTCTAAGTCTATATTCTCAAGAGGAATCTTCAGAGAAGCAACAACGATTCTCCACAAGCTATGAAGAGGATACTTTTAAGTCTAGATTTAATTTGTAATCTGTAAGTTCAAATGTTCAAGAGGACTCTTCAGAGAAGCACCAACAATTCTCCACAAGCTATAGAGAGGATACTCTCAAGTCTAGATTTAAGTTGTAATCTATAAGTTCAAATATCCAAAAGGACTCTCAGGAGAAGCAACAACGATTCGTCACAAGCTATGAAGAGGCTACCTTTAGGTCTAGATTTGATTTGTATTTTTTAAGTTAGAATTTTCGAGAGGACTCTACAGAGAGGCAACAACGATTCTTCACAAGCTATGAAGAGGATACCTTTAGGTCTAGATTCAATTTTTATCTTTTAAGTTTGTAATTTCGAGGAGACTCTTCAAAAGAGCACCATCGATTCTCCACGAGCTATGAAGAGGATACCTTCAGGTCTAGATTCAGTCTTCATTTTCTAAGTCTATATTCTTAAGAGGAATCTCCAGAGAAGCAACAACGATTCTCCACAAGCTATAAAGAGGATACTCTTAAGTTTAGATTTAATTTGTAATCTAGAAGTTTAAATATCCAAAAGGACTCTCAGGATAAGCAACAACGATTCTCCACAAGCTATGAAGAGGATACTTTTAAGTCTAGATTTAATTTGTATTTTCTAAGTTTATCATCTCAAGAGGACTCTTCAGAGAGTAACAACGATTCTCCGCAAGCTATGAAGAGGATACCTGTAGGTCCAGATATTTTTCGGACCATAGCGAGGATGTTTGCTGCCAATACATGTGTCCTAGGCAATTCCAGAGAAGTTGTTCCCACCGCATTTGTCTGTTGAGGAATGTGGTAAGTAGTTTTCACGATTCACAGCATCTGTTGATCGCTGTTATCTGTGTGCAACACACATGCTGACAATACCTATGAGAATTCTGATTCGTTATCAATTGCATGTTTGTTTCAGATGTTGTTCACTACACTGGATAACAAACTTGTGACTAAATTGACAGAAAGAACAGGGGACGTTGAGCTAGATGTATCCGACAATGTGATAGTGGTGAGTAATTACTCAAAGATGATGCAGTCAATTACATAGATCATTATTGTTAGAATCATGAGTTGTCGATCATGGTCAACAGATGGTTGTCAACAAGTATTTTAATAAGTGTTCTCTTAACGTGTTGTGATAGTGCAGTACGTCTGCATCTGTAGCTTCCGAGTCTTGGTACATGAGACTTATCTTGAATCTCCCTAATATTCAGAATCTAATCATTCATAGCGCTATCAAATATGCGATTTCTGCTATTTTATTTCTACCTCTGGGATTTCCACTGTGTTATTATAGTTGTTTGTTTTTCCCAACTATTGCACTCATTATTTTTATTATTCATTTTTGTGAGTACCCAGATGTCCTCATAAGAACTATTAGCATCTAACAATCGATTCCAGAGCTGGAACCTAATAATTTTATAACCTGAAATTTTACGCGTGTCATTCGGAGTGAGTCAGATATGGCAAGCATTATTGAAACATATCTCGATATTTTGGCATTCCAGTACCAGTAACGCATATTCAGTTTGTTTGAATTCGTTTGAAAAGGTAATTATTTCCAAATTCGGCGGTTAAACGCCACGTTCGCTGATTGGTCGGGCATAGCGCGGAAAACAATTGCCGATCGAACGATTGGCATTGTTTTGTAGAAATTTCTGGGATGCTGTTCGCAAGCACGCCGCTCCGACTTTTTTACGGTTTTATTGTTGAAATATTTTGTCCCCGATGCCGAATTGTGACAAATTATC
The DNA here is from genome assembly GCF_917208135.1 of Athalia rosae. Lineage (NCBI taxonomy): Eukaryota > Metazoa > Arthropoda > Insecta > Hymenoptera > Athaliidae > Athalia > Athalia rosae. The sequence goes on along the minus strand of NC_064029.1, from coordinate 16,598,757 downwards.
GATCAACAACTGCCATGATCGTTTTGAGACGTGTGTGAGATGAGCAGCGTTGTTTGAGTGAGTAATATCCGACATATTAGATGTAACACATAGTCGTTGGTTGGTTACCATGCTTTCGATTGCGTGAGCCGGGATTGGTGGGGCGAAAAAATTGTGATGCAATAGTCGAGTCAATCAGACTAGGCCGCGGAAAACAATTGCCGATCGGACGACTGGCATCGTTTTGTGGAAATTTCTGGGATGCTGTTCGCAAGCACGCCGCTCCGACTTTTTTACGGTTTTATTGTTGAAATATCTTGTCCCCGAAGCCGAATTGTGACAAATTATCGATCAACAACTGCCGTGATCGTATTGTGACGAGTGTGAGCTGAGCAGCGTTGTTTGAGTGAGTAATATTAGACATATTAGATGTATCACATAGTCGTTGGTTGGTCTCTGTGCTCTTGATTACGTGAACCCCGAATTCGCGGGGTGACAAAATGGCGGCGCAAACATTTAAGCCCATCAGATTAGGTTTTTATTAGGTATTCGTGATAAAAAGCTGTTCTTGATGTTTGCAAGTTGAATCGGAGTATCAGGGCATGTGGCAGATATGGGAGTCACATATTTCCCATGTAATTTGTTGGTTGGGTAATAGCTTGCCCGGCTGCGGCCCGAGGAGGGCCGCCCGCGATCTGTTGAATCAGCAAAATTTGAGTTACACCGAAATCTAGAGTAGGAAACTTGAGGATTATCTGGCAAAATAGTATGCTCGGTGTTCATAGCTTATGCCGTCGTGGTTTGGTTGTATTCTAATGAACGAGTCAATCGAGCGGGAATCCCACAACGCCAGTGCGTCACATGGTGCTAGGTGGCAGTGTTGAGGTGAAGTAGCGCGAAAAAAAATGCTTTCGAGCATGTTCAAATAGGTATTGTCAAACACTGAGCTTATATTCTATCGCATCTCATCGTGTAAATTTCATGCCCAACTATTGGAAGCTAACTATCGTCAACAACCAACATATGAAGCGAAGTCTGCTTCCGATCATTCTCAAGGTGGGTTCTAATGCATTCTATCTTTTTGTGCAGCAATCAAATCGGACCATAGCGAGGATGTTTGCTGCCAATACATGTGTCCAAGGCAATTCCAGAGAAGTTGTTCTCACCGCATGTGTCTGTTGAGGAATGTGGTAAGTAGTTTTCACGATTCACAGCATCTGTCGATCGCTGTTATCTGTGTTCAACACACATGCTGACGATACCTATGAGAATTCTGAATCGTCATCAATTGCATGATTCTTCCAGATGATGTTCACTACAGTGGACAACAAACTTGTGAATGAATTGACAGAAAGAACAGGGGACGTTGAGCTAGATGTATCCGACAATGTGATAGTGGTGAGTAATTACTCAAAGATGATGCAGTCAATTACATAGATCATTATTGTTAGAATCAGGAGTTGTCGATAATGGTCAACAGATTGTGACAGTTGGAATGATATCGAAACCTAATTGACACTGTTTCTTGCAATTTGTAGAGTGTGCTTGGTGTAGTTTGGCATCCGTGGAAGGAAAAATTGACACTGGAAAGCTGACATTAGGCTTGAGTGCTGCGACTTGGATACTGAGTTTTACATGTTGAAGATGTGTTTGCAACAAAGGCTGAACAAGCAGATGCGAAGAGTGTGATACGTGATGAGGACCGGCTCCAGAATGCAGTGAATCCAGAAGAAGAAATTCACCTTCGGCAGAGTTGGCAAGTCGCATGCGTTTGATTTGCTATCTATCTTTCCTCAATCTTTGCTCTTTGTGGCATGGCGGTACCAATGTTCATTTATGTGTATTATTTTAGAATTGAAAACGTTAGTTTGAGTTCCCAGTATAGATTGTGAAATTTTCAAACAATGTTTTAATGTAGTCGAGCTGTTTGGTCTCTTTAAATTGATCAGTGAAAGAAGTCGATTCAATCATTATATGATTTTGGTCATACGTGGCTTAGTTCTGATTCTAACTATAATAAACTATATTGGAAGTTTATTCTTGATTTCAAAGTCAACTCAGAGCCAGCAATCTTGAAATAGGATGTACTGACCCGTTCTTCCCCTACAGTGAAAACCAACAAAGTAAGTCCTGAACCACGTTGTGTGATTGACAAGAACAGAATGAGTGTGTTGGTGAAAATGAGTTTCGTAATTAGATATAGGTGGATGTAGGTAGGAATGGGTAGGCCGGGTGCTGTGTGTGGGTTGGATTATATGTGCGTTAATATTTAAGAAAATCCTGGATTGAGACTGGCTTGGGAACGCTGGTTTCAATGCCATGGTTCGATCAGATCGCTTGTCGGGTTGAGGGGGCCTAGAAAAATGAGGGTAGGCAGGAACTGCGAACGGGTAGGAAGGTAATTCATAAGCCGTGATGTTCCTTCGTTTCACAGCGTCCTTCAATCGCAATTGTTCCCAATATTGAATTCAGTATAGCAAAACATGCCTACTTCGGTACAAACATCTTGAAAGTTTGTATTGTTCGCGAGTCTTGTCTTGGAAATAAACCAACATAATAGCTATGCGATTGTTGGACTGGGTAAGATGCTCTTTCTTCTCTCTGTGCTAACGTGGAGTACAGAAATGAGGAAAGATGCTGCGCCTGAAGCCATCATCTGGAAGAGGATCGCCGACCGCCGTGCCACTAATTTTCTCTATCTCTATTTTATTTATTTTCCTTTCCTCCTTTTTCTTTCATTCGATCGTCGTGTCGAATACTTATCTCTCATCGTTTGATGCATGCGTGTGAGTAGATAAAGACTCCGAGCAAGCTTGCCATTAGAGTTCGGACTCGAAACTTTGCACTTTATTTTACCACATACTCACATTTCACTGCTGTATGTTTCAGGTCGTCGAGTGAGAGGATTGAGCCTACCAGAGATCTCAGATTAGAAAATTTCTGTTTTCCATGAGTATCTCAATCTAATCCGAAATGCTGCGTGTTTCAGGTCTCCGAGTGAGCGAGGTCTTCGGTGATGAAGTCCTCGGATAAGAACGATTGTCGCATCGTCATGATTCTCTTACTAATCCGTTTTGCTGTGGGTTTCAGGTCGACTGAGCGAGCAAGGTTTCTCCTCTGGAAAACCACGACGTAATAAGCGACAATCTCATCAATATTTTGAAGCCTATATGAGACGGTGTTTTGTCGACTGACCACGGGTAAAGATTGCTTTCTTTCATGTTTTTCATTCGAAAATACATCAGTCGTCAAAATCGCGACCTCAGAGAGAGAGTAACTTCGAAGATATGATTTGACGTTCAGATTCGCATAATTATCTCATTAGTCTTGTATCCACAAAATTGAAGAGATTATCGAAGCTGCAAGACTGAGAGTCAATAGGCAATATATTTAGGCTCCGACTAGAATAATTATTTCATAAGTTTTGTATTCTCGGAAAAAGACGAATTATCGAAACATGATCATCGCGGACTCGCGCGAGAAAGCGAGAGTACTCTTGGGCTCAGACTGTATTAATTATCTAATGAGTTTTGTTAACTATCTATGAAGAGGCTACCTTTAGGTCTAGATTTGATTTGTATTTTTTAAGTTAGTATTTTCGAGAGGACTCTACAGAGAGGCAACAACGATTCTTCACAAGCTATGAAGAGGATACCTTTAGGTCTAGATTTAATTTTTATCTTCTAAGTTTGTAATTTCGAGGAGACTCTTCAAAAGAGCACCATCGATTTTCCACAAGCTATGAAGAGGATACTTTTAAGTCTAGATTAATGTTGTATTCTCTAAGTTTGTATTTTCGAGAGGACTCTTCAGAGGAGCACCAACGATTCTCCACAAGCTATGAAGAGGCTACCTTTAGGTCTAGATTTAATTTGTAATCTCTAAGTTTAAATATCCAAGAGGACTCTTCGAAGAAGTAACAACGATCTTCCACAAGCTATGAAGAGGATACTTTTAAGTCTAGATTAATTTCGTATTTTCTAAGTTTGTATTTTCGAGGGGACTCTTCAGAGGAGCAACAACGATTCTCCACAAGCTATGAAGAGGATACTTTTAAGTCTAGATTCAATTTGTAATCTGTAAGTTCAAATGTTCAAGAGGAATCTTCGGAGAAGCAACAACGATTCATCACAAGCTATGAAGAGGATACCTTCCAGTCTAGATTTAATTCGTATTTTCTAAGTTTGTAATTTTGAGAGGACTCTTCAGAGGAGCACCAACGATTCTCCACAAGCTATGAAGAGGCTACCTTTAGGTCTAGATTTAATTTGTAATCTCTAAGTTCAAATATCCAAGAGGACTCTTCGAAGAAGTAACAACGATCTTCCACAAGCTATGAAGAGGATACTTTTAAGTCTAGATTAATTTCGTATTTTCTAAGTTTGTATTTTCGAGGGGACTCTTCAGAGGAGCAACAACGATTCTCCACAAGCTATGAAGAGGATACTTTTAAGTCTAGATTCAATTTGTAATCTGTAAGTTCAAATGTTCAAGAGGAATCTTCAGAGAAGCAACAACGATTCATCACAAGCTATGAAGAGGATACCTTCCAGTCTAGATTTAATTCGTATTTTCTAAGTTTGTAATTTTGAGAGGACTCTTCAGAGGAGCACGAACGATTCTCCACAAGCTATCAAGAGGATACCTTCAGGTCTAGATTTAATTTGTAATCTCTAAGTTTAAATTTCCAAGAGGACTCTTCGCAGAAGTAACAACGATCTTCCACAAGCTATGAAGAGGATACTTTTAAGTCTAGATTTAATTTGTAATCACTATGTTTAAATATCCAAGAGGACTCTGCGAAGAAGTAACAACGATTTTCCACAAGCTATGAAGAGGATACTTTTAAGTCTAGATTAATGTTGTATTCTCTAAGTTTGTATTTTCGAGAGGACTCTTCAGAGGAGCACCAACGATTCTCCACAAGCTATGAAGAGGATACCTTTAGGTCTAGATTTATTTTGTAATCTCTAAGTTCAAATATCCAAAAGGACTCTCAGGAGAAGCAACAACGATTCGTCACAAGCTATGAAGAGGATACCCTTAAGTCTAGATTTAATTTGTATTTTCTAAGTTTGTATTTTCGAGAGGACTCTTCAGAGGAGCACCAACGATTCTCCACAAGCTATCAAGAGGATACTTTTAAGTCTAGATTTAATTTGTATTTTCTAAGTTTATCATCTCAAGAGGACTCTTCAGAGGAGCACCAACGATTCTCCACAAGCTATGAAGAGGCTACCTTTAGGTCTAGATTTAATTTGTAATCTCTAAGTTTAAATATCCAAGAGGACTCTTCAAAGAAGTAACAACGATCTTCCACAAGCTATGAAGAGGATACTTTTAAGTCTAGATTAATTTCGTATTTTCTAAGTTTGTATTTTCGAGGGGACTCTTCAGAGGAGCAACAACGATTCTCCACAAGCTATGAAGAGGATACTTTTAAGTCTAGATTCAATTTGTAATCTGTAAGTTCAAATGTTCAAGAGGAATCTTCAGAGAAGCAACAACGATTCATCACAAGCTATGAAGAGGATACCTTCCAGTCTAGATTTAATTCGTATTTTCTAAGTTTGTAATTTTGAGAGGACTCTTCAGAGGAGCACCAACGATTCTCCACAAGCTATCAAGAGGATACCTTCAGGTCTAGATTTAATTTGTAATCTCTAAGTTTAAATTTCCAAGAGGACTCTTCGCAGAAGTAACAACGATCTTCCACAAGCTATGAAGAGGATACTTTTAAGTCTAGATTTAATTTGTAATCACTATGTTTAAATATCCAAGAGGACTCTGCGAAGAAGTAACAACGATTTTCCACAAGCTATGAAGAGGATACTTTTAAGTCTAGATTAATGTTGTATTCTCTAAGTTTGTATTTTCGAGAGGACTCTTCAGAGGAGCACCAACGATTCTCCACAAGCTATGAAGAGGATACCTTTAGGTCTAGATTTATTTTGTAATCTCTAAGTTCAAATATCCAAAAGGACTCTCAGGAGAAGCAACAACGATTCGTCACAAGCTATGAAGAGGATACCCTTAAGTCTAGATTTAATTTGTATTTTCTAAGTTTGTATTTTCGAGAGGACTCTTCAGAGGAGCACCAACGATTCTCCACAAGCTATCAAGAGGATACTTTTAAGTCTAGATTTAATTTGTATTTTCTTAGTTTATCATCTCAAGAGGACTCTTCAGAGGAGCACCAACGATTCTCCACAAGCTATGAAGAGGCTACCTTTAGGTCTAGATTCAATTTGTAATCTCTAAGTTTAAATATCCAAGAGGACTCTTCAAAGAAGTAACAACGATCTTCCACAAGCTATGAAGAGGATACTTTTAAGTCTAGATTAATTTCGTATTTTCTAAGTTTGTATTTTCGAGAGGACTCTTCAGAGGAGCAACAACGATTCTCCACAAGCTATGAAGAGGATACTTTTAAGTCTAGATTCAATTTGTAATCTGTAAGTTCAAATGTTCAAGAGGAATCTTCAGAGAAGCAACAACGATTCATCACAAGCTATGAAGAGGATACCTTCCAGTCTAGATTTAATTCGTATTTTCTAAGTTTGTAATTTTGAGAGGACTCTTCAGAGGAGCACCAACGATTCTCCACAAGCTATCAAGAGGATACCTTCAGGTCTAGATTTAATTTGTAATCTCTAAGTTTAAATTTCCAAGAGGACTCTTCGCAGAAGTAACAACGATCTTCCACAAGCTATGAAGAGGATACTTTTAAGTCTAGATTTAATTTGTAATCACTATGTTTAAATATCCAAGAGGACTCTGCGAAGAAGTAACAACGATTTTCCACAAGCTATGAAGAGGATACTCTTAAGTTTAGATTTCATTTGTAATCTATAAGTTTAAATATCCAAGAGGACTCTTCGAAGAAGTAACAACGATTTTCCACAAGCTATGAAGAGGATACTTTTAAGTCTAGATTAATTTCGTATTTTCTAAGTTTGTATTTTCGAGGGGACTCTTCAGAGGAGCAACAACGATTCTCCACAAGCTATGAAGAGAATACTTTTAAGTTTAGATTTCATTTGTAATCTATAAGTTTAAATATCCAAGAGGACTCTTCGAAGAAGTAACAACGATTTTCCACAAGCTATGAAGAGGATACTTTTAAGTCTAGAATAATGTTGTATTCTCTAAGTTTGTATTTTCGAGAGGACTCTTCAGAGGAGCACCAACGGATCTCCACAAGCTATGAAGAGGATACCTTCAGGTCTAGATTTATTTTGTAATCTCTAAGTTCAAATATTCAAAAGGACTCTCAGGAGAAGCAACAACGATTCGTCACAAGCTATGAAGAGGATACCCTTAAGTCTAGATTTAATTTGTATTTTCTAAGTTTATCATCTCAAGAGGACTCTTCAGAGAGTCACAACGATTCATCCCAAGCTATGAAGAGGCTACCTTTAGGTCTAGATTTGATTTGTATTTTTTAAGTTAGTATTTTCGAGAGGACTCTACAGAGAGGCAACAACGATTCTTCACAAGCTATGAAGAGGATACCTTCAGGTCTAGATTTAATTTTTATCTTCTAAGTTTGTAATTTCGAGGAGACTCTTCAAAAGAGCACCATCGATTCTCCACGAGTTATGAAGAGGATATCTTCAGGTCTTGATTTAGTCTTTATTTTCTAAGTCTATATTCTCAAGAGGAATCTTCAGAGAAGCAACAACGATTCTCCACAAGCTATGAAGAGGATACTTTTAAGTCTAGATTTAATTTGTAATCTGTAAGTTCAAATGTTCAAGAGGACTCTTCAGAGAAGCACCAACAATTCTCCACAAGCTATAGAGAGGATACTCTCAAGTCTAGATTTAAGTTGTAATCTATAAGTTCAAATATCCAAAAGGACTCTCAGGAGAAGCAACAACGATTCGTCACAAGCTATGAAGAGGCTACCTTTAGGTCTAGATTTGATTTGTATTTTTTAAGTTAGAATTTTCGAGAGGACTCTACAGAGAGGCAACAACGATTCTTCACAAGCTATGAAGAGGATACCTTTAGGTCTAGATTCAATTTTTATCTTTTAAGTTTGTAATTTCGAGGAGACTCTTCAAAAGAGCACCATCGATTCTCCACGAGCTATGAAGAGGATACCTTCAGGTCTAGATTCAGTCTTCATTTTCTAAGTCTATATTCTTAAGAGGAATCTCCAGAGAAGCAACAACGATTCTCCACAAGCTATAAAGAGGATACTCTTAAGTTTAGATTTAATTTGTAATCTAGAAGTTTAAATATCCAAAAGGACTCTCAGGATAAGCAACAACGATTCTCCACAAGCTATGAAGAGGATACTTTTAAGTCTAGATTTAATTTGTATTTTCTAAGTTTATCATCTCAAGAGGACTCTTCAGAGAGTAACAACGATTCTCCGCAAGCTATGAAGAGGATACCTGTAGGTCCAGATATTTTTCGGACCATAGCGAGGATGTTTGCTGCCAATACATGTGTCCTAGGCAATTCCAGAGAAGTTGTTCCCACCGCATTTGTCTGTTGAGGAATGTGGTAAGTAGTTTTCACGATTCACAGCATCTGTTGATCGCTGTTATCTGTGTGCAACACACATGCTGACAATACCTATGAGAATTCTGAATCGTCATCAATTGCATGATTCTTCCAGATGATGTTCACTACAGTGGACAACAAACTTGTGAATGAATTGACAGAAAGAACAGGGGACGTTGAGCTAGATGTATCCGACAATGTGATAGTGGTGAGTAATTACTCAAAGATGATGCAGTCAATTACATAGATCATTATTGTTAGAATCATGAGTTGTCGATCATGGTCAACAGATGGTTGTCAACAAGTATTTTAATAAGTGTTCTCTTAACGTGTTGTGATAGTGCAGTACGTCTGCATCTGTAGCTTCCGAGTCTTGGTACATGAGACTTATCTTGAATCTCCCTAATATTCAGAATCTAATCATTCATAGCGCTATCAAATATGCGATTTCTGCTATTTTATTTCTACCTCTGGGATTTCCACTGTGTTATTATAGTTGTTTGTTTTTCCCAACTATTGCACTCATTATTTTTATTATTCATTTTTGTGAGTACCCAGATGTCCTCATAAGAACTATTAGCATCTAACAATCGATTCCAGAGCTGGAACCTAATAATTTTATAACCTGAAATTTTACGCGTGTCATTCGGAGTGAGTCAGATATGGCAAGCATTATTGAAACATATCTCGATATTTTGGCATTCCAGTACCAGTAACGCATATTCAGTTTGTTTGAATTCGTTTGAAAAGGTAATTATTTCCAAATTCGGCGGTTAAACGCCACGTTCGCTGATTGGTCGGGCATAGCGCGGAAAACAATTGCCGATCGAACGATTGGCATTGTTTTGTAGAAATTTCTGGGATGCTGTTCGCAAGCACGCCGCTCCGACTTTTTTACGGTTTTATTGTTGAAATATTTTGTCCCCGATGCCGAATTGTGACAAATTATCGATCAACAACTGCCATGATCGTTTTGAGACGTGTGTGAGATGAGCAGCGTTGTTTGAGTGAGTAATATCCGACATATTAGATGTAACACATAGTCGTTGGTTGGTTACCATGCTTTCGATTGCGTGAGCCGGGATTGGTGGGGCGAAAAAATTGTGATGCAATAGTCGAGTCAATCAGACTAGGCCGCGGAAAACAATTGCCGATCGGACGACTGGCATCGTTTTGTGGAAATTTCTGGGATGCTGTTCGCAAGCACGCCGCTCCGACTTTTTTACGGTTTTATTGTTGAAATATCTTGTCCCCGAAGCCGAATTGTGACAAATTATCGATCAACAACTGCCGTGATCGTATTGTGACGAGTGTGAGCTGAGCAGCGTTGTTTGAGTGAGTAATATTAGACATATTAGATGTATCACATAGTCGTTGGTTGGTCTCTGTGCTCTTGATTACGTGAACCCCGAATTCGCGGGGTGACAAAATGGCGGCGCAAACATTTAAGCCCATCAGATTAGGTTTTTATTAGGTATTCGTGATAAAAAGCTGTTCTTGATGTTTGCAAGTTGAATCGGAGTATCAGGGCATGTGGCAGATATGGGAGTCACATATTTCCCATGTAATTTGTTGGTTGGGTAATAGCTTGCCCGGCTGCGGCCCGAGGAGGGCCGCCCGCGATCTGTTGAATCAGCAAAATTTGAGTTACACCGAAATCTAGAGTAGGAAACTTGAGGATTATCTGGCAAAATAGTATGCTCGGTGTTCATAGCTTATGCCGTCGTGGTTTGGTTGTATTCTAATGAACGAGTCAATCGAGCGGGAATCCCACAACGCCAGTGCGTCACATGGTGCTAGGTGGCAGTGTTGAGGTGAAGTAGCGCGAAAAAAAATGCTTTCGAGCATGTTCAAATAGGTATTGTCAAACACTGAGCTTATATTCTATCGCATCTCATCGTGTAAATTTCATGCCCAACTATTGGAAGCTAACTATCGTCAACAACCAACATATGAAGCGAAGTCTGCTTCCGATCATTCTCAAGGTGGGTTCTAATGCATTCTATCTTTTTGTGCAGCAATCAAATCGGACCATAGCGAGGATGTTTGCTGCCAATACATGTGTCCAAGGCAATTCCAGAGAAGTTGTTCTCACCGCATGTGTCTGTTGAGGAATGTGGTAAGTAGTTTTCACGATTCACAGCATCTGTCGATCGCTGTTATCTGTGTTCAACACACATGCTGACGATACCTATGAGAATTCTGAATCGTCATCAATTGCATGATTCTTCCAGATGATGTTCACTACAGTGGACAACAAACTTGTGAATGAATTGACAGAAAGAACAGGGGACGTTGAGCTAGATGTATCCGACAATGTGATAGTGGTGAGTAATTACTCAAAGATGATGCAGTCAATTACATAGATCATTATTGTTAGAATCAGGAGTTGTCGATAATGGTCAACAGATTGTGACAGTTGGAATGATATCGAAACCTAATTGACACTGTTTCTTGCAATTTGTAGAGTGTGCTTGGTGTAGTTTGGCATCCGTGGAAGGAAAAATTGACACTGGAAAGCTGACATTAGGCTTGAGTGCTGCGACTTGGATACTGAGTTTTACATGTTGAAGATGTGTTTGCAACAAAGGCTGAACAAGCAGATGCGAAGAGTGTGATACGTGATGAGGACCGGCTCCAGAATGCAGTGAATCCAGAAGAAGAAATTCACCTTCGGCAGAGTTGGCAAGTCGCATGCGTTTGATTTGCTATCTATCTTTCCTCAATCTTTGCTCTTTGTGGCATGGCGGTACCAATGTTCATTTATGTGTATTATTTTAGAATTGAAAACGTTAGTTTGAGTTCCCAGTATAGATTGTGAAATTTTCAAACAATGTTTTAATGTAGTCGAGCTGTTTGGTCTCTTTAAATTGATCAGTGAAAGAAGTCGATTCAATCATTATATGATTTTGGTCATACGTGGCTTAGTTCTGATTCTAACTATAATAAACTATATTGGAAGTTTATTCTTGATTTCAAAGTCAACTCAGAGCCAGCAATCTTGAAATAGGATGTACTGACCCGTTCTTCCCCTACAGTGAAAACCAACAAAGTAAGTCCTGAACCACGTTGTGTGATTGACAAGAACAGAATGAGTGTGTTGGTGAAAATGAGTTTCGTAATTAGATATAGGTGGATGTAGGTAGGAATGGGTAGGCCGGGTGCTGTGTGTGGGTTGGATTATATGTGCGTTAATATTTAAGAAAATCCTGGATTGAGACTGGCTTGGGAACGCTGGTTTCAATGCCATGGTTCGATCAGATCGCTTGTCGGGTTGAGGGGGCCTAGAAAAATGAGGGTAGGCAGGAACTGCGAACGGGTAGGAAGGTAATTCATAAGCCGTGATGTTCCTTCGTTTCACAGCGTCCTTCAATCGCAATTGTTCCCAATATTGAATTCAGTATAGCAAAACATGCCTACTTCGGTACAAACATCTTGAAAGTTTGTATTGTTCGCGAGTCTTGTCTTGGAAATAAACCAACATAATAGCTATGCGATTGTTGGACTGGGTAAGATGCTCTTTCTTCTCTCTGTGCTAACGTGGAGTACAGAAATGAGGAAAGATGCTGCGCCTGAAGCCATCATCTGGAAGAGGATCGCCGACCGCCGTGCCACTAATTTTCTCTATCTCTATTTTATTTATTTTCCTTTCCTCCTTTTTCTTTCATTCGATCGTCGTGTCGAATACTTATCTCTCATCGTTTGATGCATGCGTGTGAGTAGATAAAGACTCCGAGCAAGCTTGCCATTAGAGTTCGGACTCGAAACTTTGCACTTTATTTTACCACATACTCACATTTCACTGCTGTATGTTTCAGGTCGTCGAGTGAGAGGATTGAGCCTACCAGAGATCTCAGATTAGAAAATTTCTGTTTTCCATGAGTATCTCAATCTAATCCGAAATGCTGCGTGTTTCAGGTCTCCGAGTGAGCGAGGTCTTCGGTGATGAAGTCCTCGGATAAGAACGATTGTCGCATCGTCATGATTCTCTTACTAATCCGTTTTGCTGTGGGTTTCAGGTCGACTGAGCGAGCAAGGTTTCTCCTCTGGAAAACCACGACGTAATAAGCGACAATCTCATCAATATTTTGAAGCCTATATGAGACGGTGTTTTGTCGACTGACCACGGGTAAAGATTGCTTTCTTTCATGTTTTTCATTCGAAAATACATCAGTCGTCAAAATCGCGACCTCAGAGAGAGAGTAACTTCGAAGATATGATTTGACGTTCAGATTCGCATAATTATCTCATTAGTCTTGTATCCACAAAATTGAAGAGATTATCGAAGCTGCAAGACTGAGAGTCAATAGGCAATATATTTAGGCTCCGACTAGAATAATTATTTCATAAGTTTTGTATTCTCGGAAAAAGACGAATTATCGAAACATGATCATCGCGGACTCGCGCGAGAAAGCGAGAGTACTCTTGGGCTCAGACTGTATTAATTATCTAATGAGTTTTGTTAACTATCTATGAAGAGGCTACCTTTAGGTCTAGATTTGATTTGTATTTTTTAAGTTAGTATTTTCGAGAGGACTCTACAGAGAGGCAACAACGATTCTTCACAAGCTATGAAGAGGATACCTTTAGGTCTAGATTTAATTTTTATCTTCTAAGTTTGTAATTTCGAAGAGACTCTTCAAAAGAGCACCATCGATTCTCCACAAGCTATCAAGAGGATACCTTCAGGTCTAGATTTAATTTGTAATCTCTAAGTTTAAATTTCCAAGAGGACTCTTCGCAGAAGTAACAACGATCTTCCACAAGCTATGAAGAGGATACTTTTAAGTCTAGATTTAATTTGTAATCACTATGTTTAAATATCCAAGAGGACTCTTTGAAGAAGTAACAACGATTTTCCACAAGCTATGAAGAGGATACTTTTAAGTCTAGATTAATGTTGTATTCTCTAAGTTTGTATTTTCGAGAGGACTCTTCAGAGGAGCACCAACGATTCTCCACAAGCTATGAAGAGGATACCTTTAGGTCTAGATTTATTTTGTAATCTCTAAGTTCAAATATCCAAAAAGACTCTCAGGAGAAGCAACAACGATTCGTCACAAGCTATGAAGAGGATACCCTTAAGTCTAGATTTAATTTGTATTTTCTAAGTTTGTATTTTCGAGAGGACTCTTCAGAGGAGCACCAACGATTCTCCACAAGCTATCAAGAGGATACTTTTAAGTCTAGATTTAATTTGTATTTTCTAAGTTTATCATCTCAAGAGGACTCTTCAGAGGAGCACCAACGATTCTCCACAAGCTATGAAGAGGCTACCTTTAGGTCTAGATTTAATTTGTAATCTCTAAGTTTAAATATCCAAGAGGACTCTTCGAAGAAGTAACAACGATCTTCCACAAGCTATGAAGAGGATACTTTTAAGTCTAGATTAATTTCGTATTTTCTAAGTTTGTATTTTCGAGGGGACTCTTCAGAGGAGCAACAACGATTCTCCACAAGCTATGAAGAGGATACTTTTAAGTCTAGATTCAATTTGTAATCTGTAAGTTCAAATGTTCAAGAGGAATCTTCAGAAAAGCAACAACGATTCATCACAAGCTATGAAGAGGATACCTTCCAGTCTAGATTTAATTCGTATTTTCTAAGTTTGTAATTTTGAGAGGACTCTTCAGAGGAGCACCAACGATTCTCCACAAGCTATCAAGAGGATACCTTCAGGTCTAGATTTAATTTGTAATCTCTAAGTTTAAATTTCCAAGAGGACTCTTTGTAGAAGTAACAACGATCTTCCACAAGCTATGAAGAGGATACTTTTAAGTCTAGATTTAATTTGTAATCACTATGTTTAAATATCCAAGAGGACTCTGCGAAGAAGTAACAACGATTTTCCACAAGCTATGAAGAGGATACTTTTAAGTCTAGATTAATGTTGTATTCTCTAAGTTTGTATTTTCGAGAGGACTCTTCAGAGGAGCACCAACGATTCTCCACAAGCTATGAAGAGGATACCTTTAGGTCTAGATTTATTTTGTAATCTCTAAGTTCAAATATCCAAAAGGACTCTCAGGAGAAGCAACAACGATTCGTCACAAGCTATGAAGAGGATACTTTTAAGTCTAGATTTAATTTGTATTTTCTAAGTTTGTATTTTCGAGAGGACTCTTCAGAGGAGCACCAACGATTCTCCACAAGCTATCAAGAGGATACTTTTAAGTCTAGATTTAATTTGTATTTTCTAAGTTTATCATCTCAAGAGGACTCTTCAGAGGAGCACCAACGATTCTCCACAAGCTATGAAGAGGCTACCTTTAGGTCTAGATTTAATTTGTAATCTCTAAGTTTAAATATCCAAGAGGACTCTTCGAAGAAGTAACAACGATCTTCCACAAGCTATGAAGAGGATACTTTTAAGTCTAGATTAATTTCGTATTTTCTAAGTTTGTATTTTCGAGGGGACTCTTCAGAGGAGCAACAACGATTCTCCACAAGCTATGAAGAGGATACTTTTAAGTCTAGATTAATTTCGTATTTTCTAAGTTTGTATTTTCGAGGGGACTCTTCAGAGGAGCAACAACGATTCTCCACAAGCTATGAAGAGGATACTTTTAAGTCTAGATTCAATTTGTAATCTGTAAGTTCAAATGTTCAAGAGGAATCTTCAGAGAAGCAACAACGATTCATTACAAGCTATGAAGAGGATACCTTCCAGTCTAGATTTAATTCGTATTTTCTAAGTTTGTAATTTTGAGAGGACTCTTCAGAGGAGCACCAACGATTCTCCACAAGCTATCAAGAGGATACCTTCAGGTCTAGATTTAATTTGTAATCTCTAAGTTTAAATTTCCAAGAGGACTCTTCGCAGAAGTAACAACGATCTTCCACAAGCTATGAAGAGGATACTTTTAAGTCTAGATTTAATTTGTAATCACTATGTTTAAATATCCAAGAGGACTCTGCGAAGAAGTAACAACGATTTTCCACAAGCTATGAAGAGGATACTTTTAAGTCTAGATTAATGTTGTATTCTCTAAGTTTGTATTTTCGAGAGGACTCTTCAGAGGAGCACCAACGATTCTCCACAAGCTATGAAGAGGATACCTTTAGGTCTAGATTTAATTTTTATCTTCTAAGTTTGTAATTTCGAGGAGACTCTTCAAAAGAGCACCATCGATTTTCCACAAGCTATGAAGAGGATACTTTTAAGTCTAGATTAATGTTGTATTCTCTAAGTTTGTATTTTCGAGAGGACTCTTCAGAGGAGCACCAACGATTCTCCACAAGCTATGAAGAGGCTACCTTTAGGTCTAGATTTAATTTGTAATCTCTAAGTTTAAATATCCAAGAGGACTCTTCGAAGAAGTAACAACGATCTTCCACAAGCTATGAAGAGGATACTTTTAAGTCTAGATTAATTTCGTATTTTCTAAGTTTGTATTTTCGGTGGGACTCTTCAGAGGAGCAACAACGATTCTCCACAAGCTATGAAGAGGATACTTTTAAGTCTAGATTCAATTTGTAATCTGTAAGTTCAAATGTTCAAGAGGAATCTTCGGAGAAGCAACAACGATTCATCACAAGCTATGAAGAGGATACCTTCCAGTCTAGATTTAATTCGTATTTTCTAAGTTTGTAATTTTGAGAGGACTCTTCAGAGGAGCACCAACGATTCTCCACAAGCGATGAAGAGGCTACCTTTAGGTCTAGATTTAATTTGTAATCTCTAAGTTTAAATATCCAAGAGGACTCTTCGAAGAAGTAACAACGATCTTCCACAAGCTATGAAGAGGATACTTTAGGGTCTAGATTAATTTCGTATTTTCTAAGTTTGTATTTTCGAGGGGACTCTTCAGAGGAGCAACAACGATTCTCCACAAGCTATGAAGAGGATACCTTCCAGTCTAGATTTAATTCGTATTTTCTAAGTTTGTAATTTTGAGAGGACTCTTCAGAGGAGCACGAACGATTCTCCACAAGCTATCAAGAGGATACCTTCAGGTCTAGATTTAATTTGTAATCTCTAAGTTTAAATTTCCAAGAGGACTCTTCGCAGAAGTAACAACGATCTTCCACAAGCTATGAAGAGGATACTTTTAAGTCTAGATTTAATTTGTAATCACTATGTTTAAATATCCAAGAGGACTCTGCGAAGAAGTAACAACGATTTTCCACAAGCTATGAAGAGGATACTTTTAAGTCTAGATTAATGTTGTATTCTCTAAGTTTGTATTTTCGAGAGGACTCTTCAGAGGAGCACCAACGATTCTCCACAAGCTATGAAGAGGATACCTTTAGGTCTAGATTTATTTTGTAATCTCTAAGTTCAAATATCCAAAAGGACTCTCAGGAGAAGCAACAACGATTCGTCACAAGCTATGAAGAGGATACCCTTAAGTCTAGATTTAATTTGTATTTTCTAAGTTTGTATTTTCGAGAGGACTCTTCAGAGGAGCACCAACGATTCTCCACAAGCTATCAAGAGGATACTTTTAAGTCTAGATTTAATTTGTATTTTCTAAGTTTATCATCTCAAGAGGACTCTTCAGAGGAGCACCAACGATTCTCCACAAGCTATGAAGAGGCTACCTTTAGGTCTAGATTTAATTTGTAATCTCTAAGTTTAAATATCCAAGAGGACTCTTAGAAGAAGTAACAACGATCTTCCACAAGCTATGAAGAGGATACTTTTAAGTCTAGATTAATTTCGTATTTTCTAAGTTTGTACTTTCGAGGGGACTCTTCAGAGGAGCAACAACGATTCTCCACAAGCTATGAAGAGGATACTTTTAAGTCTAGATTCAATTTGTAATCTGTAAGTTCAAATGTTCAAGAGGAATCTTCAGAGAAGCAACAACGATTCATCACAAGCTATGAAGAGGATACCTTCCAGTCTAGATTTAATTCGTATTTTCTAAGTTTGTAATTTCGAGAGGACTCTTCAGAGGAGCACCAACGATTCTCCACAAGCTATGAAGAGGATACCTTTCGGTCTAGATTTATTTTGTAATCTCTAAGTTCAAATATCCAAAAGGACTCTCAGGAGAAGCAACAACGATTCGTCACAAGCTATGAAGAGGATACCCTTAAGTCTAGATTTAATTTGTATTTTCTAAGTTTGTATTTTCGAGAGGACTCTTCAGAGGAGCACCAACGATTCTCCACAAGCTATCAAGAGGATACTTTTAAGTCTAGATTTAATTTGTATTTTCTAAGTTTATCATCTCAAGAGGACTCTTCAGAGGAGCACCAACGATTCTCCACAAGCTATGAAGAGGCTACCTTTAGGTCTAGATTTATTTTGTAATCTCTAAGTTCAAATATCCAAAAGGACTCTCAGAAGAAGCAACAACGATTCGTCACAAGCTATGAAGAGGATACCCTTAAGTCTAGATTTAATTTGTATTTTCTAAGTTTGTATTTTCGAGAGGACTCTTCAGAGGAGCACCAACGATTCTCCACAAGCTATCAAGAGGATACTTTTAAGTCTAGATTTAATTTGTATTTTCTAAGTTTATCATCTCAAGAGGACTCTTCAGAGGAGCACCAAGGATTCTCCACAAGCTATGAAGAGGCTACCTTTAGGTCTAGATTTAATTTGTAATCTCTAAGTTTAAATATCCAAGAGGACTCTTCGAAGAAGTAACAACGATCTTCCACAAGCTATGAAGAGGATACTTTTAAGTCTAGATTAATTTCGTATTTTCTGAGTTTGTATTTTCGAGGGGACTCTTCAGAGGAGCAACAACGATTCTCCACAAGCTATGAAGAGGATATTTTTAAGTCTAGATTCAATTTGTAATCTGTAAGTTCAAATGTTCAAGAGGAATCTTCAGAGAAGCAACAACGATTCATCACAAGCTATGAAGAGGATACCTTCCAGTCTAGATTTAATTCGTATTTTCTAAGTTTGTAATTTTGAGAGGACTCTTCAGAGGAGCACCAACGATTCTCCACAAGCTATCAAGAGGATACCTTCAGGTCTAGATTTAATTTGTAATCTCTAAGTTTAAATTTCCAAGAGGACTCTTCGCAGAAGTAACAACGATCTTCCACAAGCTATGAAGAGGATACTTTTAAGTCTAGATTTAATTTGTAATCACTATGTTTAAATATCCAAGAGGACTCTGCGAAGAAGTAACAACGATTTTCCACAAGCTATGAAGAGGATACTTTTAAGTCTAGATTAATGTTGTATTCTCTAAGTTTGTATTTTCGAGAGGACTCTTCAGAGGAGCACCAACGATTCTCCACAAGCTATGAAGAGGATACCTTTAGGTCTAGATTTATTTTGTAATCTCTAAGTTCAAATATCCAAAAGGACTCTCAGGAGAAGCAACAACGATTCGTCACAAGCTATGAAGAGGATACCCTTAAATCTAGATTTAATTTGTATTTTCTAAGTTTGTATTTTCGAGAGGACTCTTCAGAGGAGCACCAACGATTCTCCACAAGCTATCAAGAGGATACTTTTAAGTCTAGATTTAATTTGTATTTTCTAAGTTTATCATCTCAAGAGGACTCTTCAGAGGAGCACCAACGATTCTCCACAAGCTATGAAGAGGCTACCTTTAGGTCTAGATTCAATTTGTAATCTCTAAGTTTAAATATCCAAGAGGACTCTTCGAAGAAGTAACAACGATCTTCCACAAGCTATGAAGAGGATACTTTTAAGTCTAGATTAATTTCGTATTTTCTAAGTTTGTATTTTCGAGGGGACTCTTCAGAGGAGCAACAACGATTCTCCACAAGCTATGAAGAGGATACTTTTAAGTCTAGATTCAATTTGTAATCTGTAAGTTCAAATGTTCAAGAGGAATCTTCAGAGAAGCAACAACGATTCATTACAAGCTATGAAGAGGATACCTTCCAGTCTAGATTTAATTCGTATTTTCTAAGTTTGTAATTTTGAGAGGACTCTTCAGAGGAGCACCAACGATTCTCCACAAGCTATGAAGAGGCTACCTTTAGGTCTAGATTTAATTTGTAATCTCTAAGTTTAAATATCCAAGAGGACTCTTCGAAGAAGTAACAACGATCTTCCACAAGCTATGAAGAGGATACTTTTAAGTCTAGATTAATTTCGTATTTTCTAAGTTTGTATTTTCGAGGGGACTCTTCAGAGGAGCAACAACGATTCTCCACAAGCTATGAAGAGGATACTTTTAAGTCTAGATTCAATTTGTAATCTGTAAGTTCAAATGTTCAAGAGGAATCTTCAGAGAAGCAACAACGATTCATCACAAGCTATGAAGAGGATACCTTCCAGTCTAGATTTAATTCGTATTTTCTAAGTTTGTAATTTTGAGAGGACTCTTCAGAGGAGCACGAACGATTCTCCACAAGCTATCAAGAGGATACCTTCAGGTCTAGATTTAATTTGTAATCTCTAAGTTTAAATTTCCAAGAGGACTCTTCGCAGAAGTAACAACGATCTTCCACAAGCTATGAAGAGGATACTTTTGAGTCTAGATTTAATTTGTAATCACTATGTTTAAATATCCAAGAGGACTCTGCGAAGAAGTAACAACGATTTTCCACAAGCTATGAAGAGGATACTTTTAAGTCTAGATTAATGTTGTATTCTCTAAGTTTGTATTTTCGAGAGGACTCTTCAGAGGAGCACCAACGATTCTCCACAAGCTATGAAGAGGATACCTTTAGGTCTAGATTTATTTTGTAATCTCTAAGTTCAAATATCCAAAAGGACTCTCAGGAGAAGCAACAACGATTCGTCACAAGCTATGAAGAGGATACCCTTAAGTCTAGATTTAATTTGTATTTTCTAAGTTTGTATTTTCGAGAGGACTCTTCAGAGGAGCACCAACGATTCTCCACAAGCTATCAAGAGGATACTTTTAAGTCTAGATTTAATTTGTATTTTCTAAGTTTATCATCTCAAGAGGACTCTTCAGAGGAGCACCAACGATTCTCCACAAGCTATGAAGAGGCTACCTTTAGGTCTAGATTTAATTTGTAATCTCTAAGTTTAAATATCCAAGAGGACTCTTAGAAGAAGTAACAACGATCTTCCACAAGCTATGAAGAGGATACTTTTAAGTCTAGATTAATTTCGTATTTTCTAAGTTTGTATTTTCGAGGGGACTCTTCAGAGGAGCAACAACGATTCTCCACAAGCTATGAAGAGGATACTTTTAAGTCTAGATTCAATTTGTAATCTGTAAGTTCAAATGTTCAAGAGGAATCTTCAGAGAAGCAACAACGATTCATCACAAGCTATGAAGAGGATACCTTCCAGTCTAGATTTAATTCGTATTTTCTAAGTTTGTAATTTCGAGAGGACTCTTCAGAGGAGCACCAACGATTCTCCACAAGCTATGAAGAGGATACCTTTAGGTCTAGATTTATTTTGTAATCTCTAAGTTCAAATATCCAAAAGGACTCTCAGGAGAAGCAACAACGATTCGTCACAAGCTATGAAGAGGATACCCTTAAGTCTAGATTTAATTTGTATTTTCTAAGTTTGTATTTTCGAGAGGACTCTTCAGAGGAGCACCAACGATTCTCCACAAGCTATCAAGAGGATACTTTTAAGTCTAGATTTAATTTGTATTTTCTAAGTTTATCATCTCAAGAGGACTCTTCAGAGGAGCACCAACGATTCTCCACAAGCTATGAAGAGGCTACCTTTAGGTCTAGATTTATTTTGTAATCTCTAAGTTCAAATATCCAAAAGGACTCTCAGGAGAAGCAACAACGATTCGTCACAAGCTATGAAGAGGATACCCTTAAGTCTAGATTTAATTTGTATTTTCTAAGTTTGTATTTTCGAGAGGACTCTTCAGAGGAGCACCAACGATTCTCCACAAGCTATCAAGAGGATACTTTTAAGTCTAGATTTAATTTGTATTTTCTAAGTTTATCATCTCAAGAGGACTCTTCAGAGGAGCACCAAGGATTCTCCACAAGCTATGAAGAGGCTACCTTTAGGTCTAGATTTAATTTGTAATCTCTAAGTTTAAATATCCAAGAGGACTCTTCGAAGAAGTAACAACGATCTTCCACAAGCTATGAAGAGGATACTTTTAAGTCTAGATTAATTTCGTATTTTCTAAGTTTGTATTTTCGAGGGGACTCTTCAGAGGAGCAACAACGATTCTCCACAAGCTATGAAGAGGATACTTTTAAGTCTAGATTCAATTTGTAATCTGTAAGTTCAAATGTTCAAGAGGAATCTTCAGAGAAGCAACAACGATTCATCACAAGCTATGAAGAGGATACCTTCCAGTCTAGATTTAATTCGTATTTTCTAAGTTTGTAATTTTGAGAGGACTCTTCAGAGGAGCACCAACGATTCTCCACAAGCTATCAAGAGGATACCTTCAGGTCTAGATTTAATTTGTAATCTCTAAGTTTAAATTTCCAAGAGGACTCTTCGCAGAAGTAACAACGATCTTCCACAAGCTATGAAGAGGATACTTTTAAGTCTAGATTTAATTTGTAATCACTATGTTTAAATATCCAAGAGGACTCTGCGAAGAAGTAACAACGATTTTCCACAAGCTATGAAGAGGATACTTTTAAGTCTAGATTAATGTTGTATTCTCTAAGTTTGTATTTTCGAGAGGACTCTTCAGAGGAGCACCAACGATTCTCCACAAGCTATGAAGAGGATACCTTTAGGTCTAGATTTATTTTGTAATCTCTAAGTTCAAATATCCAAAAGGACTCTCAGGAGAAGCAACAACGATTCGTCACAAGCTATGAAGAGGATACCCTTAAGTCTAGATTTAATTTGTATTTTCTAAGTTTGTATTTTCGAGAGGACTCTTCAGAGGAGCACCAACGATTCTCCACAAGCTATCAAGAGGATACTTCTAAGTCTAGATTTAATTTGTATTTTCTAAGTTTATCATCTCAAGAGGACTCTTCAGAGGAGCACCAACGATTCTCCACAAGCTATGAAGAGGCTACCTTTAGGTCTAGATTCAATTTGTAATCTCTAAGTTTAAATATCCAAGAGGACTCTTCGAAGAAGTAACAACGATCTTCCACAAGCTATGAAGAGGATACTTTTAAGTCTAGATTAATTTCGTATTTTCTAAGTTTGTATTTTCGAGGGGACTCTTCAGAGGAGCAACAACGATTCTCCACAAGCTATGAAGAGGATACTTTTAAGTCTAGATTCAATTTGTAATCTGTAAGTTCAAATGTTCAAGAGGAATCTTCAGAGAAGCAACAACGATTCATCACAAGCTATGAAGAGGATACCTTCCAGTCTAGATTTAATTCGTATTTTCTAAGTTTGTAATTTTAAGAGGACTCTTCAGAGGAGCACCAACGATTCTCCACAAGCTATCAAGAGGATACCTTCAGGTCTAGATTTAATTTGTAATCTCTAAGTTTAAATTTCCAAGAGGACTCTTCGCAGAAGTAACAACGATCTTCCACAAGCTATGAAGAGGATACTTTTAAGTCTAGATTTAATTTGTAATCACTATGTTTAAATATCCAAGAGGACTCTGCGAAGAAGTAACAACGATTTTCCACAAGCTATGAAGAGGATACTTTTAAGTCTAGATTAATGTTGTATTCTCTAAGTTTGTATTTTCGAGAGGACTCTTCAGAGAAGCACCAACGATTCTCCACAAGCTATGAAGAGGATACCTTTAGGTCTAGATTTATTTTGTAATCTCTAAGTTCAAATATCCAAAAGGACTCTCAGGAGAAGCAACAACGATTCGTCACAAGCTATGAAGAGGATACCCTTAAGTCTAGATTTAATTTGTATTTTCTAAGTTTGTATTTTCGAGAGGACTCTTCAGAGGAGCACCAACGATTCTCCACAAGCTATCAAGAGGATACTTTTAAGTCTAGATTTAATTTGTATTTTCTAAGTTTATCATCTCAAGAGGACTCTTCAGAGGAGCACCAACGATTCTCCACAAGCTATGAAGAGGCTACCTTTAGGTCTAGATTTAATTTGTAATCTCTAAGTTTAAATATCCAAGAGGACTCTTCGAAGAAGTAACAACGATCTTCCACAAGCTATGAAGAGGATACTTTTAAGTCTAGATTAATTTCGTATTTTCTAAGTTTGTATTTTCGAGGGGACTCTTCAGAGGAGCAACAACGATTCTCCACAAGCTATGAAGAGGATACTTTTAAGTCTAGATTAATTTCGTATTTTCTAAGTTTGTATTTTCGAGGGGACTCTTCAGAGGAGCAACAACGATTCTCCACAAGCTATGAAGAGGATACTTTTAAGTCTAGATTCAATTTGTAATCTGTAAGTTCAAATGTTCAAGAGGAATCTTCAGAGAAGCAACAACGATTCATCACAAGCTATGAAGAGGATACCTTCCAGTCTAGATTTAATTCGTATTTTCTAAGTTTGTAATTTTAAGAGGACTCTTCAGAGGAGCACCAACGATTCTCCACAAGCTATCAAGAGGATACCTTCAGGTCTAGATTTAATTTGTAATCTCTAAGTTTAAATTTCCAAGAGGACTCTTCGCAGAAGTAACAACGATCTTCCACAAGCTATGAAGAGGATACTTTTAAGTCTAGATTTAATTTGTAATCACTATGTTTAAATATCCAAGAGGACTCTGCGAAGAAGTAACAACGATTTTCCACAAGCTATGAAGAGGATACTTTTAAGTCTAGATTAATGTTGTATTCTCTAAGTTTGTATTTTCGAGAGGACTCTTCAGAGGAGCACCAACGATTCTCCACAAGCTATGAAGAGGATACCTTTAGGTCTAGATTTATTTTGTAATCTCTAAGTTCAAATATCCAAAAGGACTCTCAGGAGAAGCAACAACGATTCGTCACAAGCTATGAAGAGGATACCCTTAAGTCTAGATTTAATTTGTATTTTCTAAGTTTGTATTTTCGAGAGGACTCTTCAGAGGAGCACCAACGATTCTCCACAAGCTATCAAGAGGATACTTTTAAGTCTAGATTTAATTTGTATTTTCTAAGTTTATCATCTCAAGAGGACTCTTCAGAGGAGCACCAACGATTCTCCACAAGCTATGAAGAGGATACCTTTAGGTCTAGATTTATTTTGTAATCTCTAAGTTCAAATATCCAAAAGGACTCTCAGGAGAAGCAACAACGATTCGTCACAAGCTATGAAGAGGATACCCTTAAGTCTAGATTTAATTTGTATTTTCTAAGTTTGTATTTTCGAGAGGACTCTTCAGAGGAGCACCAACGATTCTCCACAAGCTATCAAGAAGATACTTTTAAGTCTAGATTTAATTTGTATTTTCTTAGTTTATCATCTCAAGAGGACTCTTCAGAGGAGCACCAACGATTCTCCACAAGCTATGAAGAGGCTACCTTTAGGTCTAGATTCAATTTGTAATCTCTAAGTTTAAATATCCAAGAGGACTCTTCAAAGAAGTAACAACGATCTTCCACAAGCTATGAAGAGGATACTTTTAAGTCTAGATTAATTTCGTATTTTCTAAGTTTGTATTTTCGAGGGGACTCTTCAGAGGAGCAACAACGATTCTCCACAAGCTATGAAGAGGATACTTTTAAGTCTAGATTCAATTTGTAATCTGTAAGTTCAAATGTTCAAGAGGAATCTTCAGAGAAGCAACAACGATTCATCACAAGCTATGAAGAGGATACCTTCCAGTCTAGATTTAATTCGTATTTTCTAAGTTTGTAATTTTGAGAGGACTCTTCAGAGGAGCACCAACGATTCTCCACAAGCTATCAAGAGGATACCTTCAGGTCTAGATTTAATTTGTAATCTCTAAGTTTAAATTTCCAAGAGGACTCTTCGCAGAAGTAACAACGATCTTCCACAAGCTATGAAGAGGATACTTTTAAGTCTAGATTTAATTTGTAATCACTATGTTTAAATATCCAAGAGGACTCTGCGAAGAAGTAACAACGATTTTCCACAAGCTATGAAGAGGATACTCTTAAGTTTAGATTTCATTTGTAATCTATAAGTTTAAATATCCAAGAGGACTCTTCGAAGAAGTAACAACGATTTTCCACAAGCTATGAAGAGGATACTTTTAAGTCTAGATTCAATTTGTAATCTGTAAGTTCAAATGTTCAAGAGGAATCTTCAGAGAAGCAACAACGATTCATCACAAGCTATGAAGAGGATACCTTCCAGTCTAGATTTAATTCGTATTTTCTAAGTTTGTAATTTTGAGAGGACTCTTCAGAGGAGCACCAACGATTCTCCACAAGCTATCAAGAGGATACCTCCAGGTCTAGATTTAATTTGTAATCTCTAAGTTTAAATTTTCAAGAGGACTCTTCGCAGAAGTAACAACGATCTTCCACAAGCTATGAAGAGGATACTTTTAAGTCTAGATTTAATTTGTAATCACTATGTTTAAATATCCAAGAGGACTCTTCGAAGAAGTAACAACGATTTTCCACAAGCTATGAAGAGGATACTTTTAAGTCTAGATTAATGTTGTATTCTCTAAGTTTGTATTTTCGAGAGGACTCTTCAGAGAAGCACCAACGATTCTCCACAAGCTATGAAGAGGATACCTTTAGGTCTAGATTTATTCTGTAATCTCTAAGTTCAAATATTCAAAAGGACTCTCAGGAGAAGCAACAACGATTCGTCACAAGCTATGAAGAGGATACCCTTAAGTCTAGATTTAATTTGTATTTTCTAAGTTTGTATTTTCGAGAGGACTCTTCAGAGGAGCACCAACGATTCTCCACAAGCTATCGAGAGGATACCTTTAGGTCTAGATTTAATTCGTAATCTCTAAGTTTAAATATCCAAGAGGACTCTTCGAAGAAGTAACAACGATCTTCCACAAGCTATGAAGAGGATACTTTTAAGTCTAGATTAATTTCGTATTTTCTAAGTTTGTATTTTCGAGGGGACTCTTCAGAGGAGCAACAACGATTCTCCACAAGCTATGAAGAGAATACTTTTAAGTTTAGATTTCATTTGTAATCTATAAGTTTAAATATCCAAGAGGACTCTTCGAAGAAGTAACAACGATTTTCCACAAGCTATGAAGAGGATACTTTTAAGTCTAGAATAATGTTGTATTCTCTAAGTTTGTATTTTCGAGAGGACTCTTCAGAGGAGCACCAACGGATCTCCACAAGCTATGAAGAGGATACCTTCAGGTCTAGATTTATTTTGTAATCTCTAAGTTCAAATATTCAAAAGGACTCTCAGGAGAAGCAACAACGATTCGTCACAAGCTATGAAGAGGATACCCTTAAGTCTAGATTTAATTTGTATTTTCTAAGTTTATCATCTCAAGAGGACTCTTCAGAGAGTCACAACGATTCATCCCAAGCTATGAAGAGGCTACCTTTAGGTCTAGATTTGATTTGTATTTTTTAAGTTAGTATTTTCGAGAGGACTCTACAGAGAGGCAACAACGATTCTTCACAAGCTATGAAGAGGATACCTTCAGGTCTAGATTTAATTTTTATCTTCTAAGTTTGTAATTTCGAGGAGACTCTTCAAAAGAGCACCATCGATTCTCCACGAGTTATGAAGAGGATATCTTCAGGTCTTGATTTAGTCTTTATTTTCTAAGTCTATATTCTCAAGAGGAATCTTCAGAGAAGCAACAACGATTCTCCACAAGCTATGAAGAGGATACTTTTAAGTCTAGATTTAATTTGTAATCTGTAAGTTCAAATGTTCAAGAGGACTCTTCAGAGAAGCACCAACAATTCTCCACAAGCTATAGAGAGGATACTCTCAAGTCTAGATTTAAGTTGTAATCTATAAGTTCAAATATCCAAAAGGACTCTCAGGAGAAGCAACAACGATTCGTCACAAGCTATGAAGAGGCTACCTTTAGGTCTAGATTTGATTTGTATTTTTTAAGTTAGAATTTTCGAGAGGACTCTACAGAGAGGCAACAACGATTCTTCACAAGCTATGAAGAGGATACCTTTAGGTCTAGATTCAATTTTTATCTTTTAAGTTTGTAATTTCGAGGAGACTCTTCAAAAGAGCACCATCGATTCTCCACGAGCTATGAAGAGGATACCTTCAGGTCTAGATTCAGTCTTCATTTTCTAAGTCTATATTCTTAAGAGGAATCTCCAGAGAAGCAACAACGATTCTCCACAAGCTATAAAGAGGATACTCTTAAGTTTAGATTTAATTTGTAATCTAGAAGTTTAAATATCCAAAAGGACTCTCAGGATAAGCAACAACGATTCTCCACAAGCTATGAAGAGGATACTTTTAAGTCTAGATTTAATTTGTATTTTCTAAGTTTATCATCTCAAGAGGACTCTTCAGAGAGTAACAACGATTCTCCGCAAGCTATGAAGAGGATACCTGTAGGTCCAGATATTTTTCGGACCATAGCGAGGATGTTTGCTGCCAATACATGTGTCCTAGGCAATTCCAGAGAAGTTGTTCCCACCGCATTTGTCTGTTGAGGAATGTGGTAAGTAGTTTTCACGATTCACAGCATCTGTTGATCGCTGTTATCTGTGTGCAACACACATGCTGACAATACCTATGAGAATTCTGATTCGTTATCAATTGCATGTTTGTTTCAGATGTTGTTCACTACACTGGATAACAAACTTGTGACTAAATTGACAGAAAGAACAGGGGACGTTGAGCTAGATGTATCCGACAATGTGATAGTGGTGAGTAATTACTCAAAGATGATGCAGTCAATTACATAGATCATTATTGTTAGAATCATGAGTTGTCGATCATGGTCAACAGATGGTTGTCAACAAGTATTTTAATAAGTGTTCTCTTAACGTGTTGTGATAGTGCAGTACGTCTGCATCTGTAGCTTCCGAGTCTTGGTACATGAGACTTATCTTGAATCTCCCTAATATTCAGAATCTAATCATTCATAGCGCTATCAAATATGCGATTTCTGCTATTTTATTTCTACCTCTGGGATTTCCACTGTGTTATTATAGTTGTTTGTTTTTCCCAACTATTGCACTCATTATTTTTATTATTCATTTTTGTGAGTACCCAGATGTCCTCATAAGAACTATTAGCATCTAACAATCGATTCCAGAGCTGGAACCTAATAATTTTATAACCTGAAATTTTACGCGTGTCATTCGGAGTGAGTCAGATATGGCAAGCATTATTGAAACATATCTCGATATTTTGGCATTCCAGTACCAGTAACGCATATTCAGTTTGTTTGAATTCGTTTGAAAAGGTAATTATTTCCAAATTCGGCGGTTAAACGCCACGTTCGCTGATTGGTCGGGCATAGCGCGGAAAACAATTGCCGATCGAACGATTGGCATTGTTTTGTAGAAATTTCTGGGATGCTGTTCGCAAGCACGCCGCTCCGACTTTTTTACGGTTTTATTGTTGAAATATTTTGTCCCCGATGCCGAATTGTGACAAATTATCGATCAACAACTGCCATGATCGTTTTGAGACGTGTGTGAGATGAGCAGCGTTGTTTGAGTGAGTAATATCCGACATATTAGATGTAACACATAGTCGTTGGTTGGTTACCATGCTTTCGATTGCGTGAGCCGGGATTGGTGGGGCGAAAAAATTGTGATGCAATAGTCGAGTCAATCAGACTAGGCCGCGGAAAACAATTGCCGATCGGACGACTGGCATCGTTTTGTGGAAATTTCTGGGATGCTGTTCGCAAGCACGCCGCTCCGACTTTTTTACGGTTTTATTGTTGAAATATCTTGTCCCCGAAGCCGAATTGTGACAAATTATCGATCAACAACTGCCGTGATCGTATTGTGACGAGTGTGAGCTGAGCAGCGTTGTTTGAGTGAGTAATATTAGACATATTAGATGTATCACATAGTCGTTGGTTGGTCTCTGTGCTCTTGATTACGTGAACCCCGAATTCGCGGGGTGACAAAATGGCGGCGCAAACATTTAAGCCCATCAGATTAGGTTTTTATTAGGTATTCGTGATAAA
Organism: Athalia rosae; assembly: GCF_917208135.1. NCBI lineage: Eukaryota > Metazoa > Arthropoda > Insecta > Hymenoptera > Athaliidae > Athalia > Athalia rosae. Next base: position 16,569,427 of record NC_064029.1, on the reverse strand, counting down.
AAGCTGTTCTTGATGTTTGCAAGTTGAATCGGAGTATCAGGGCATGTGGCAGATATGGGAGTCACATATTTCCCATGTAATTTGTTGGTTGGGTAATAGCTTGCCCGGCTGCGGCCCGAGGAGGGCCGCCCGCGATCTGTTGAATCAGCAAAATTTGAGTTACACCGAAATCTAGAGTAGGAAACTTGAGGATTATCTGGCAAAATAGTATGCTCGGTGTTCATAGCTTATGCCGTCGTGGTTTGGTTGTATTCTAATGAACGAGTCAATCGAGCGGGAATCCCACAACGCCAGTGCGTCACATGGTGCTAGGTGGCAGTGTTGAGGTGAAGTAGCGCGAAAAAAAATGCTTTCGAGCATGTTCAAATAGGTATTGTCAAACACTGAGCTTATATTCTATCGCATCTCATCGTGTAAATTTCATGCCCAACTATTGGAAGCTAACTATCGTCAACAACCAACATATGAAGCGAAGTCTGCTTCCGATCATTCTCAAGGTGGGTTCTAATGCATTCTATCTTTTTGTGCAGCAATCAAATCGGACCATAGCGAGGATGTTTGCTGCCAATACATGTGTCCAAGGCAATTCCAGAGAAGTTGTTCTCACCGCATGTGTCTGTTGAGGAATGTGGTAAGTAGTTTTCACGATTCACAGCATCTGTCGATCGCTGTTATCTGTGTTCAACACACATGCTGACGATACCTATGAGAATTCTGAATCGTCATCAATTGCATGATTCTTCCAGATGATGTTCACTACAGTGGACAACAAACTTGTGAATGAATTGACAGAAAGAACAGGGGACGTTGAGCTAGATGTATCCGACAATGTGATAGTGGTGAGTAATTACTCAAAGATGATGCAGTCAATTACATAGATCATTATTGTTAGAATCAGGAGTTGTCGATAATGGTCAACAGATTGTGACAGTTGGAATGATATCGAAACCTAATTGACACTGTTTCTTGCAATTTGTAGAGTGTGCTTGGTGTAGTTTGGCATCCGTGGAAGGAAAAATTGACACTGGAAAGCTGACATTAGGCTTGAGTGCTGCGACTTGGATACTGAGTTTTACATGTTGAAGATGTGTTTGCAACAAAGGCTGAACAAGCAGATGCGAAGAGTGTGATACGTGATGAGGACCGGCTCCAGAATGCAGTGAATCCAGAAGAAGAAATTCACCTTCGGCAGAGTTGGCAAGTCGCATGCGTTTGATTTGCTATCTATCTTTCCTCAATCTTTGCTCTTTGTGGCATGGCGGTACCAATGTTCATTTATGTGTATTATTTTAGAATTGAAAACGTTAGTTTGAGTTCCCAGTATAGATTGTGAAATTTTCAAACAATGTTTTAATGTAGTCGAGCTGTTTGGTCTCTTTAAATTGATCAGTGAAAGAAGTCGATTCAATCATTATATGATTTTGGTCATACGTGGCTTAGTTCTGATTCTAACTATAATAAACTATATTGGAAGTTTATTCTTGATTTCAAAGTCAACTCAGAGCCAGCAATCTTGAAATAGGATGTACTGACCCGTTCTTCCCCTACAGTGAAAACCAACAAAGTAAGTCCTGAACCACGTTGTGTGATTGACAAGAACAGAATGAGTGTGTTGGTGAAAATGAGTTTCGTAATTAGATATAGGTGGATGTAGGTAGGAATGGGTAGGCCGGGTGCTGTGTGTGGGTTGGATTATATGTGCGTTAATATTTAAGAAAATCCTGGATTGAGACTGGCTTGGGAACGCTGGTTTCAATGCCATGGTTCGATCAGATCGCTTGTCGGGTTGAGGGGGCCTAGAAAAATGAGGGTAGGCAGGAACTGCGAACGGGTAGGAAGGTAATTCATAAGCCGTGATGTTCCTTCGTTTCACAGCGTCCTTCAATCGCAATTGTTCCCAATATTGAATTCAGTATAGCAAAACATGCCTACTTCGGTACAAACATCTTGAAAGTTTGTATTGTTCGCGAGTCTTGTCTTGGAAATAAACCAACATAATAGCTATGCGATTGTTGGACTGGGTAAGATGCTCTTTCTTCTCTCTGTGCTAACGTGGAGTACAGAAATGAGGAAAGATGCTGCGCCTGAAGCCATCATCTGGAAGAGGATCGCCGACCGCCGTGCCACTAATTTTCTCTATCTCTATTTTATTTATTTTCCTTTCCTCCTTTTTCTTTCATTCGATCGTCGTGTCGAATACTTATCTCTCATCGTTTGATGCATGCGTGTGAGTAGATAAAGACTCCGAGCAAGCTTGCCATTAGAGTTCGGACTCGAAACTTTGCACTTTATTTTACCACATACTCACATTTCACTGCTGTATGTTTCAGGTCGTCGAGTGAGAGGATTGAGCCTACCAGAGATCTCAGATTAGAAAATTTCTGTTTTCCATGAGTATCTCAATCTAATCCGAAATGCTGCGTGTTTCAGGTCTCCGAGTGAGCGAGGTCTTCGGTGATGAAGTCCTCGGATAAGAACGATTGTCGCATCGTCATGATTCTCTTACTAATCCGTTTTGCTGTGGGTTTCAGGTCGACTGAGCGAGCAAGGTTTCTCCTCTGGAAAACCACGACGTAATAAGCGACAATCTCATCAATATTTTGAAGCCTATATGAGACGGTGTTTTGTCGACTGACCACGGGTAAAGATTGCTTTCTTTCATGTTTTTCATTCGAAAATACATCAGTCGTCAAAATCGCGACCTCAGAGAGAGAGTAACTTCGAAGATATGATTTGACGTTCAGATTCGCATAATTATCTCATTAGTCTTGTATCCACAAAATTGAAGAGATTATCGAAGCTGCAAGACTGAGAGTCAATAGGCAATATATTTAGGCTCCGACTAGAATAATTATTTCATAAGTTTTGTATTCTCGGAAAAAGACGAATTATCGAAACATGATCATCGCGGACTCGCGCGAGAAAGCGAGAGTACTCTTGGGCTCAGACTGTATTAATTATCTAATGAGTTTTGTTAACTATCTATGAAGAGGCTACCTTTAGGTCTAGATTTGATTTGTATTTTTTAAGTTAGTATTTTCGAGAGGACTCTACAGAGAGGCAACAACGATTCTTCACAAGCTATGAAGAGGATACCTTTAGGTCTAGATTTAATTTTTATCTTCTAAGTTTGTAATTTCGAGGAGACTCTTCAAAAGAGCACCATCGATTCTCCACAAGCTATCAAGAGGATACCTTCAGGTCTAGATTTAATTTGTAATCTCTAAGTTTAAATTTCCAAGAGGACTCTTCGCAGAAGTAACAACGATCTTCCACAAGCTATGAAGAGGATACTTTTAAGTCTAGATTTAATTTGTAATCACTATGTTTAAATATCCAAGAGGACTCTTTGAAGAAGTAACAACGATTTTCCACAAGCTATGAAGAGGATACTTTTAAGTCTAGATTAATGTTGTATTCTCTAAGTTTGTATTTTCGAGAGGACTCTTCAGAGGAGCACCAACGATTCTCCACAAGCTATGAAGAGGATACCTTTAGGTCTAGATTTATTTTGTAATCTCTAAGTTCAAATATCCAAAAAGACTCTCAGGAGAAGCAACAACGATTCGTCACAAGCTATGAAGAGGATACCCTTAAGTCTAGATTTAATTTGTATTTTCTAAGTTTGTATTTTCGAGAGGACTCTTCAGAGGAGCACCAACGATTCTCCACAAGCTATCAAGAGGATACTTTTAAGTCTAGATTTAATTTGTATTTTCTAAGTTTATCATCTCAAGAGGACTCTTCAGAGGAGCACCAACGATTCTCCACAAGCTATGAAGAGGCTACCTTTAGGTCTAGATTTAATTTGTAATCTCTAAGTTTAAATATCCAAGAGGACTCTTCGAAGAAGTAACAACGATCTTCCACAAGCTATGAAGAGGATACTTTTAAGTCTAGATTAATTTCGTATTTTCTAAGTTTGTATTTTCGAGGGGACTCTTCAGAGGAGCAACAACGATTCTCCACAAGCTATGAAGAGGATACTTTTAAGTCTAGATTCAATTTGTAATCTGTAAGTTCAAATGTTCAAGAGGAATCTTCAGAAAAGCAACAACGATTCATCACAAGCTATGAAGAGGATACCTTCCAGTCTAGATTTAATTCGTATTTTCTAAGTTTGTAATTTTGAGAGGACTCTTCAGAGGAGCACCAACGATTCTCCACAAGCTATCAAGAGGATACCTTCAGGTCTAGATTTAATTTGTAATCTCTAAGTTTAAATTTCCAAGAGGACTCTTTGTAGAAGTAACAACGATCTTCCACAAGCTATGAAGAGGATACTTTTAAGTCTAGATTTAATTTGTAATCACTATGTTTAAATATCCAAGAGGACTCTGCGAAGAAGTAACAACGATTTTCCACAAGCTATGAAGAGGATACTTTTAAGTCTAGATTAATGTTGTATTCTCTAAGTTTGTATTTTCGAGAGGACTCTTCAGAGGAGCACCAACGATTCTCCACAAGCTATGAAGAGGATACCTTTAGGTCTAGATTTATTTTGTAATCTCTAAGTTCAAATATCCAAAAGGACTCTCAGGAGAAGCAACAACGATTCGTCACAAGCTATGAAGAGGATACTTTTAAGTCTAGATTTAATTTGTATTTTCTAAGTTTGTATTTTCGAGAGGACTCTTCAGAGGAGCACCAACGATTCTCCACAAGCTATCAAGAGGATACTTTTAAGTCTAGATTTAATTTGTATTTTCTAAGTTTATCATCTCAAGAGGACTCTTCAGAGGAGCACCAACGATTCTCCACAAGCTATGAAGAGGCTACCTTTAGGTCTAGATTTAATTTGTAATCTCTAAGTTTAAATATCCAAGAGGACTCTTCGCAGACGTAACAACGATCTTCCACAAGCTATGAAGAGGATACTTTTAAGTCTAGATTTAATTTGTAATCACTATGTTTAAATATCCAAGAGGACTCTTCAGAGAAGTAACAACGATCTTCCACAAGCTATGAAGAGGATACTTTTAAGTCTAGATTAATGTTGTATTCTCTAAGTTTGTATTTTCGAGAGGACTCTTCAGAGGAGCAACAACGATTCTCCACAAGCTATGAAGAGGATACCTTTAGGTCTAGATTTATTTTGTAATCTCTAAGTTCAAATATCCAAAAGGACTCTCAGGAGAAGCAACAACGATTCGTCACAAGCTATGAAGAGGATACCCTTAAGTCTAGATTTAATTTGTATTTTCTAAGTTTGTATTTTCGAGAGGACTCTTCAGAGGAGCACCAACGATTCTCCACAAGCTATCAAGAGGATACTTTTAAGTCTAGATTTAATTTGTATTTTCTAAGTTTATCATCTCAAGAGGACTCTTCAGAGGAGCACCAACGATTCTCCACAAGCTATGAAGAGGCTACCTTTAGGTCTAGATTCAATTTGTAATCTCTAAGTTTAAATATCCAAGAGGACTCTTCGAAGAAGTAACAACGATCTTCCACAAGCTATGAAGAGGATACTTTTAAGTCTAGATTAATTTCGTATTTTCTAAGTTTGTATTTTCGAGGGGACTCTTCAGAGGAGCAACAACGATTCTCCACAAGCTATGAAGAGGATACTTTTAAGTCTAGATTCAATTTGTAATCTGTAAGTTCAAATGTTCAAGAGGAATCTTCAGAGAAGCAACAACGATTCATCACAAGCTATGAAGAGGATACCTTCCAGTCTAGATTTAATTCGTATTTTCTAAGTTTGTAATTTTAAGAGGACTCTTCAGAGGAGCACCAACGATTCTCCACAAGCTATCAAGAGGATACCTTCAGGTCTAGATTTAATTTGTAATCTCTAAGTTTAAATTTCCAAGAGGACTCTTCGCAGAAGTAACAACGATCTTCCACAAGCTATGAAGAGGATACTTTGAAGTCTAGATTTAATTTGTAATCACTATGTTTAAATATCCAAGAGGACTCTGCGAAGAAGTAACAACGATTTTCCACAAGCTATGAAGAGGATACTTTTAAGTCTAGATTAATGTTGTATTCTCTAAGTTTGTATTTTCGAGAGGACTCTTCAGAGGAGCAACAACGATTCTCCACAAGCTATGAAGAGGATACCTTTAGGTCTAGATTTATTTTGTAATCTCTAAGTTCAAATATCCAAAAGGACTCTCAGGAGAAGCAACAACGATTCGTCACAAGCTATGAAGAGGATACCCTTAAGTCTAGATTGAATTTGTATTTTCTAAGTTTGTATTTTCGAGAGGACTCTTCAGAGGAGCACCAACGATTCTCCACAAGCTATCAAGAGGATACTTTTAAGTCTAGATTTAATTTGTATTTTCTAAGTTTATCATCTCAAGAGGACTCTTCAGAGGAGCACCAACGATTCTCCACAAGCTATGAAGAGGCTACCTTTAGGTCTAGATTTAATTTGTAATCTCTAAGTTTAAATATCCAAGAGGACTCTTCGAAGAAGTAACAACGATCTTCCACAAGCTATGAAGAGGATACTTTTAAGTCTAGATTAATTTCGTATTTTCTAAGTTTGTATTTTCGAGGGGACTCTTCAGAGGAGCAACAACGATTCTCCACAAGCTATGAAGAGGATACTTTTAAGTCTAGATTAATTTCGTATTTTCTAAGTTTGTATTTTCGAGGGGACTCTTCAGAGGAGCAACAACGATTCTCCACAAGCTATGAAGAGGATACTTTTAAGTCTAGATTCAATTTGTAATCTGTAAGTTCAAATGTTCAAGAGGAATCTTCAGAGAAGCAACAACGATTCATCACAAGCTATGAAGAGGATACCTTCCAGTCTAGATTTAATTCGTATTTTCTAAGTTTGTAATTTTAAGAGGACTCTTCAGAGGAGCACCAACGATTCTCCACAAGCTATCAAGAGGATACCTTCAGGTCTAGATTTAATTTGTAATCTCTAAGTTTAAATTTCCAAGAGGACTCTTCGCAGAAGTAACAACGATCTTCCACAAGCTATGAAGAGGATACTTTTAAGTCTAGATTTAATTTGTAATCACTATGTTTAAATATCCAAGAGGACTCTGCGAAGAAGTAACAACGATTTTCCACAAGCTATGAAGAGGATACTTTTAAGTCTAGATTAATGTTGTATTCTCTAAGTTTGTATTTTCGAGAGGACTCTTCAGAGGAGCACCAACGATTCTCCACAAGCTATGAAGAGGATACCTTTAGGTCTAGATTTATTTTGTAATCTCTAAGTTCAAATATCCAAAAGGACTCTCAGGAGAAGCAACAACGATTCGTCACAAGCTATGAAGAGGATACCCTTAAGTCTAGATTTAATTTGTATTTTCTAAGTTTGTATTTTCGAGAGGACTCTTCAGAGGAGCACCAACGATTCTCCACAAGCTATCAAGAGGATACTTTTAAGTCTAGATTTAATTTGTATTTTCTAAGTTTATCATCTCAAGAGGACTCTTCAGAGGAGCACCAACGATTCTCCACAAGCTATGAAGAGGCTACCTTTAGGTCTAGATTTAATTTGTAATCTCTAAGTTTAAATATCCAAGAGGACTCTTCGAAGAAGTAACAACGATCTTCCACAAGCTATGAAGAGGATACTTTTAAGTCTAGATTAATTTCGTATTTTCTAAGTTTGTATTTTCGAGGGGACTCTTCAGAGGAGCAACAACGATTCTCCACAAGCTATGAAGAGGATACTTTTAAGTCTAGATTCAATTTGTAATCTGTAAGTTCAAATGTTCAAGAGGAATCTTCAGAGAAGCAACAACGATTCATTACAAGCTATGAAGAGGATACCTTCCAGTCTAGATTTAATTCGTATTTTCTAAGTTTGTAATTTTGAGAGGACTCTTCAGAGGAGCACCAACGATTCTCCACAAGCTATCAAGAGGATACCTTCAGGTCTAGATTTAATTTGTAATCTCTAAGTTTAAATTTCCAAGAGGACTCTTCGCAGAAGTAACAACGATCTTCCACAAGCTATGAAGAGGATACTTTTAAGTCTAGATTTAATTTGTAATCACTATGTTTAAATATCCAAGAGGACTCTGCGAAGAAGTAACAACGATTTTCCACAAGCTATGAAGAGGATACTTTTAAGTCTAGATTAATGTTGTATTCTCTAAGTTTGTATTTTCGAGAGGACTCTTCAGAGGAGCACCAACGATTCTCCACAAGCTATGAAGAGGATACCTTTAGGTCTAGATTTATTTTGTAATCTCTAAGTTCAAATATCCAAAAGGACTCTCAGGAGAAGCAACAACGATTCGTCACAAGCTATGAAGAGGATACCCTTAAGTCTAGATTTAATTTGTATTTTCTAAGTTTGTATTTTCGAGAGGACTCTTCAGAGGAGCACCAACGATTCTCCACAAGCTATCAAGAGGATACTTTTAAGTCTAGATTTAATTTGTATTTTCTAAGTTTATCATCTCAAGAGGACTCTTCAGAGGAGCACCAACGATTCTCCACAAGCTATGAAGAGGCTACCTTTAGGTCTAGATTTAATTTGTAATCTCTAAGTTTAAATATCCAAGAGGACTCTTCAAAGAAGTAACAACGATCTTCCACAAGCTATGAAGAGGATACTTTTAAGTCTAGATTAATTTCGTATTTTCTAAGTTTGTATTTTCGAGGGGACTCTTCAGAGGAGCAACAACGATTCTCCACAAGCTATGAAGAGGATACTTTTAAGTCTAGATTTAATTCGTATCTTCCAAGTTTGTCATCTCGAAAGGAATCTTCAGAGTAGCAACGACGATTCTCAACAAGCTATGAAGAGGATACTTTCAAGTCTAGATTTAATTTGTAATCACTATGTTTAAATATCCAAGAGGACTCTTCAGAGAAGTAACAACGATCTTCCACAAGCTATGAAGAGGATACTTTTAAGTCTAGATTAATTTCGTATTTTCTAAGTTTGTATTTTCGAGGGGACTCTTCAGAGGAGCAACAACGATTCTCCACAAGCTATGAAGAGGATACTTTTAAGTCTAGATTCAATTTGTAATCTGTAAGTTCAAATGTTCAAGAGGAATCTTCAGAGAAGCAACAACGATTCATCACAAGCTATGAAGAGGATACCTTCCAGTCTAGATTTAATTCGTATTTTCTAAGTTTGTAATTTTGAGAGGACTCTTCAGAGGAGCACCAACGATTCTCCACAAGCTATCAAGAGGATACCTTCAGGTCTAGATTTAATTTGTAATCTCTAAGTTTAAATTTCCAAGAGGACTCTTCGCAGACGTAACAACGATCTTCCACAAGCTATGAAGAGGATACTTTTAAGTCTAGATTTAATTTGTAATCACTATGTTTAAATATCCAAGAGGACTCTGCGAAGAAGTAACAACGATTTTCCACAAGCTATGAAGAGGATACTCTTAAGTTTAGATTTCATTTGTAATCTATAAGTTTAAATATCCAAGAGGACTCTTCGAAGAAGTAACAACGATTTTCCACAAGCTATGAAGAGGATACTTTTAAGTCTAGATTAATGTTGTATTCTCTAAGTTTGTATTTTCGAGAGGACTCTTCAGAGGAGCACCAACGATTCTCCACAAGCTATGAAGAGGCCACCTTTAGGTCTAGATTTAATTTGTAATCTCTAAGTTTAAATATCCAAGAGGACTCTTAGAAGAAGTAACAACGATCTTCCACAAGCTATGAAGAGGATACTTTTAAGTCTAGATTAATTTCGTATTTTCTAAGTTTGTATTTTCGAGGGGACTCTTCAGAGGAGCAACAACGATTTTCCACAAGCTATGAAGAGGATACTTTTAAGTCTAGATTCAATTTGTAATCTGTAAGTTCAAATGTTCAAGAGGAATCTTCAGAGAAGCAACAACGATTCATCACAAGCTATGAAGAGGATACCTTCCAGTCTAGATTTAATTCGTATTTTCTAAGTTTGTATTTTCGAGAGGACTCTTCAGAGGAGCACCAACGATTCTCCACAAGCTATCAAGAGGATACTTTTAAGTCTAGATTTAATTTGTATTTTCTAAGTTTATCATCTCAAGAGGACTCTTCAGAGGAGCACCAACGATTCTCCACAAGCTATGAAGAGGCTACCTTCAGGTCTAGATTTAATTTGTAATCTCTAAGTTTAAATATCCAAGAGGACTCTTCGAAGAAGTAAAAACGATCTTCCACAAGCTATGAAGAGGATACTTTTAAGTCTAGATTAATTTCGTATTTTCTAAGTTTGTATTTTCGAGGGGACTCTTCAGAGGAGCAACAACGATTCTCCACAAGCTATGAAGAGGATACTTTTAAGTCTAGATTCAATTTGTAATCTGTAAGTTCAAATGTTCAAGAGGAATCTCCAGAGAAGCAACAACGATTCATCACAAGCTATGAAGAGGATACCTTCCAGTCTAGATTTAATTCGTATTTTCTAAGTTTGTAATTTTGAGAGGACTCTTCAGAGGAGCACCAACGATTCTCCACAAGCTATCAAGAGGATACCTTCAGGTCTAGATTTAATTTGTAATCTCTAAGTTTAAATTTCCAAGAGGACTCTTCGCAGAAGTAACAACGATCTTCCACAAGCTATGAAGAGGATACTTTTAAGTCTAGATTAATGTTGTATTCTCTAAGTTTGTATTTTCGAGAGGACTCTTCAGAGGAGCACCAACGATTCTCCACAAGCTATGAAGAGGATACCTTTAGGTCTAGATTTATTTTGTAATCTCTAAGTTCAAATATCCAAAAGGACTCTCAGGAGAAGCAACAACGATTCGTCACAAGCTATGAAGAGGATACCCTTAAGTCTAGATTTAATTTGTATTTTCTAAGTTTGTATTTTCGAGAGGACTCTTCAGAGGAGCACCAACGATTTTCCACAAGCTATCAAGAGGATACTTTTAAGTCTAGATTTAATTTGTATTTTCTAAGTTTATCATCTCAAGAGGACTCTTCAGAGGAGCACCAACGATTCTCCACAAGCTATGAAGAGGCTACCTTTAGGTCTAGATTTAATTTGTAATCTCTAAGTTCAAATATTCAAAAGGACTCTCAGGAGAAGCAACAACGATTCGTCACAAGCTATGAAGAGGATACCCTTAAGTCTAGATTTAATTTGTATTTTCTAAGTTTGTATTTTCGAGAGCTCTCTTCAGAGGAGCACCAACGATTCTCCACAAGCTATCAAGAGGATACCTTTAGGTCTAGATTTAATTTGTAATCTCTAAGTTTAAATATCCAAGAGGACTCTTCGAAGAAGTAACAACGATCTTCCACAAGCTATGAAGAGGATACTTTGAAGTCTAGATTAATTTCGTATTTTCTGAGTTTGTAATTTCGAGGGGACTCTTCAGAGGAGTAACAACGATTCTCCACAAGCTATGAAGAGGATACTTTTAAGTCTAGATTTAATTCGTCATTTCTAAGTTTTTAATTTCGAAAGGACTCTTCAGAGAAGCACCAACGATTCTCCACAAGCTATGAAGAGGATACTTTTAAGTCTAGAATTAATTTGTATTTTCTAAGTTTGTATTTTCGAGAGGACTCCTCAGAGGAGCACCAACGATTCTCCACAAGCTATGAAGAGGATACCTTCAGGTCTAGATTTAATTTTTCATTTCTAAGTTTATATTCCCGAGAGGACTCTTCAGAGAAGCAACAACGATTCATCACAGGCTATGAAGAGGATACTTTTAAGTCTAGATTAAATTCGTCATTTCTAAGTTTGTATTTCCGAGAGGACTCCTCAGAGGAGCACCAACGATTCTCCACAAGCTATGACGAGGATACCTTTAGGTCTAGATTTAATTTGTATTTTCTAAGTTTGTATTTTCGAGAGGACTCCTCAGAGGAGCACCAACGATTCATCACAAGCTATGAAGAGGATACCTTCAGGTCTAGATTTAATTTTCAATCTCTAAGTTTGTATTTTCGAGAGGACTCTTCAGAGAAGCAACAACGATTCATCACAAGCTATGAAGAGGATACCTTTAGGTCTAGATTTAATTTTCAATCTCTAAGTTTGTATTTTTGAGAGGACTCCTCAGAGGAGCACCAACGATTCTCCACAAGCTATGAAGAGGATACCTTTAGGTCTAGATTTAATTTGTATTTTCTAAGTTTGTATTTTCGAGAGGACTCTTCAGAGAAGCAACAACGATTCATCACAAGCTATGAAGAGGATACCTTTAGGTCTAGATTTAATTTGTATTTTCTAAGTTTGTATTTTCGAGAGGACTCTTCAGAGGAGCACCAACGATTCTCCACAAGCTATGAAGAGGATACCTTTAGGTCTAGATTTATTTTGTAATCTCTAAGTTCAAATATCCAAAAGGACTCTCAGGAGAAGCAACAACGATTCGTCACAAGCTATGAAGAGGATACCCTTAAGTCTAGATTTAATTTGTATTTTCTAAGTTTGTATTTTCGAGAGGACTCTTCAGAGGAGCACCAACGATTCTCCACAAGCTATCAAGAGGATACTTTTAAGTCTAGATTTAATTTGTATTTTCTAAGTTTATCATCTCAAGAGGACTCTTCAGAGGAGCACCAACGATTCTCCACAAGCTATGAAGAGGCTACCTTTAGGTCTAGATTTAATTTGTAATCTCTAAGTTTAAATATCCAAGAGGACTCTTCAAAGAAGTAACAACGATCTTCCACAAGCTATGAAGAGGATACTTTTAAGTCTAGATTAATTTCGTATTTTCTAAGTTTGTATTTTCGAGGGGACTCTTCAGAGGAGCAACAACGATTCTCCACAAGCTATGAAGAGGATACTTTTAAGTCTAGATTTAATTCGTATCTTCCAAGTTTGTCATCTCGAAAGGAATCTTCAGAGTAGCAACGACGATTCTCAACAAGCTATGAAGAGGATACTTTCAAGTCTAGATTTAATTTGTAATCACTATGTTTAAATATCCAAGAGGACTCTTCAGAGAAGTAACAACGATCTTCCACAAGCTATGAAGAGGATACTTTTAAGTCTAGATTAATTTCGTATTTTCTAAGTTTGTATTTTCGAGGGGACTCTTCAGAGGAGCAACAACGATTCTCCACAAGCTATGAAGAGGATACTTTTAAGTCTAGATTCAATTTGTAATCTGTAAGTTCAAATGTTCAAGAGGAATCTTCAGAGAAGCAACAACGATTCATCACAAGCTATGAAGAGGATACCTTCCAGTCTAGATTTAATTCGTATTTTCTAAGTTTGTAATTTTGAGAGGACTCTTCAGAGGAGCACCAACGATTCTCCACAAGCTATCAAGAGGATACCTTCAGGTCTAGATTTAATTTGTAATCTCTAAGTTTAAATTTCCAAGAGGACTCTTCGCAGACGTAACAACGATCTTCCACAAGCTATGAAGAGGATACTTTTAAGTCTAGATTTAATTTGTAATCACTATGTTTAAATATCCAAGAGGACTCTGCGAAGAAGTAACAACGATTTTCCACAAGCTATGAAGAGGATACTCTTAAGTTTAGATTTCATTTGTAATCTATAAGTTTAAATATCCAAGAGGACTCTTCGAAGAAGTAACAACGATTTTCCACAAGCTATGAAGAGGATACTTTTAAGTCTAGATTAATGTTGTATTCTCTAAGTTTGTATTTTCGAGAGGACTCTTCAGAGGAGCACCAACGATTCTCCACAAGCTATGAAGAGGCCACCTTTAGGTCTAGATTTAATTTGTAATCTCTAAGTTTAAATATCCAAGAGGACTCTTAGAAGAAGTAACAACGATCTTCCACAAGCTATGAAGAGGATACTTTTAAGTCTAGATTAATTTCGTATTTTCTAAGTTTGTATTTTCGAGGGGACTCTTCAGAGGAGCAACAACGATTTTCCACAAGCTATGAAGAGGATACTTTTAAGTCTAGATTCAATTTGTAATCTGTAAGTTCAAATGTTCAAGAGGAATCTTCAGAGAAGCAACAACGATTCATCACAAGCTATGAAGAGGATACCTTCCAGTCTAGATTTAATTCGTATTTTCTAAGTTTGTATTTTCGAGAGGACTCTTCAGAGGAGCACCAACGATTCTCCACAAGCTATCAAGAGGATACTTTTAAGTCTAGATTTAATTTGTATTTTCTAAGTTTATCATCTCAAGAGGACTCTTCAGAGGAGCACCAACGATTCTCCACAAGCTATGAAGAGGCTACCTTCAGGTCTAGATTTAATTTGTAATCTCTAAGTTTAAATATCCAAGAGGACTCTTCGAAGAAGTAAAAACGATCTTCCACAAGCTATGAAGAGGATACTTTTAAGTCTAGATTAATTTCGTATTTTCTAAGTTTGTATTTTCGAGGGGACTCTTCAGAGGAGCAACAACGATTCTCCACAAGCTATGAAGAGGATACTTTTAAGTCTAGATTCAATTTGTAATCTGTAAGTTCAAATGTTCAAGAGGAATCTCCAGAGAAGCAACAACGATTCATCACAAGCTATGAAGAGGATACCTTCCAGTCTAGATTTAATTCGTATTTTCTAAGTTTGTAATTTTGAGAGGACTCTTCAGAGGAGCACCAACGATTCTCCACAAGCTATCAAGAGGATACCTTCAGGTCTAGATTTAATTTGTAATCTCTAAGTTTAAATTTCCAAGAGGACTCTTCGCAGAAGTAACAACGATCTTCCACAAGCTATGAAGAGGATACTTTTAAGTCTAGATTAATGTTGTATTCTCTAAGTTTGTATTTTCGAGAGGACTCTTCAGAGGAGCACCAACGATTCTCCACAAGCTATGAAGAGGATACCTTTAGGTCTAGATTTATTTTGTAATCTCTAAGTTCAAATATCCAAAAGGACTCTCAGGAGAAGCAACAACGATTCGTCACAAGCTATGAAGAGGATACCCTTAAGTCTAGATTTAATTTGTATTTTCTAAGTTTGTATTTTCGAGAGGACTCTTCAGAGGAGCACCAACGATTTTCCACAAGCTATCAAGAGGATACTTTTAAGTCTAGATTTAATTTGTATTTTCTAAGTTTATCATCTCAAGAGGACTCTTCAGAGGAGCACCAACGATTCTCCACAAGCTATGAAGAGGCTACCTTTAGGTCTAGATTTAATTTGTAATCTCTAAGTTCAAATATTCAAAAGGACTCTCAGGAGAAGCAACAACGATTCGTCACAAGCTATGAAGAGGATACCCTTAAGTCTAGATTTAATTTGTATTTTCTAAGTTTGTATTTTCGAGAGCTCTCTTCAGAGGAGCACCAACGATTCTCCACAAGCTATCAAGAGGATACCTTTAGGTCTAGATTTAATTTGTAATCTCTAAGTTTAAATATCCAAGAGGACTCTTCGAAGAAGTAACAACGATCTTCCACAAGCTATGAAGAGGATACTTTGAAGTCTAGATTAATTTCGTATTTTCTGAGTTTGTAATTTCGAGGGGACTCTTCAGAGGAGTAACAACGATTCTCCACAAGCTATGAAGAGGATACTTTTAAGTCTAGATTTAATTCGTCATTTCTAAGTTTTTAATTTCGAAAGGACTCTTCAGAGAAGCACCAACGATTCTCCACAAGCTATGAAGAGGATACTTTTAAGTCTAGAATTAATTTGTATTTTCTAAGTTTGTATTTTCGAGAGGACTCCTCAGAGGAGCACCAACGATTCTCCACAAGCTATGAAGAGGATACCTTCAGGTCTAGATTTAATTTTTCATTTCTAAGTTTATATTCCCGAGAGGACTCTTCAGAGAAGCAACAACGATTCATCACAGGCTATGAAGAGGATACTTTTAAGTCTAGATTAAATTCGTCATTTCTAAGTTTGTATTTCCGAGAGGACTCCTCAGAGGAGCACCAACGATTCTCCACAAGCTATGACGAGGATACCTTTAGGTCTAGATTTAATTTGTATTTTCTAAGTTTGTATTTTCGAGAGGACTCCTCAGAGGAGCACCAACGATTCATCACAAGCTATGAAGAGGATACCTTCAGGTCTAGATTTAATTTTCAATCTCTAAGTTTGTATTTTCGAGAGGACTCTTCAGAGAAGCAACAACGATTCATCACAAGCTATGAAGAGGATACCTTTAGGTCTAGATTTAATTTTCAATCTCTAAGTTTGTATTTTTGAGAGGACTCCTCAGAGGAGCACCAACGATTCTCCACAAGCTATGAAGAGGATACCTTTAGGTCTAGATTTAATTTGTATTTTCTAAGTTTGTATTTTCGAGAGGACTCTTCAGAGAAGCAACAACGATTCATCACAAGCTATGAAGAGGATACCTTTAAGTCTAGATTTAATTTGTATTTTCTAAGTTTGTATTTTCGAGAGGACTCCTCAGAGAAGCAACAACAATTCTCCATAAGCTATGAAGAGGATACCTTTAGGTCTAGATTTAATACCGCATTCAATTAGTCTATATTCTCAAGAGGACTCTTCAACGGAGCAACGACGATTCTCCGAAATTAAACGACAAGAGGATAATTTCGAGTCTTGTGTTAATTTCGTAGTTTCTAAGTTCATATGCTCGAAACGACTTTCCAACAAAGCGACAACGATTCTTCGAGATAAAAAAACAAGAGGACGAGTATAATTTTAGATTTAACTCTGTATTTGTTAAGTTTATATCCTCAAGAGAACTCTTGAGAGAAGCAACGAATACGCATTACGACTGTAGAGAGGATAATTTAAAGTCCAGATTCATCTCTGTACTATCTATGTTTATATTTCCGAGAGGACTTTTCAAAGGAACAACAGCAACGACGATTCTTCATAAACCACGAAGAGGCTAATTTCAAGTCTAGATTTAACTTTGTATTTTCCAAGTTTATATACTTGCGAAGTCTCCACGAGATAGTTTTGACGAATCTTCGAAACGAAACATCAAGAGGATCCTTTCAAGTCTAGAATTAACTTTGTATTTCCGGAGTGAATATTCTCACGATGACCCTCCTCAGAATCATCGGAGATTCTCTATAAGCCATGAAGAGGATAATTCTAAGTCTAGATTCAAGTCTGTATATTCTAAGTTTATATTTGAACGAGGACCCCTCGGAAACAGCGCATTAGGACGAACCTGAATCGTGGAAAAAGGTTGGATCAACAGAGATGCAGCATCCCGAGGCTAGGAACCGACTCGGTATTCTTCGAAGACGGCCATCTTCCGGAATCAATGGCTCGTAAGATGTCACCGATGTCCATCACGGCCGGGAAGTGAAGTCGTCGAATAAAGGAAGTGTGATTTTATACTTTTTTCCGTCGATTTTATCCGTTTTGCAAGATATCCGATTGTTCCACAGATTCAGGACACCTCAGAGACGAAGATACGCCGTGACCGACATCCTGCAGCCAGCACGGGTCTACTCAGAGCAGGGATTCACCGGGATAGACTCGGATCCACGGGAGCGGAGAAGGACGAGATTTGGAATGGATCCACAACAGGAGCGATTCACGGAACCAGAGTGACCAAATCATGGGCCCATCGAAGCAGAAAAAATCGAGGATCCACCGGATACCAGTGATTGTGTGAGTTGTGTTCGTTTCACCTGCGATAAGTGTTATCCTTTTTAAATATCAGCCCTACTCCTGGAGGAGATATAAATCAAAGTTTGTGTTGCGAAGTGTGTTTTTTCACGTGAATAGTGTTCGACGATCGTCATTATTTTAAAATATCCATCCTACTCCTGGAGGAGATATAAATCAAAGTTTGTGTTGCGAAGTGTGTTTTTTCACGTGAATAGTGTTCGACGATCGTCATTATTCTAAAATATCCATCCTACTCCTGGAGGAGATATAAATCAAAGTTTGTGTTGCGAAGTGAATAGTGTTCGACGATCGTCATTATTCTAAAATATCCACCCTACTCCTGGAGGAGATATAAATCAATGTGTGCCGTGTAAGAGATATAATCTGTATTTAGGTCTTAATTAGAATAATTGTACCATAAGTTTAATGTTTCTGTGGATCAACATGAT
Source organism: Athalia rosae (assembly GCF_917208135.1). Classification (NCBI taxonomy): domain Eukaryota; kingdom Metazoa; phylum Arthropoda; class Insecta; order Hymenoptera; family Athaliidae; genus Athalia; species Athalia rosae. The sequence continues at coordinate 16,551,571 of NC_064029.1, read as the reverse complement.
AGGAGCAACCTTGAGAATGCTCGAGGTAACATTCACAGATTATTCTTTAGTTCGTAGCCTCTAAGCTCATGTTCTCGAGACAACTCTCCAAGGCAGCAACAACGCTTTTACAAGATGAAACATCGAGAGGACAATTATAGGTCTAGATTTAAATATGTATTTTCTAAGTTTGTATCTTCGAGAGGACTCTTCGGAGAAGCAACAACGATTATGCACAAGCTAAAGAGAGGATACCTTCAGGTCTAGATTTAATTTTTCATCTCTAAGTTTATATTCCCGAGAGGACTCTTCAGAGAAGCAACAACGATTCATCACAGGCTATGAAGAGGATACTTTTAAGTCTAGATTTAATTCGTCATTTCTAAGTTTTTAATTTCGAAAGGACTCTTCAGAGAAGCACCAACGATTCTCCACAAGCTATGAAGAGGATACTTTTAAGTCTAGAATTAATTTGTATTTTCTAAGTTTGTATTTTCGAGAGGACTCCTCAGAGGAGCACCAACGATTCTCCACAAGCTACGAAGAGGATACCTTTAGGTCTAGATTTAATTTGTATTTTCTAAGTTTGTATTTTCGAGAGGACTCTTCAGAGAAGCAACAACGATTCATCACAAGCTACGAAGAGGATACCTTTAGGTCTAGATTTAATTTTCAATCTCTAAGTTTGTATTTTCGAGAGGACTCCTCAGAGGAGCACCAACGATTCTCCACAAGCTATGAAGAGGATACCTTTAGGTCTAGATTTAATTTGTATTTTCTAAGTTTGTATTTTCGAGAGGACTCTTCAGAGAAGCAACAACGATTCATCACAAGCTATGAAGAGGATACCTTTAGGTCTAGATTTAATACCGCATTCAATTAGTCTATATTCTCAAGAGGACTCTTCAACGGAGCAACGACGATTCTCCGAAATTAAACGACAAGAGGATAATTTCGAGTCTTGTGTTAATTTCGTAGTTTCTAAGTTCATATGCTCGAAACGACTTTCCAACAAAGCGACAACGATTCTTCGAGATAAAAAAACAAGAGGACGAGTATAATTTTAGATTTAACTCTGTATTTGTTAAGTTTATATCCTCAAGAGAACTCTTGAGAGAAGCAACGAATACGCATTACGACTGTAGAGAGGATAATTTAAAGTCCAGATTCATCTCTGTACTATCTATGTTTATATTTCCGAGAGGACTTTTCAAAGGAACAACAGCAACGACGATTCTTCATAAACCACGAAGAGGCTAATTTCAAGTCTAGATTTAACTTTGTATTTTCCAAGTTTATATACTTGCGAAGTCTCCACGAGATAGTTTTGACGAATCTTCGAAACGAAACATCAAGAGGATCCTTTCAAGTCTAGAATTAACTTTGTATTTCCGGAGTGAATATTCTCACGATGACCCTCCTCAGAATCATCGGAGATTCTCTATAAGCCATGAAGAGGATAATTCTAAGTCTAGATTCAAGTCTGTATATTCTAAGTTTATATTTGAACGAGGACCCCTCGGAAACAGCGCATTAGGACGAACCTGAATCGTGGAAAAAGGTTGGATCAACAGAGATGCAGCATCCCGAGGCTAGGAACCGACTCGGTATTCTTCGAAGACGGCCATCTTCCAGAATCAATGGCTCGTAAGATGTCACCGATGTCCATCACGGCCGGGAAGTGAAGTCGTCGAATAAAGGAAGTGTGATTTTATACTTTTTTCCGTCGATTTTATCCGTTTTGCAAGTTATCCGATTGTTCCACAGATTCAGGACACCTCAGAGACGAAGATACGCCGTGACCGACATCCTGCAGCCAGCACGGGTCTACTCAGAGCAGGGATTCACCGGGATAGACTCGGATCCACGGGAGCGGAGAAGGACGAGATTTGGAATGGATCCACAACAGGAGCGATTCACGGAACCAGAGTGACCAAATCATGGGCCCATCGAAGCAGAAAAAATCGAGGATCCACCGGATACCAGTGATTGTGTGAGTTGTGTTCGTTTCACCTGCGATAAGTGTTATCCTTTTTAAATATCAGCCCTACTCCTGGAGGAGATATAAATCAAAGTTTGTGTTGCGAAGTGTGTTTTTTCACGTGAATAGTGTTCGACGATCGTCATTATTTTAAAATATCCATCCTACTCCTGGAGGAGATATAAATCAAAGTTTGTGTTGCGAAGTGTGTTTTTTCACGTGAATAGTGTTCGACGATCGTCATTATTCTAAAATATCCATCCTACTCCTGGAGGAGATATAAATCAAAGTTTGTGTTGCGAAGTGAATAGTGTTCGACGATCGTCATTATTCTAAAATATCCACCCTACTCCTGGAGGAGATATAAATCAATGTGTGCCGTGTAAGAGATATAATCTGTATTTAGGTCTTAATTAGAATAATTGTACCATAAGTTTAATGTTTCTGTGGATCAACATGATAGGAGCAACCTTGAGAATGCTCGAGGTAACATTCACAGATTATTCTTTAGTTCGTAGCCTCTAAGCTCATGTTCTCGAGACAACTCTCCAAGGCAGCAACAACGCTTTTACAAGATGAAACATCGAGAGGACAATTATAGGTCTAGATTTAAATATGTATTTTCTAAGTTTGTATCTTCGAGAGGACTCTTCGGAGAAGCAACAACGATTATGCACAAGCTAAAGAGAGGATACCTTCAGGTCTAGATTTAATTTTTCATTTCTAAGTTTATATTCCCGAGAGGACTCTTCAGAGAAGCAACAACGATTCATCACAGGCTATGAAGAGGATACTTTTAAGTCTAGATTTAATTTGTATTTTCTAAGTTTGTATTTTCGAGAGGACTCTTCAGAGCAGCACCAACGATTTTCCACAAGCTATCAAGAGGATACTTTTAAGTCTAGATTTAATTTGTATTTTCTAAGTTTATCATCTCAAGAGGACTCTTCAGAGGAGCACCAACGATTCTCCACAAGCTATGAAGAGGCTACCTTTAGGTCTAGATTTAATTTGTAATCTCTAAGTTCAAATATTCAAAAGGACTCTCAGGAGAAGCAACAACGATTCGTCACAAGCTATGAAGAGGATACCCTTAAGTCTAGATTTAATTTGTATTTTCTAAGTTTGTATTTTCGAGAGCTCTCTTCAGAGGAGCACCAACGATTCTCCACAAGCTATCAAGAGGATACCTTTAGGTCTAGATTTAATTTGTAATCTCTAAGTTTAAATATCCAAGAGGACTCTTCGAAGAAGTAACAACGATCTTCCACAAGCTATGAAGAGGATACTTTGAAGTCTAGATTAATTTCGTATTTTCTGAGTTTGTATTTTCGAGGGGACTCTTCAGAGGAGTAACAACGATTCTCCACAAGCTATGAAGAGGATACTTTTAAGTCTAGATTTAATTCGTCATTTCTAAGTTTTTAATTTCGAAAGGACTCTTCAGAGAAGCACCAACGATTCTCCACAAGCTATGAAGAGGATACTTTTAAGTCTAGAATTAATTTGTATTTTCTAAGTTTGTATTTTCGAGAGGACTCCTCAGAGGAGCACCAACGATTCTCCACAAGCTATGAAGAGGATACCTTCAGGTCTAGATTTAATTTTTCATTTCTAAGTTTATATTCCCGAGAGGACTCTTCAGAGAAGCAACAACGATTCATCACAGGCTATGAAGAGGATACTTTTAAGTCTAGATTTAATTCGTCATTTCTAAGTTTGTATTTCCGAGAGGACTCCTCAGAGGAGCACCAACGATTCTCCACAAGCTATGACGAGGATACCTTTAGGTCTAGATTTAATTTGTATTTTCTAAGTTTGTATTTTCGAGAGGACTCCTCAGAGGAGCACCAACGATTCATCACAAGCTATGAAGAGGATACCTTTAGGTCTAGATTTAATTTTCAATCTCTAAGTTTGTATTTTCGAGAGGACTCTTCAGAGAAGCAACAACGATTCATCACAAGCTATGAAGAGGATACCTTTAGGTCAAGATTTAATTTGTATTTTCTAAGTTTGTATTTTCGAGAGGACTCTACAGAGAAGCAACAACAATTCTCCATAAGCTATGAAGAGGATACCTTTAGGTCTAGATTTAATTTGTATTTTCTAAGTTTGTATTTTCGAGAGGACTCTTCAGAGAAGCAACAACGATTCATCACAAGCTACGAAGAGGATACCTTTAGGTCTAGATTTAATTTTCAATCTCTAAGTTTGTATTTTCGAGAGGACTCCTCAGAGGAGCACCAACGATTCTCCACAAGCTATGAAGAGGATACCTTTAGGTCTAGATTTAATTTGTATTTTCTAAGTTTGTATTTTCGAGAGGACTCTTCAGAGAAGCAACAACGATTCATCACAAGCTATGAAGAGGATACCTTTAGGTCTAGATTTAATACCGCATTCAATTAGTCTATATTCTCAAGAGGACTCTTCAACGGAGCAACGACGATTCTCCGAAATTAAACGACAAGAGGATAATTTCGAGTCTTGTGTTAATTTCGTAGTTTCTAAGTTCATATGCTCGAAACGACTTTCCAACAAAGCGACAACGATTCTTCGAGATAAAAAAACAAGAGGACGAGTATAATTTTAGATTTAACTCTGTATTTGTTAAGTTTATATCCTCAAGAGAACTCTTGAGAGAAGCAACGAATACGCATTACGACTGTAGAGAGGATAATTTAAAGTCCAGATTCATCTCTGTACTATCTATGTTTATATTTCCGAGAGGACTTTTCAAAGGAACAACAGCAACGACGATTCTTCATAAACCACGAAGAGGCTAATTTCAAGTCTAGATTTAACTTTGTATTTTCCAAGTTTATATACTTGCGAAGTCTCCACGAGATAGTTTTGACGAATCTTCGAAACGAAACATCAAGAGGATCCTTTCAAGTCTAGAATTAACTTTGTATTTCCGGAGTGAATATTCTCACGATGACCCTCCTCAGAATCATCGGAGATTCTCTATAAGCCATGAAGAGGATAATTCTAAGTCTAGATTCAAGTCTGTATATTCTAAGTTTATATTTGAACGAGGACCCCTCGGAAACAGCGCATTAGGACGAACCTGAATCGTGGAAAAAGGTTGGATCAACAGAGATGCAGCATCCCGAGGCTAGGAACCGACTCGGTATTCTTCGAAGACGGCCATCTTCCAGAATCAATGGCTCGTAAGATGTCACCGATGTCCATCACGGCCGGGAAGTGAAGTCGTCGAATAAAGGAAGTGTGATTTTATACTTTTTTCCGTCGATTTTATCCGTTTTGCAAGTTATCCGATTGTTCCACAGATTCAGGACACCTCAGAGACGAAGATACGCCGTGACCGACATCCTGCAGCCAGCACGGGTCTACTCAGAGCAGGGATTCACCGGGATAGACTCGGATCCACGGGAGCGGAGAAGGACGAGATTTGGAATGGATCCACAACAGGAGCGATTCACGGAACCAGAGTGACCAAATCATGGGCCCATCGAAGCAGAAAAAATCGAGGATCCACCGGATACCAGTGATTGTGTGAGTTGTGTTCGTTTCACCTGCGATAAGTGTTATCCTTTTTAAATATCAGCCCTACTCCTGGAGGAGATATAAATCAAAGTTTGTGTTGCGAAGTGTGTTTTTTCACGTGAATAGTGTTCGACGATCGTCATTATTTTAAAATATCCATCCTACTCCTGGAGGAGATATAAATCAAAGTTTGTGTTGCGAAGTGTGTTTTTTCACGTGAATAGTGTTCGACGATCGTCATTATTCTAAAATATCCATCCTACTCCTGGAGGAGATATAAATCAAAGTTTGTGTTGCGAAGTGAATAGTGTTCGACGATCGTCATTATTCTAAAATATCCACCCTACTCCTGGAGGAGATATAAATCAATGTGTGCCGTGTAAGAGATATAATCTGTATTTAGGTCTTAATTAGAATAATTGTACCATAAGTTTAATGTTTCTGTGGATCAACATGATAGGAGCAACCTTGAGAATGCTCGAGGTAACATTCACAGATTATTCTTTAGTTCGTAGCCTCTAAGCTCATGTTCTCGAGACAACTCTCCAAGGCAGCAACAACGCTTTTACAAGATGAAACATCGAGAGGACAATTATAGGTCTAGATTTAAATATGTATTTTCTAAGTTTGTATCTTCGAGAGGACTCTTCGGAGAAGCAACAACGATTATGCACAAGCTAAAGAGAGGATACCTTCAGGTCTAGATTTAATTTTTCATCTCTAAGTTTATATTCCCGAGAGGACTCTTCAGAGAAGCAACAACGATTCATCACAGGCTATGAAGAGGATACTTTTAAGTCTAGATTTAATTCGTCATTTCTAAGTTTTTAATTTCGAAAGGACTCTTCAGAGAAGCACCAACGATTCTCCACAAGCTATGAAGAGGATACTTTTAAGTCTAGAATTAATTTGTATTTTCTAAGTTTGTATTTTCGAGAGGACTCCTCAGAGGAGCACCAACGATTCTCCACAAGCTACGAAGAGGATACCTTTAGGTCTAGATTTAATTTGTATTTTCTAAGTTTGTATTTTCGAGAGGACTCTTCAGAGAAGCAACAACGATTCATCACAAGCTACGAAGAGGATACCTTTAGGTCTAGATTTAATTTTCAATCTCTAAGTTTGTATTTTCGAGAGGACTCCTCAGAGGAGCACCAACGATTCTCCACAAGCTATGAAGAGGATACCTTTAGGTCTAGATTTAATTTGTATTTTCTAAGTTTGTATTTTCGAGAGGACTCTTCAGAGAAGCAACAACGATTCATCACAAGCTATGAAGAGGATACCTTTAGGTCTAGATTTAATACCGCATTCAATTAGTCTATATTCTCAAGAGGACTCTTCAACGGAGCAACGACGATTCTCCGAAATTAAACGACAAGAGGATAATTTCGAGTCTTGTGTTAATTTCGTAGTTTCTAAGTTCATATGCTCGAAACGACTTTCCAACAAAGCGACAACGATTCTTCGAGATAAAAAAACAAGAGGACGAGTATAATTTTAGATTTAACTCTGTATTTGTTAAGTTTATATCCTCAAGAGAACTCTTGAGAGAAGCAACGAATACGCATTACGACTGTAGAGAGGATAATTTAAAGTCCAGATTCATCTCTGTACTATCTATGTTTATATTTCCGAGAGGACTTTTCAAAGGAACAACAGCAACGACGATTCTTCATAAACCACGAAGAGGCTAATTTCAAGTCTAGATTCAACTTTGTATTTTCCAAGTTTATATACTTGCGAAGTCTCCACGAGATAGTTTTGACGAATCTTCGAAACGAAACATCAAGAGGATCCTTTCAAGTCTAGAATTAACTTTGTATTTCCGGAGTGAATATTCTCACGATGACCCTCCTCAGAATCATCGGAGATTCTCTATAAGCCATGAAGAGGATAATTCTAAGTCTAGATTCAAGTCTGTATATTCTAAGTTTATATTTGAACGAGGACCCCTCGGAAACAGCGCATTAGGACGAACCTGAATCGTGGAAAAAGGTTGGATCAACAGAGATGCAGCATCCCGAGGCTAGGAACCGACTCGGTATTCTTCGAAGACGGCCATCTTCCAGAATCAATGGCTCGTAAGATGTCACCGATGTCCATCACGGCCGGGAAGTGAAGTCGTCGAATAAAGGAAGTGTGATTTTATACTTTTTTCCGTCGATTTTATCCGTTTTGCAAGTTATCCGATTGTTCCACAGATTCAGGACACCTCAGAGACGAAGATACGCCGTGACCGACATCCTGCAGCCAGCACGGGTCTACTCAGAGCAGGGATTCACCGGGATAGACTCGGATCCACGGGAGCGGAGAAGGACGAGATTTGGAATGGATCCACAACAGGAGCGATTCACGGAACCAGAGTGACCAAATCATGGGCCCATCGAAGCAGAAAAAATCGAGGATCCACCGGATACCAGTGATTGTGTGAGTTGTGTTCGTTTCACCTGCGATAAGTGTTATCCTTTTTAAATATCAGCCCTACTCCTGGAGGAGATATAAATCAAAGTTTGTGTTGCGAAGTGTGTTTTTTCACGTGAATAGTGTTCGACGATCGTCATTATTTTAAAATATCCATCCTACTCCTGGAGGAGATATAAATCAAAGTTTGTGTTGCGAAGTGTGTTTTTTCACGTGAATAGTGTTCGACGATCGTCATTATTCTAAAATATCCATCCTACTCCTGGAGGAGATATAAATCAAAGTTTGTGTTGCGAAGTGAATAGTGTTCGACGATCGTCATTATTCTAAAATATCCACCCTACTCCTGGAGGAGATATAAATCAATGTGTGCCGTGTAAGAGATATAATCTGTATTTAGGTCTTAATTAGAATAATTGTACCATAAGTTTAATGTTTCTGTGGATCAACATGATAGGAGCAACCTTGAGAATGCTCGAGGTAACATTCACAGATTATTCTTTAGTTCGTAGCCTCTAAGCTCATGTTCTCGAGACAACTCTCCAAGGCAGCAACAACGCTTTTACAAGATGAAACATCGAGAGGACAATTATAGGTCTAGATTTAAATATGTATTTTCTAAGTTTGTATCTTCGAGAGGACTCTTCGGAGAAGCAACAACGATTATGCACAAGCTAAAGAGAGGATACCTTCAGGTCTAGATTTAATTTTTCATCTCTAAGTTTATATTCCCGAGAGGACTCTTCAGAGAAGCAACAACGATTCATCACAGGCTATGAAGAGGATACTTTTAAGTCTAGATTTAATTCGTCATTTCTAAGTTTTTAATTTCGAAAGGACTCTTCAGAGAAGCACCAACGATTCTCCACAAGCTATGAAGAGGATACTTTTAAGTCTAGAATTAATTTGTATTTTCTAAGTTTGTATTTTCGAGAGGACTCCTCAGAGGAGCACCAACGATTCTCCACAAGCTACGAAGAGGATACCTTTAGGTCTAGATTTAATTTGTATTTTCTAAGTTTGTATTTTCGAGAGGACTCTTCAGAGAAGCAACAACGATTCATCACAAGCTACGAAGAGGATACCTTTAGGTCTAGATTTAATTTTCAATCTCTAAGTTTGTATTTTCGAGAGGACTCCTCAGAGGAGCACCAACGATTCTCCACAAGCTATGAAGAGGATACCTTTAGGTCTAGATTTAATTTGTATTTTCTAAGTTTGTATTTTCGAGAGGACTCTTCAGAGAAGCAACAACGATTCATCACAAGCTATGAAGAGGATACCTTTAGGTCTAGATTTAATACCGCATTCAATTAGTCTATATTCTCAAGAGGACTCTTCAACGGAGCAACGACGATTCTCCGAAATTAAACGACAAGAGGATAATTTCGAGTCTTGTGTTAATTTCGTAGTTTCTAAGTTCATATGCTCGAAACGACTTTCCAACAAAGCGACAACGATTCTTCGAGATAAAAAAACAAGAGGACGAGTATAATTTTAGATTTAACTCTGTATTTGTTAAGTTTATATCCTCAAGAGAACTCTTGAGAGAAGCAACGAATACGCATTACGACTGTAGAGAGGATAATTTAAAGTCCAGATTCATCTCTGTACTATCTATGTTTATATTTCCGAGAGGACTTTTCAAAGGAACAACAGCAACGACGATTCTTCATAAACCACGAAGAGGCTAATTTCAAGTCTAGATTTAACTTTGTATTTTCCAAGTTTATATACTTGCGAAGTCTCCACGAGATAGTTTTGACGAATCTTCGAAACGAAACATCAAGAGGATCCTTTCAAGTCTAGAATTAACTTTGTATTTCCGGAGTGAATATTCTCACGATGACCCTCCTCAGAATCATCGGAGATTCTCTATAAGCCATGAAGAGGATAATTCTAAGTCTAGATTCAAGTCTGTATATTCTAAGTTTATATTTGAACGAGGACCCCTCGGAAACAGCGCATTAGGACGAACCTGAATCGTGGAAAAAGGTTGGATCAACAGAGATGCAGCATCCCGAGGCTAGGAACCGACTCGGTATTCTTCGAAGACGGCCATCTTCCAGAATCAATGGCTCGTAAGATGTCACCGATGTCCATCACGGCCGGGAAGTGAAGTCGTCGAATAAAGGAAGTGTGATTTTATACTTTTTTCCGTCGATTTTATCCGTTTTGCAAGTTATCCGATTGTTCCACAGATTCAGGACACCTCAGAGACGAAGATACGCCGTGACCGACATCCTGCAGCCAGCACGGGTCTACTCAGAGCAGGGATTCACCGGGATAGACTCGGATCCACGGGAGCGGAGAAGGACGAGATTTGGAATGGATCCACAACAGGAGCGATTCACGGAACCAGAGTGACCAAATCATGGGCCCATCGAAGCAGAAAAAATCGAGGATCCACCGGATACCAGTGATTGTGTGAGTTGTGTTCGTTTCACCTGCGATAAGTGTTATCCTTTTTAAATATCAGCCCTACTCCTGGAGGAGATATAAATCAAAGTTTGTGTTGCGAAGTGTGTTTTTTCACGTGAATAGTGTTCGACGATCGTCATTATTTTAAAATATCCATCCTACTCCTGGAGGAGATATAAATCAAAGTTTGTGTTGCGAAGTGTGTTTTTTCACGTGAATAGTGTTCGACGATCGTCATTATTCTAAAATATCCATCCTACTCCTGGAGGAGATATAAATCAAAGTTTGTGTTGCGAAGTGAATAGTGTTCGACGATCGTCATTATTCTAAAATATCCACCCTACTCCTGGAGGAGATATAAATCAATGTGTGCCGTGTAAGAGATATAATCTGTATTTAGGTCTTAATTAGAATAATTGTACCATAAGTTTAATGTTTCTGTGGATCAACATGATAGGAGCAACCTTGAGAATGCTCGAGGTAACATTCACAGATTATTCTTTAGTTCGTAGCCTCTAAGCTCATGTTCTCGAGACAACTCTCCAAGGCAGCAACAACGCTTTTACAAGATGAAACATCGAGAGGACAATTATAGGTCTAGATTTAAATATGTATTTTCTAAGTTTGTATCTTCGAGAGGACTCTTCGGAGAAGCAACAACGATTATGCACAAGCTAAAGAGAGGATACCTTCAGGTCTAGATTTAATTTTTCATTTCTAAGTTTATATTCCCGAGAGGACTCTTCAGAGAAGCAACAACGATTCATCACAGGCTATGAAGAGGATACTTTTAAGTCTAGATTTAATTCGTCATTTCTAAGTTTGTATTTTCGAGAGGACTCCTCAGAGGAGCACCAACGATTCTCCACAAGCTATGACGAGGATACCTTTAGGTCTAGATTTAATTTGTATTTTCTAAGTTTGTATTTTCGAGAGGACTCCTCAGAGGAGCACCAACGATTCATCACAAGCTATGAAGAGGATACCTTTAGGTCTAGATTTAATTTTCAATCTCTAAATTTGTATTTTCGAGAGGACTCTTCAGAGAAGCAACAACGATTCATCACAAGCTATGAAGAGGATACCTTTAGGTCAAGATTTAATTTGTATTTTCTAAGTTTGTATTTTCGAGAGGACTCTACAGAGAAGCAACAACAATTCTCCATAAGCTATGAAGAGGATACCTTTAGGTCTAGATTTAATACCGCATTCAATTAGTCTATATTCTCAAGAGGACTCTTCAACGAAGCAACGACGATTCTCCGAAATTAAACGACAAGAGGATAATTTCGAGTCTTGTGTTAATTTCGTAGTTTCTAAGTTCATATGCTCGAAACGACTTTCCAACAAAGCGACAACGATTCTTCGAGATAAAAAAACAAGAGGACGAGTATAATTTTAAATTTAACTCTGTATTTGTTAAGTTTATATCCTCAAGAGAACTCTTGAGAGAAGCAACGAATACGCATTACGACTGTAGAGAGGATAATTTAAAGTCCAGATTCATCTCTGTACTATCTATGTTTATATTTCCGAGAGGACTTTTCAAAGGAACAACAGCAACGACGATTCTTCATAAACCACGAAGAGGCTAATTTCAAGTCTAGATTCAACTTTGTATTTTCCAAGTTTATATACTTGCGAAGTCTCCACGAGATAGTTTTGACGAATCTTCGAAACGAAACATCAAGAGGATCCTTTCAAGTCTAGAATTAACTTTGTATTTCCGGAGTGAATATTCTCACGATGACCCTCCTCAGAATCATCGGAGATTCTCTATAAGCCATGAAGAGGATAATTCTAAGTCTAGATTCAAGTCTGTATATTCTAAGTTTATATTTGAACGAGGACCCCTCGGAAACAGCGCATTAGGACGAACCTGAATCGTGGAAAAAGGTTGGATCAACAGAGATGCAGCATCCCGAGGCTAGGAACCGACTCGGTATTCTTCGAAGACGGCCATCTTCCAGAATCAATGGCTCGTAAGATGTCACCGATGTCCATCACGGCCGGGAAGTGAAGTCGTCGAATAAAGGAAGTGTGATTTTATACTTTTTTCCGTCGATTTTATCCGTTTTGCAAGTTATCCGATTGTTCCACAGATTCAGGACACCTCAGAGACGAAGATACGCCGTGACCGACATCCTGCAGCCAGCACGGGTCTACTCAGAGCAGGGATTCACCGGGATAGACTCGGATCCACGGGAGCGGAGAAGGACGAGATTTGGAATGGATCCACAACAGGAGCGATTCACGGAACCAGAGTGACCAAATCATGGGCCCATCGAAGCAGAAAAAATCGAGGATCCACCGGATACCAGTGATTGTGTGAGTTGTGTTCGTTTCACCTGCGATAAGTGTTATCCTTTTTAAATATCAGCCCTACTCCTGGAGGAGATATAAATCAAAGTTTGTGTTGCGAAGTGTGTTTTTTCACGTGAATAGTGTTCGACGATCGTCATTATTTTAAAATATCCATCCTACTCCTGGAGGAGATATAAATCAAAGTTTGTGTTGCGAAGTGTGTTTTTTCACGTGAATAGTGTTCGACGATCGTCATTATTCTAAAATATCCATCCTACTCCTGGAGGAGATATAAATCAAAGTTTGTGTTGCGAAGTGAATAGTGTTCGACGATCGTCATTATTCTAAAATATCCACCCTACTCCTGGAGGAGATATAAATCAATGTGTGCCGTGTAAGAGATATAATCTGTATTTAGGTCTTAATTAGAATAATTGTACCATAAGTTTAATGTTTCTGTGGATCAACATGATAGGAGCAACCTTGAGAATGCTCGAGGTAACATTCACAGATTATTCTTTAGTTCGTAGCCTCTAAGCTCATGTTCTCGAGACAACTCTCCAAGGCAGCAACAACGCTTTTACAAGATGAAACATCGAGAGGACAATTATAGGTCTAGATTTAAATATGTATTTTCTAAGTTTGTATCTTCGAGAGGACTCTTCGGAGAAGCAACAACGATTATGCACAAGCTAAAGAGAGGATACCTTCAGGTCTAGATTTAATTTTTCATCTCTAAGTTTATATTCCCGAGAGGACTCTTCAGAGAAGCAACAACGATTCATCACAGGCTATGAAGAGGATACTTTTAAGTCTAGATTTAATTCGTCATTTCTAAGTTTTTAATTTCGAAAGGACTCTTCAGAGAAGCACCAACGATTCTCCACAAGCTATGAAGAGGATACTTTTAAGTCTAGAATTAATTTGTATTTTCTAAGTTTGTATTTTCGAGAGGACTCCTCAGAGGAGCACCAACGATTCTCCACAAGCTACGAAGAGGATACCTTTAGGTCTAGATTTAATTTGTATTTTCTAAGTTTGTATTTTCGAGAGGACTCTTCAGAGAAGCAACAACGATTCATCACAAGCTACGAAGAGGATACCTTTAGGTCTAGATTTAATTTTCAATCTCTAAGTTTGTATTTTCGAGAGGACTCCTCAGAGGAGCACCAACGATTCTCCACAAGCTATGAAGAGGATACCTTTAGGTCTAGATTTAATTTGTATTTTCTAAGTTTGTATTTTCGAGAGGACTCTTCAGAGAAGCAACAACGATTCATCACAAGCTATGAAGAGGATACCTTTAGGTCTAGATTTAATACCGCATTCAATTAGTCTATATTCTCAAGAGGACTCTTCAACGGAGCAACGACGATTCTCCGAAATTAAACGACAAGAGGATAATTTCGAGTCTTGTGTTAATTTCGTAGTTTCTAAGTTCATATGCTCGAAACGACTTTCCAACAAAGCGACAACGATTCTTCGAGATAAAAAAACAAGAGGACGAGTATAATTTTAGATTTAACTCTGTATTTGTTAAGTTTATATCCTCAAGAGAACTCTTGAGAGAAGCAACGAATACGCATTACGACTGTAGAGAGGATAATTTAAAGTCCAGATTCATCTCTGTACTATCTATGTTTATATTTCCGAGAGGACTTTTCAAAGGAACAACAGCAACGACGATTCTTCATAAACCACGAAGAGGCTAATTTCAAGTCTAGATTTAACTTTGTATTTTCCAAGTTTATATACTTGCGAAGTCTCCACGAGATAGTTTTGACGAATCTTCGAAACGAAACATCAAGAGG